>NC_080545.1:84816150-85132650 GCF_028640845.1 Ahaetulla prasina | reverse complement strand
ATTGGCTAGCGATCTGAACCACTTGCGATTGCCTTGAGGACGGAGGCATTAAAGCGGAGACTCCTCCCCTGTTAAGTTTATCGTGCCTGAAGCCAGATTAGGCTAGCGATTGGGAGTGATGGCAGCTGGCTTGAGAGGGAGACATCAGAGCAAAGATTTCTCTTTTTTAATTCATCGCGCCTGAAGTCGAATTCGGCTAGCGATTTGAAGAGCCTGCAGCTGGCTTGTGGAATCAACCATTGGAGCGCGATTCTTCGACTCACAAGTATACTTCCCATATTTCCGATGGTCTTAGGCAACCCCTGGCAAATCGTCATTCGACCTCGAATGGGGTCGCGACCCACAGGTGGAGAACCGCTGCTTTTGAATAATCCCAGTCTGAAAACTACAAATAAGTCTCTTCTCTTTTTTGAATGAATGGATGAATAGGGATTTCAATCACATCACTACAAATCACAATTTTTTAAGCTACCATATTTGAATTATAACAAAAGGAATTTGGACTGACAAAGTTTAGGGCAGGAGTGTCAAACTCGTGGGCCAGATGCATCATGTGCTGAACTGGCCCATGCCCGGTTTAGCGAATGGGAAAAAAGCTGAAATACGTCACACTACCATGATGATGCGAGTTTGACATCCCTGGTTTAGGGTGTCAAGATATCCCATTACAACAACATCTAATTTCACAACTTGGTTCAGACACGTCAGCTATGATGAAAACTCATGACTTATAATTAATACAGAAATGCATATTGATGACTCCAAACTTACAAATTGTTTTAATAAATACTGTTAAGCTGAATAGCAATTAATTGCAAGAGCTTTGCTATAAACAAAGTTGAAATGTTCCATACTGACAATCCAATGACATAACTGCAGTATCCCAACTTCCTCAGTTGTTGGGGAGTGAAACAGAAGTTGGTACTTGTATTTAGAATCCCAAATTATCTCTTAAAGTAGGAACAATCCACAGGAAGCTCAATTTGCAATAGTTTTCTCTTCTAAATTTATCTCGTTTTCAGATAAATTTAACCATACTGTATTAGCTGCTTTCAATAAAAGTGCTTTATGGCTTCCTGAAAAAGAAAATTCCTCTGCTGTTTCCACTAGAACAATACATTACTATCTCAACACCAAGGATAGAAAGTGATACAGACATTTAAATCTATTGTCATTTCAAGAAAACTGTTTCTTGGCATCTTTTCCATGAAGAACAAGTGATGCTGAAGAATCACTCATTACCTTACAGAAAAAAACTCAAAATTGTTCTAAAAGGCAACATACATATATATGTTTATTACATATTACAATATACGCATATTATTAGAAACCAAATAGAAGTTGAAAAAGGAAGAAAACTGTTTCTTGTTGGATTTACTTTTAATGACATGTCTATTTCCAAATTTCACAGCTTTGATTCCTTCCCCTAGCCTTTTTTAAACTACTCATGCGAGGCTATTTAGATTGCATTAGATCAAGGGCATAATATTACAATGGGGCTTAGCTGAGGTGTGAGGTAATTGCTTTGAGACAAAGAGAAGGTTATAAACGGAAAGCAGAAACCAAGAATTTCCCCCCACTCAAGGATATGCAAGACTTTTTTTTATAACAGAATGTTGCTTGTTATCATGAATGATAAGGAGAATGAAATGACTTAGCTAGTCTCTTTCGAAGAGTAATACAATTGTATTGAAGTTTTTTTAAAAAACTTGAACACTTGACATGAAACAGCTAAAATAGAATCCTTTATTGGCCAAACTGCCTCACCTAGAAAAGCTACTGCACCAAGTGTACTGATCATTAATGTGCCCAAGGACACACTTCTTTTAGCCTACAGACAAGATGTGAGTTCTACTTTTTCCTTCATATTTTTTCTATTATCTTTCTCAACTATTATCTTTCTCAACTGTATACTGCACGAATCAAGAAGAGGGCCGTGAAAATATTTACAGACCCCTCGCATCCTGGACATAAACTGTTTCAACTCCTACCCTCAAAACGACGCTATAGAGCACTGCACACCAGAACAACTAGACACAAGAACAGTTTTTTCCCGAAGGCCATCACTCTGCTAAACAAATAATTCCCTCAACACTGTCAGACTATTTACTGAATCTGCACTACTATTAATCGTTTCATAGTTCCCATCACCAATCTCTTTCCACTTATGACTGTATGACTATAACTTGTTGCTGGCAATCCTTATGATTTATATTGATATATTGATCATCAATTGTGTTGTAAATGTTGTACCTTGATGAACGTATCTTTTCTTTTATGTACACTGAGAGCATATGCACCAAGACAAATTCCTTGTGTGTCCAATCACACTTGGCCAATAAAATTCTATTCTATTCTATTCTATTCTATTCTAAAGAGATGTGAGATATGGTTTCCAAAAAAATAAACTACAGCTCTTTCAAAGAAGCATGAAGTAATACTGATGGGAGTTTTTAATTATCCTCACACCTCTTGAGGGACAATCTATCAAAAGTGCACTTTCTAAGAAACTCCCTGACCTATTATGCTAACAAGTTTTTAGTCAGAGAATGGAGGAAAGCACAAAGGAATTAACTATCCTTGAATTGATCAGACTCTAGCCAGCAGAAAATATCAGGTAAATTCTATAATTTATTACACCCATTCCTATAATGTTAGAGAATATTTAATGAAGTATCCCATGATATTCTGATTAATAAATACAACTTTAAACTGTATGGCATATCCATTGCAGGTATAAATACAAAACAGATGATCCCAGGATCTTTCCAATTTCTATACTTAGATGCCTCCTGGGTATCTAGTAGAAGTTTTCCTAAGCTTTTAAGCCCACTGGCAACATGTAAATAGGATCAAAGCTATAATATTTTGGAAAATTACACTTCCTAGCATGGCAAATGAAGAAAACAAAGTGGCAATGTTTTCATTGTGCTGCTGGATTGTCTGTGGCTTCCATTTTATGAGCACAAAAAACAACTTTCTAATCTGAACCCAAACATTCAAAAATTCCTGTAATTTGTTTTCCAAAAATTCTATTTCAAGACTATATTAATCTTCCTCACATATTCAAACCAGATAAAAAGTATTTTCAAATTTGAATAATTCAATGAGATTATCCATTATAAGCAATAAAATTAGTTATAACCTGAGTTGGTATGAATATATTCTAGTGTACACAAATAATCCAGAATCTATTATTTAACCATTTGTTTTAATAAGACAGATATATATAGTCACTGAAGATTGTTTGCATTATGTAATAAACTAAAGGAAAGATCACAACCATTTGATCATTCCCACTGAAATTTCAGAGTTCATATTTTGCATCTAACAAGCCCTCACTAATTTAGCTAGCATTTCCAGAAACAGATAGTCTTCAACTTACAACAGTTCATTCAGTGACTGTTTGAAGTTCCAAGGCGCTGAAAAAGTGATTTATGACCATTGCAGTGTCCCCATGGTTACGTGATTTACATTTGGATGCTTGACAACTGGTTTGTATTTTCAAAAGTTGTCCTGGGATCATGTGATCTCCCTTTTGCAACCCTCTGACAAGCAAATCAATGGGGAAGCCAGATTCACTTAACAATTCTGTTACTAACTTATCAACTGCATTGATTCACTTAACAAATGTATGAGAGAGGTCCTAAATTGGGGCAAAATTCACTTAACAAATTTCTCACTTAGCAACATAAATTCTGGACTCAATTGTGATCATAAGTCGAGGACTACCTGCACAGAACCATAAGTTACTTCAGACTTAAGTATAAAACCAGTGGCATGCTGGAGTCAGCTTGGATCAGCTCATGAGAGTCAATTGACGAATTGTCTGGAATTTAGTAAACAAATGGATCCCAGAGGTGAGTCTCAATACCTAGTACACCAATTGCTGCAGCTTGGTGGCAACAATGTGAATTTAGCAGCATAGTATTGTATAAAACTTTAAGGTATTAAAGCTAGTGTGAACTTTAAGGTATTATCATTGATTTTTGTTCCTTTATTCAAGGGATATTTTGGGCATGGTGTCTAGAGATGCCTCCCACTCAGAAAATTGAGAGTTCAATTCTAGGAGTTTATCAGGGCACTAAGAGAAAATATCTGCTGTAAACTCCAACTCCATTCAATCATGCTGACTTCACCCCAATAAAGAGGGATTGCAGGATTGCAAGAGAAAAAAAAATCAAGTATGACATAATATTCTCCAGCTATTTTCCATATAGCCCAACATTTGCAACTTTTGTTCATTTAGTTCATCTATAAAGAAAATGCTCTGAACAAAAATATAAAAATCTACAGTAGATTTTTATATCACAATTCAATCACTAAAAACAAACCTAGGGCTGGAATACAACTGTCTTTTTCATCCTTACAAAATAATGGCTTTTATACACAAGCTGTTGTACATAGTTGACAAATTATTATGAAGCCTTGTACAAAGAATTGTATAATTATTTCACTCATTATGCTAAGCTGTTCTAGTTTCTAATAGTACTGTGCATTTTCATACAAATTTGGCACAGACAAACTGCTGGATAGAAAGCTACTAGTTGAAAACCAAACACTAAATCTTAAAGTAAGAAAATTTAAGTATCTAAATATATTCAAATTAATAAGTTCCAGGGACATTAAACTGATATTCAAGAATATAAAAAGTATGAACAAAGTTATCTTTCTGTATATTAAAGAGCAGTTTTTATTTTATTCTAAGAAATAATAATGACTTAAAGAATGTTTTGCAGACTTTCTATGAAATCCAGATATCAAAGGTATCCTAGCAAACATATAAGATCTATTAAGCCATCAGCAAAAACAGGAATTAAAATGATTTTTTAAAAATTCAGTATCAGCACTTCTATCTGAAAGATGGACCAGCTAAGCTTTTGATAAAAATGATGCAAGTATCTTTTATGATCAATTAGATACTATGTTTCTAATGCTGGTTTCTTAATTCCAAGTAAGATTTACTATTTCCTGTTTTCCTGATGCTCCTATAGTACTGCTTTGCTTCACTGAGCCATCATGCTACACAGGATGCTAGTAAAATAAAACCAAACAAACCCCAACCCTGTTGCTTAGTGACCAATACCATGCTCTCACAGCAGCTGACAGAAAAAGCAGGATTCTCATAGGAGTCATATTCTGCTAATCATAGCTGGGAAAAACATGCTTGTAAGGAACTGTTTGGAACTGTATAGAAACTGAGGCAACCAGGACACAGTTGACTATCAGAAATGTCCCTGGAAAGGTGAAACTGACATACCAGATTAAGTTGTATAAAGCTTCAGCTGTCACCTGCTCTTCAAGCAGGAGCTCAAGTCCAGAAGGACTCCCAAATTGTGCACCTTGAAGGGAGAAGTGCTACCCCAATCAAGATCAAAGAAGGAATATCCCCAGATGTGGGTGGTCCAAATACCCACAGTCACTTAAGGTTGATTTAGACTTACCCACAACTGCCTGTAGCTGTTGCTGCACACCTATGTTGTGACAGGGTTGATGTGTAAGTGGAGATTGCAGAGGTCTACAAGAGGGCTGACACAAACAACTCCTGAATCCCAACTGTGCATTGTGTGAAGGTACATGCCTGGCAAGCTGATTGGTTCTGATTTCTTGCTGGGAGGCAGGGGAAGGTAAAGCATTGAAGCATGAAACCCTAAAATTTGCTGACATATAAAAGGAACTCCTATGCAACCATCCCCAAATGACAGATACATATGACAGACACATATGTTCGCTCAGGTACAGTGTTGTAGAAGTTTGCTCCAACTTTCAGTCCTGGTAGGTTTAAGTTGGAGAAGGTTTCTCTCTACTAAAATCCTTACAGCCTCCAGACACTGGGGCAGAGCCGTTATAGCATCATCTTCACTTGGCTGGCTCAGAATTGAAAGTTATAATTGGGTCCACCTGATGATACCAAATCCCAAACTGTAGATGTTGAAACTGAGGGGAAGAGAGTAGAACCTGAAGGTCTCCTCGCAGGAGGGGCCAAGAGAATGATCTCTCCCCTGCAAACAGCATATACAGGAACCAGTCCTACAGAAGAAAGACAATTACTATAAAATGATGCTCCCAATCGTGAACTTATGGAGCTGGCTCAAGAGGATACCATAGTCATCAATATCAAAAACCACTGAGAGATCAAGGAGCACAAGAATGAATACACAACCTCAATCCTAGCTCCTTCATAGGTCTTCAACAAGCCAAGGTTGGCTAAGTACTAAATCCCAGCCTGACACCCAACTGAAACAGATCTGGATAATCTGTATCCTCCAGGATTCTCCTCAATTGCAAACAAATTAGCTTCTTAATAATCTTTCCCGAAAAGAGAAGGGCCTCTTGTAGAAGGGGCACACTACCACATCTTTCAAGGCAGGAGCTATCAAGAGAAATTGACATTAAAGTCTCAGATCAAATGCGGGTTACCTCCCTGGCTGCTATTTATGATCCAGGAGAGGCCCAGTTAATAGGTGGCAAACTGACAGCGCAAATAACCGTTGTCCATTTTCCCAGAGTCACTAACCCAAAGTAAGATCACATTCCAGGCACCTCAGGCTGCCCTACCTATTCAGAATCCAAGCTGGAGTGAATCTGAGTGACTTTATCCATGCCTGAATCCTCACAGTGGCCCAACAGATATTCCAAGAGGTCCTCCCTATCTGAAACAAACCCCCTGAATGGCTAACAGCGGACTCAGAGATGGAGAAATGTTTATCTCCTTATTACCACAAAGTAATCTCTAAAATGGGCTATTTGCCTGTTAAGACTCACTTCCTCAAATGGTACCCCAGGAATCTCTCGACACTTCATTTGTCAGAGGCCATTGCTTTAGAGCCTTTCAAGGAGCCTGGGGTGTGTGTGTGTGTGTGTGTGTGTGTGTGTGTGTGTGTGTGTGTGAAAATGGCCTTTTCCCTCCCACCCCCAGGCCCTCCGGAGGTCGAAAATGGCCTGTTTGCCAACTTCTGATGGGACCAAAAGGCCCGTTTTTTGCTCTCCTCAGGCTCCAGAGCCTTTCTAGGATCCTTGGGAGGACCAAAACGGCCTTCCCCACACACACCAGGAGGTCCTCCAGAGGCCGGAAACGGCCCATTTGCCAACTTCCTGTGGGACCGGAAGTTGGCACATGGGCTGTTTTCGGCCTCGGGGGGTGGGGGTGGGGAAGGCTGTTTTGGTCCTCCCAAGGATCCTAGAAAGGCTCTGGAGCCTGAGGAGAGCAAAAGACAAGCCTTCCCCACCCCCACCAGGCCCTCCGGAGGTAGGAAACAGCCTCCAGAAGGACCGAAAATCAGCTGGCCAGCGCAGCATGAGTGCCGGAGCTGAGCTCACGTGCCCACCAATATGGCTATGCATGCCACTTGTGGCACGCGTGCCATAGGTTCGCCATCATGGGACTAGGGCCTTGGTTGAATTACTATCCTCAGGAAATGCTCCAAGTTCTCTCTGGAACCCTGCTGGATTAATTAATCATTGGAAGGAAATATTGAACAGGGCCTGTCTCCCTACAAGTGTGACACCAGTGGGTTGAAAGGTAACTAGCAAGTCATCTGTCCATAGCAGCCTCTGGTATATGTTAAGCCCCTGATGACTTGGGATAGATAACCATGGAGGGCATGAATTCTATGTCACTGGATAGCAGATAGAAATCACCATGGACCAACCAACAATCTGGCAGCTGGGGTAGGGATGCCACTGAGCAACATGGAGTGTGGTACACCAGCAACTATCCCAACTGTTTCCTTAAGCCCAATTTCAGTCAGAGCATCTCCTGTTTGGCTATCTGCAGAGTCAAGCCCCTGAAAGCCTAATGATGAAAAGGGTCTTCTCTTCTGTCCCTCCCCATGGCTCTCAGCTGTATAGAAGATGTGGCTGTATAGGCACATTTATGAGAGATGTCCCCCATCCAAGCCTAATGAGGTTTCAATAAGCCATGCCAGGTGAGTGTTGTCATTCTAGATAAGATCATGGATGAAGACAACTTGATTATACAATAGATTGATTTTATATCTACCTGGCATTTAGAAACAACAGTCAAAATCTAGGGTCATGAAGAATCTGGTTGCCAGGCATTAAGAGTAGAAGTCAAAGGCCAGACAGGATTGCTTTCAAAAACCAGGAGCATTGTTGCCAAGTACAGTCTGGCCTTGGATTCTCACCATATCTCTTTCCCCATCTCTGTTGAGATGGTCATGCTTGTGCCCTCAGCTCCCTTCTTCCCACCTTCTCTGCTACACTTCCTTCACAGGCACAACGTTGCACATACACATGTGAGCCCCCAGCAGCCCACCCCTGATTTAAATCTTAAAATAAACAATTTTGAGAGGTTAAAGAAATGTACTTTAAAATAGACAAATAAAAAGAGTTATGGAAGATTTTTTTTTATACATGATAACTGCTGCAAAATTATGCACAAAAATGAAAGACTTTGAAATACCACAGTGGAGTCTGGTAAAGATTACAGAATTAGCAGAGAAGGCAAAATTGACTTGTTTGATTAGAGAAAGGACAATTACTACAATTACTGAGACTGGAAACCCTTATAGAGTTTTTATTAAAAAAAGAAAAAATGAACTTGTGATTTCTTGTACTTTTCTTATTTCTTTCTTTCAAAATTGGGGACCCCTAGTCTAGGGATTTTAAAGTCTAATGGGAGTATTTTAAGCTGGCTTACTTAACAAGTCAAACCCAAAGTTTTGACACAATATTGTAAAAACACTACATTCAGCTACTTCAGCACTATCATTTCTTTAATCCTAGTAATAAAGCAATTTATGGAAGTAACGTTTTTAATTAATAGATTCTCTACACTGTGAACTAAAGAACTGGAATTCTTTGCATTCTGGGCTATAAAATTTTCCAGAGTCAATCAAACTAAACTATGTTGTTAGACCACATTTTTCATGGAATTTCAAGCAGGTTTCATCATTCCAAGGTTTATAAGGTTTGTTTTTCAGTGTGATTATTGAAAAACAGGAAATTTATAGCTTTCCCTGACTGGTTCCAATGATTTTTTATTTATGTTTTTTTTTTGGTGGGGAGGGGAGAGCAGAATGAGAAATTATAGTGAAATGAGAGACAAGCATTTCTTGTTCTTCACTATACCCCTAGGTGGCCAGACTTCCTCCTGTGAAGTGAACAGACAGGAAGAGCAAGAAACAGTTTTGCATTGCATGTGCACTGTTTTGTTCCTGGCCTCTCAGGGCTTGTGAACTGTTGATCCTGTGTATATTACACTGTGTAGGATCGGTATGAAGCCATTGAAGATAACAAGGAAATTGCCAACTATTATGTACTGATGGCAGGAATATAACAACGCTATAAAAATAAACATTTATTGCAGTGCTTAAGCTTTCCTTAAAAATAAAAAGAATTTATAGAAAGCTTAAAAGGAGGAAAATAAAGTGATGAAGCACCATCATCTACCTTAGGAATTCCATGTCTGGAATACCAACTAGTTTCTACTAAGTTTGTATTTAAATTTCTCTGCTTTCAGTAAGCAGTGGCCAGAGACAACCCAACTGATTTATAAAAAGATTTAACAGGTAAGAAATTATATAGATTATAAAATTAACTGTGAAGTCACTATATTTTATGGAGCTGGCTGGTACAGTACTTACTTCCAAAAGGAATATTTTAGTTGTATTTTAGTCTCTTCATTTCTGCCCATTCTTGAATAGGCTTTAATGCCTCCTCATGTTAACGTCACTATATATTTACAAAACTGGTTTCTTTGGATAGAATCTGCCTATCTAGTAAGATCTAATTGGGTGGGAGGGGTTGCAATGGATCCTGAACCTATGGGATGTCAGTGCCATAGACTAACAGGTTAGCCTTCTCTGCATCAGCCCCCTCTTCTCAAACAGCATGTTCCTTCAAATAAAGAAAACCCTTTCATTGTTACTGCCTTGGCAGGCCATTAGGACTTGGCTTTTCAAACAGGCTTCTGGATGTAAAATTGGTAATTGAATTACTCTTGCAATTGTTGGAGTTGTTTAAAAATCTTACACAAATTATAGATGCAAAGACTGAAAATTATTTATTAAATTTTATAGTCACCCACCTCACATTCATTAACTTTTCTCACAAAAACTGTCGTATTATTATACAAAATTAAACTATTCCTTACTTCTAAACTTGATTATTTTATGCTTGTTTCTATTTTGCTACCTAGCTTGATCTCTCCCCCCCACCCCATTTTTTTTCTGTTCAAATCAATCATGTCTGAATTTCAGAGATAGCCTGACAAGTCTGCAATTTTCTTTGCTGGTTTTTCATAAGTGGTTTGCCATTGCCTCCTTTCTATGGTTTAGATTTTAGAGAAAGTGAGTAGCCCAAGGTGACCCAACTAGGTTTGTGCGTAAGGGACTAGAACTCAGTGTCTCCTAGTTTCTAGGATGCCTTGATTATTATACCAAATTGGCTCTCAGCTTAATCTAAAGTCTTTCTATTACTATTAAGATTACTATTAATCCATTACTACAAATTTATAAGTATTTCTGTTTTCTATAAATCTCTACTTCTGTGTTTGTATCACTATATGTGTTATACTATGTCTTGCCAGCTTGGCTATTTATCAAATTTCTATACCATTTCTATACTATTTATCAAATTTCTATACCTACATCCCATAGGTTCAGGATAGACACAAATCTTATTTTCCCCGATCTTCAGCATTTGTAGCCAATCTCAGTCCATTTGCATTTGAAAACCCTTTTCACTTCTCTACAGACTTGCGAAAAGGGCTCTCCCCCCCCCCAAGTACTCACAGCCCTCTCTCTTTCTGAAGTTGGTTTGTGGAGATGTGAGCCTAGACTGCTGCAGGCAATGGGCTTGTTTTGGGTCACTTCTTTTGCAGACTCTGGTTAGTTTTGCAGTTCTAAAACTTACAGTTTTGTTCCATTGACCTGGGACTGGCAATTGAATTGACGTTTCTTCCTCCCCCACCCCTCTCTGTTGTCTTCCAGGCTTCACCACTTTTATACCTTGTTTGGTTTTTGTTCCTTTATAATGGAACAAAATCTCCAGTTGAGGAGAGGTTGGACCCGTTTTAACTCTTCCCAGCAACACCAAAACTCTGAATTCCAGGAGAGAAGAGAAAGACAATAGCTGTGTAACAGCTCCAGGAACTTTGGAAGATGCAGCTTATCTTGACCCCTTTCAGTCAGGATTCAGACCCTAGTATTAGACCTAGTATGGATTATACTTCTAGGTGACCTATGACAAAAGGGGGATGTAAGTGATGTGTCCAACGTTGCTCCTCTTGATCTCTTTCAATACCATCTATCTTGGTACTCTTCCTGACCAGCTCTAGAGGCCTGGGGTTGATGGCACTGTTTTGTGCTACTTTCCTCCTCCTTCTGGGTTATTTTTTAATCAGTGGCTTCTGCTTTATATGGTGCTGCAGGGCTGGGTGCTCTCTCTTCTCCTGTTTACAATCTACAGAAGCAGCTAGGTGAGATTTCATCAGTATGCTAATGATCGCTGTTAGTTGTGAAGTTGGGACCCATGGACAATGTTCCTCCAGGCCTTCCTATCCACTACCATCCTCTGGAGTCCATTTAAGTTCATGCCTACTACTTGTGACTCCATCCAGCCACCTCATTCTCTGTTGTCCCCTTTTTCTTTTGCCCTCAATCTTTCGCAGCATTAGGCTCTTCTCCAGTGAGTCCTTCCTTCTCATTAGGTGTTCAAAGTATTTGAGTTTCATCTTCAGGATCTGGCCTTCTAAAGAGCAGTCAGGGTTGATCTTCTCTAGAACTGACCGGTTTGATCGCCTTGCCGTCCAAGAGACTCACAGTCATCTTCTCCAGCACCATAGTTCAAAGGCTCAATTCTTTGGCACTCAGCCTTTCTTATGGTCCAACTTTCGCAGCCATACATTGCAACTGGGGAAACCATAGCCTTGAATATATGCACTTTTGTTGGCAGGGGGATGTCTCTGCTTTTTAGTATGCTGTCTAGATTTGTCATAGCTTTCCTCCCCAGGAGCAAGTGTCTTTTAATTTCTTGACTGCAGTCCTCATCTGTGGTAATCTTGAAGTCCAGGAAAATAAAATCTGTCACTACCTCCATTTCTTCCCCTTTTATCTGCCAGGAATTGAGAGGTCCGGATGCCATGATCTTAATTTTCTTAATGTTGAGTTTCAAGCTAACTTTTGCACTCTCCTCCTTCACCTGCATCAAGAGGCTCTTTAGTTTCTCTTCACTTTCTGCCATTAAAGTGGTATCATCTCCATATCTGAGGTTGTTGATATTTCTCCCGTCAACTCCAACTTTTGATTCCATCTAGCCCCACCTTTCTCATGATGTTAAACAGGCATGGCGACAGTTTACAGCCTTGCCAGACTCCTTTCCCAATTTTGAACCAATCAGTGGTTCCGTTTGCAACAATAATGATAATGATACCCAACTTTATATTTTCACCCCAAGTGTCCTAGAGGTCCTGTCTCATTGTCTGGATGGTAAACAAAAAGCTTCAGCTCAGCCATAGCAAGATCTACTGGCTTTGGGTATTGAGCACCCTAGTTCTGAAGGCCTTCCATCTCTTATTCTGTATGGAGCTGCATTACTCCAGATAGCAGGTGGCAACTGTGGTTAGGAAGACTTTTGAACGGTGTACAACTGTGTTGGTCCCAAGAATGAAAGCCCTTGCTCAGTCATTCATGCCCTGGTCACCTTCAAATAGCACTCCCGCAACACACACTACATACGGCTGCTCTTACAGAGCATCCAAAAGCTGAAGCTGGTGCAATATCAAGTGGCAATGGCATGGATAGTTATGGATGTCTGTTGCTTGGCACATGTGACACCTATGTTTTGTGAACTGCACTGATTGTCAATATGCTTCTGGGTTCAATTCAAGGTGCTTGTAGTAACTTATGGAGCCTTTCAAGCTATGGAGCTTGGTTATTTGTGGGCTTGCCTCTTCCTCAATGTATCTACCCATCCTGTAATATCAAGCAAGAGAAGCATGTTACAGGTCCTGTCTATTAGAAAATGTCATTTCATTGAACATAATTCCCCTAGAGATTAGACTTGACTTGATCCTACTTTCTTTACGTAAGGTGTTTGCAAATTGGTTCTGTTGCCAAACCTAGATCCCCAGAGTGAATGGTTGAGCCCATATCTTGGATAAGTTAATTGTATTGGTTGATTTTATCTTTGCTCCTATACAGCAGTCCCCAGGTTAAGAACATCAGACTTAAGAAAAATTCCTAGGTATGAATGGGCTTCCTGCTATTAAAAATGATAGACAACTTAGTCATTCGAGCTGATTAAACACTGAAGTTATGCAATGCTTTATGGAATTACTGAAGCCGCACGTTTTAATATACAGCCCGTTTTCAGCAGTTCCTGAAAGCATTGGATGGCTTCAATGTTTCATTGGCTCGAAGCACAATGCTACCCACCATTTTTAGTAATAGGCAGACCATTGGTAAGTACAAAACAGACTCCATTTATAGTCTTATTTTTACTGACTACATTGAAACTCCTAACAAGAAATGTGTGTATGTACTGACAGTAGTATATACCTGATAAATATTCCTGAATCCCTTCTATTAATTCTAGGAAAGAAAATCTTAAATTCATACCAGAGAAGGGGCCAGAATCCACTAAATAGTGTATTTTTTCATTTTGTTTTTAAACTATCACTCTTTTCATTGTAGGATAGTCATGAAAGACCAGAGTTTGCATCTTGCATTCACCCAGCCCCTCAACTGGCCATAATATTCAAATAAGGCAAGTTCCCTCTTATGTTTGTTAGACATCTCCATTTCCACCATTCCTTGACACTGCAATCATTTATCAAGTTGCTTCATGTATTGTTAGGGAGAAGAACTCATGGGGTGGGAGTTTGCTTCATCCTTTTGTTAGAGCTCCACAGGATCATCCTATAGTCTCCAGCCAACTGCTGAGAATTGACAGAGTATGGAGTAAAAATTCAACAGGCCATCTTTCATCTATATGCTGATCTTGCTACTTGTTAATGATATTCTCCAGTGAACAAAACATATACATGCCCTTATCATCAATCTGGATGCATAGGTATGAAGGAATTTTTGCTTTATTGTCACCATTTACACCACACACCTATTTTTCCAGCCAAACTTCCAATTCTCTATTTAGAAAGAGATGCCGTTGACAGCCGTTTCCTGCTTTAGTTTTAGATATAAGAGAAGTGATCCTACTCCAGCAAATAGTTTATTTCCGCTACATTAATTCAAAGTACTTGTTCATATATTAACTATATAAAAGATAAAAGCTTAATTGATTATCTAGAACTAGTATTCTTTTCAAACTAATGTAGTGCTCATTTTGATACACATTATTTCTCCGCTGATCTTCCTCATAATTTGAACAAATTATTCACAAGTTATTATGTTATTTACAAGCTTAACTAGTAAACACTGAAATAAAAACAAATATATGTCACAGTTTACAATACAAGATAGTTTTAGATAAAAGAAAAAAAAATTAACATACAGATGTTTTAATGTTGTGAGAACGGGCAACCTGTCAGCAAGAAAGGCTGAGCCTTAATAGAAGATACTGGTACAGTTCAGACACCAACAATACTGGCCTCTTTATTGTTGTTCAGTGTTTGTACAAACATATTAGATAGAGACAAATCCCCAACATTTATATCTGTGGAAGAGGAATAAATAATAAATTTAACTTGGTTTAAAAATCCATCTGATCAGTCATAGATATTTACTTAACACATCTCACCCTTTATTACCTATATTAATTTGACCAATTTACTAAGAAGAAATTATGTCTTTTCAAATACTTTATTTTTAAACTGATTATGGCAGCTCACAAGGAAAAGTATAGGGGAAAAAACCCCAGCTAGATTAAATGCATTAATTACTAAAAGCAAACAAAACTGCTTTTAAAGCTTGCTGCTAGAAAATGAAATAGAAGCACTAGTTTAAATAATATGGAAACACATTGTTAGGTGAACTGTTGAGTCCCCAGCTGATTAAAGAGGACCATCAGCTCCTTGAAGCATCTACTGGCAGTATATTGTATGCTGGCTATACCTTCAACAAGAGAAGACTTTGAAACTGGGAGGATGAGGAATGTGCATTGGCAGGACTGCAGGAGATGTTTTCCTCACAAACCGATGCAACTGGTTGCGGAGGCAACCGAGGTGGAGAAAATTTGATTTCCCTCTGAATGACAGGTGTGGGGGGAGGTGGGCAATCCTTCTCAGACCCAATCTGGAGCCTGGGATTGAGATGGGTAACTGGGTAACAACCCAACTGAGGTGGGTGAATACTGTGATATCTGCAGAGAGGGGAACCTGACCTGTTTGTAGAAGCTGCTAAATCCTGAGGCAGAAGTGGCTCAAAGGACTCTGGCTAATTAGACAGCTAGGCACTGGATGTTGAATATCTGGGAGTTGGGGACTGATTTATCTCTTTTTTCCAGAACCAGTTCCTGTGTTTGTAGGGGTGGGAGTGGGGCATCTAGGCCTTAGGCTCTTGCTTTATGGAAGTGCCCCAGGGCTCATTCCTTTTCCTGCTCCTATTTGACATCTACATAAAGCCACTGGGTAAATTTATCCTTTGGCATGAAATAAAGTATCATTGGTATGCTAATGATACCCATTTATATATCTCTACCCTCAACTGCCCAAGTAATGCCATTAAGCTTCTGCCCCAATACTTGTAGTCTGCAGAAGAATAACCTTAGCAGTCAGAAGACATGGCAAAAACTTCTTAATCTGACAACATATAAACAATAGTTACAATTAGTCCAACCAACTGACTAAACGAAACCCCAAAATGCTATAGAATTCCCAGAAGCTTGGTATTCAGCCATCAAAAGTCACATACAGGTAGTCCTTGACTTATGACCATAATTGAGCCCAAACTTAAGGTTGTAGCTCATGACTATTGTTAAGCGGGTCACTATGTGACTGTGTTCAATGTTTTTTTGTGATGGTCATTACAAATGCTGTGGTCTTAAGAAAAAGCTGTGGTTACTAAGCTAGCACATGGTGTTTAAACGAATCTGTTATGGGCATTTTCTGTTCGAAATCAGAAATAAACTGCAATTTCTGGCAAAAAAATGTCATAAATCAGAGTCACATGGCCATAGGATATTGCAAATGGCCATAGTTCCATGGGAACTTCAAAACCAAATCATAAGTAGTCCTGGATAAGTCTGTCATGTCAAATGGTCGCTAAGAAACTGATCATAAAGAAAGAGTATCTCTAGAGATAAATCACATTTATACAACATTCAAAAGTGACAATAAAAGACCTTGGGAGAAAACAAAAAGACTAGAACACATCCCCTCTAGCAGCCAGCATTCAGATAACATTAACAACCTTAACACTGTGATGATTCGCTTAATGATCGCCATAAAAATTATTGTAAAATAAGGTGCAAACTGACTTATGATTACAACAATTACAATAGAAATTTGGATCCCAATTGTGGTCATGAGCCAAGAACTACTTGTACTCTAATCAAGAAGAAAAATAACCAAATCAAAGCTACTATATATACACAGGTAACAAGCCCCAAGGTCACTCATATGGATGATGTTACCACATTGGCTAATGAAACAACTGAAAGTAAATAACCAAAGTTCAAAGAGCAGCAAAAACTCCAAAACGTAGGCTTTACCCTAGTAACAAGTATCTGTTTGGAGTCCTCCATCTGGAGAGTTTTCATCGCTGATTCTGGATGAGATTATACTGCCTCACCAACCAGGTAGGAGGCCAGAAAGACAAATTGCACAACTCCATCTTGGGTCCATTTCTGGACTATGAGGCCTTATTCATAGCCATTTGTGCCTTTGTTACCTTTTACCTGAAATATCCAACCATACTCTGTCCTGAAATATCACTCAGAAGCCACAACTGTTCCAGTATAAAGCAGTGTAAGTAGTTATGAGTACATCTCATTACACCTATAGAACACTGCCAGTGGGCTCCTGATCATATCGTGGGCTCCTGATATCATATCGCAAGATCTCAAATGGACAGCTAACATCAAAAACATCATTAAAAAAGGACAACAAAGAATGTTCTTTCTGCGCCAACTCAGTAAGCTCAAACTGCCCAAGGAGCTGCTGATCCAGTTCTACAGAGGAATTATTGAGTCTGTCATTTGCACCTCTATAACTGTCTGGTTCGGTTCTGCAACCCAACAAGAAAAACACAGACTTCAGAGGATAATTAGAACTGCAGAAAAAATAATTGCTACCAACCTGCCTTCCATTGAGGACCTGTATACTGCACGAATCAAGAAGAGGGCCGTGAAAATATTTGCAGATCCCTCGCATCCTGGACATAAACTGTTTCAACTCCTACCCTCAAAACGACGCTATAGAGCACTGCACACCAGAACAACTAGACACAAGAACAGTTTTTTCCCGAAGGCCATCACTCTGCTAAACAAATAATTCCCTCAACACTGTCAGACTATTTACTGAATCTGCACTACTATTAATCGTTTCATAGTTCCCATCACCAATCTCTTTCCACTTATGACTGTATGACTATAACTTGTTGCTGGCAATCCTTATGATTTATATTGATATATTGATCATCAATTGTGTTGTAAATGTTGTACCTTGATGAACGTATCTTTTCTTTTATGTACACTGAGAGCATATGCAGCAAGACAAATTCCTTGTGTGTCCAATCACACTTGGCCACTAAAATTCTATTCTATTCTATTCTATTCTATTCTATTCTATTCTATTCTATTCTATTCTATTCTATTCTATTCTATTCTATTCTGAATGCAATTAAGTGTGTTGGTGATCACCCAACAGGGCCTGACTATTTAATCATACTGTTTGCCTGCACTTGTCTCCATTAGTGCAGTAAAATCTCGGAAAATTAATTCTGATCCAGCTATTAAGAAGCTAATCAAGGAAAGAAGCAACTTAGAACTAAGGAGAAATTTCCTGACAGAACAATTAATCAGTGGACAGTGATGTAATGAAACGCCCCCCCACCAACCTGCCATAAGCAACCAGTAAACGATTGGGACAGATAGGCCGAATGTAATTCCGGAAACTGAGATCCCCAAACCTGGTCCCGGAAATAGGGAGAGTGCCTGTCGGACCTGTCCCAACAGGAGAGTCTCAGTCAGGTCCCCATAGGTGAGAGAACCAGCAGATCTTAGGCCCTGCCTGAACCGACAGTCACTAGTTGTCTTAACCACTGTCCGGAACGTGTGTGTGTGTGTGCGTGTCAAGACTCCAGGAGACCGCACCTTTCCGTCGCTCCAGAGGTACATATGCTGATGCTGAAATGGAAGAAGAAGCCCCTCCGTCTTGTCAAGGGCAATCCACGTCCACTCCCAGTCAAGGATGCAGAGCAGAAGCTCCCGAGGCTAGAACAGAAACCTGTGGGCCGGCAAGGCCAAATCCGAACGCCCCGTGGGACCCTCCGGCAGCCATTGTTACCTGTTGACATAACGGCCCTCCAAGGGCGGTGATGTTCGGAAGTACCCCGAAGGGAACAGCTCCGCCCAGGGTCCAAATGCTGTACAGGTGGCCAGGACCAACCTTGTTCCTTGAATGGATCTGGAACTCAGGTGAGCAGGAGAGGAAGTAAAAGGGCGTCCTGTGGGACTTTGGCGATGGACTGAGGTAATAGCCAAGAGCTGGAAGAGAACCTAACGAAGGCGTCACCCTGACTGACTCCCCATGTGTGGCAACCAGAATGTCAGAGTGGTGGAGCTCAATAGCCTTGGACATCTCAGAGGCCAAAGGGATGCTGACTGCAGAGTTCCCAGGCTCCGGCCTCCTGCCTGGGAATGGGACCAGGGAAGTGTGATGGGCTAGCCTGGAGCTGTGGACATCCTGAGGCCCTAGCGTTTCTACACCTCACTCCAGCCCCCTGCAGAATGTATAAAGTATTTGAGCTTTCTGGCCAAGCTGAAGACTTGAGATGGCTGCCTGTGTCCAGCTAAGTAAGGTAAGAATAAAAGCCTTCGGAAGGGATGGGCATGGCCGTAAGGTCACAGCCATATCATCCAAGGGGACCTACCCAAGAAGGTAGGACCTGAATGACTGCAAAGCCGTAAAGGCTGGAGACCAATACTGGGAACGATACCCTACCCCAGTAATGGGCAGCTAGATTCAAGGAGAATCTCGAATGGGAACACTGACCATCTTTCATGCCTAGTGAGGATGTCCTGTACAGGAATATGGCTACAGTTTTGTAATGCATGGGCTGTTGGCAGGCTCAAACGGTCTCAAACCACTGGAATCTCCCCCCAGTCGGGCCAAGTGGTCCAAGAGCATGCCAATGGTATCAGTGGTGCATGAAGCAGCATACTAACTGAAGGACTGAGGCCTCAGTTCCAATAGATCCTCAACCTTAAGGGGAAGATCAATTCCAAACATCAGCCTGTCCCCCAAACAGAAAGGTCAGTGCAAGGCCTCCAATCCTTGCTACCATTAAGGGCTAACATCAGGCCCTCGAGGAAGGAGGGAAGTGAAGATAGCATCGGTGGCCACCGTCCTGTTCCAGTTGTCAAGCAGGACTGGACAAGCACTTTCTCCCAAGGTGGATTCAAGGAGTAGCTGTTGGATAAGCACTGATAGCTCAAGACCTCCCAGACGCAGTTGGAAATCTGCTAGAAGTTGCATTCCAAACTGAATTGTATAACTGGCCCAATTATCTGACAAGTTGCCGCCTACTTAATGGTTAAAAAGGAGTGCCAATGTTCCTACCATTTTTATTTTTCAGAAGGAAAATCTGTTCTTGAAATCTGGCCAACTGGCTCATATCGCGCCTGTCCTGGCGACCTGTATTCATATGCACCTCAGCCTAAGGGAGACTGGCCCAGATTTAATGTAACATTCCCGCCAAACTCTGGCACTGCTCTTGGGGAAACTGGGAAGACCTGCTCGAAAGGAGCTGTCCTGTGCAGCTGCAATAGTGCTGGCATTGCCATTGATGAAACGAGGCAGACTGGCTTGGAAGGAGTTCTCCTGTCTTGGCTGCAACGGCGCTGGTGTTGCCGTTGATGAAACTAGGCAGACTGGCTCAGAAGGAGCTCTCCTGCCGCAACTGTCCTGGTGCTGCCATTAATAAAAAAAGGCAGACTGGCTCAAATGAGCTTCCTTGCCACCCTGGTGCTAGGTGCTGCCAGAAATAATGATAGGCAAACCGGTTCTATGAGCTCTCTTGCCACCGCTGTTGGGGCAGTGAATGCAGACTTTGAAACTGGTGTGCAGATTGGCTCAAAGGGAGTTCTCCTGCCTCAGCTGTCAGGGCTCTAGTGTAGCCGATGGAGGTGATTGGCAGACTGGCTCTAAGGGAGCTCAGCAGTTGCAGCTGTGATGGTGTGTTAGCGCGTTAACTTCCTGCAATTCAAAGGAGCCCTCCTGTCGCTCCTGCAATGCTGCCCGGCTGCCCCGTTACCTGTATAGATGGGCAGACTGGCTCATGTGAGCACTCCTGCCGAAGCCACCATGGCGCTGAGTGTCGACACCACTGAAGTGAGCGGATAAGACAGACTGGCTCGGATAGAGCATTCCTGCCGCGGCTGTAACAGCGCTGGGCGGTCCCCTGCTCACAGAGCTGGAAGGGAGGCCCTCTGTCGTGGCTGTATGGAGCCAAGCGCTATGCCACTTCTGTCAGTAGAAACAGGCGAACTGGCTCTCAAAGAGCACTCCTGCAGCAGTGATAATGGTGCCAAATTCCTCAGCCACTATCCACTTCAATTCAGGCAGACTGGCTCATCATGAGCACTTCTGCTGCGGCTCTTGAATGCACCCATGCGCTTGCCGCTATCAGTATGCCTGGATGATACCAGGCAGGGACTGAGTCCCCCTCTGCCTCCGCAGAGTAGTGCCAGGGGCAGCCCACCGAAGGCCATGCCCTCTCCGCTGAGCGCAGGATTGGCAGGGACCTCGGCTGATAATCAAGCCGGCAGGATCAG
Organism: Ahaetulla prasina; assembly: GCF_028640845.1. NCBI lineage: Eukaryota > Metazoa > Chordata > Lepidosauria > Squamata > Colubridae > Ahaetulla > Ahaetulla prasina. The sequence continues at coordinate 85,111,734 of NC_080545.1, read as the reverse complement.
TAACCTCCAATATCGCTTCCTGCGATCTTTGAGCCTCGCTTGGTAAATTATTTCCATTGACTTGATTGAAGTAGCTGAGCCTCATATTTCTCTGTCTTACTTGTTGGAAGACTGAGTCGAAACGGGGGAGGACCCAGACAGAGAAAGCATGGCCAAGAAAGATTGAAGTGAATCAGAGTATTACCCATTCCTGGATGATCTTCCCCGACACAATGGAGAACAACGCAGACCACACAGAAAATATTTTACCATTTGGAACTGGGAACATAATCTTTTAAAGCATGATGAACTTTAAACCATAGAAAGATAACACCTCCACTTAACTGACATTGACTTTTGGCAACATGATTGTACAGTTTTCAAGCAATAATGAAAAATTATTTGCCTAGCCTCAGATTTCCTCATCTACGTTCTCTGTTTCCCCAAAAATAAGACATCCCCTGATAATGACTGAGATGGTGTAGGGTTTCCTGCCTGGGCAGGGAGTTGGACTAGAAGGCCTCCAAGGTCCTTTCCAACTCTGTTGTTATATTATATATTATATATAATAAGCCCAATCGAGCTTTTGAGCGCATGTGCTAAAATAAGCCTCCTCCCGAAAATAAGCCCTTCCCAAAAATATTTAAACGCAGAGCTGGAAATCAGGTAAGACGGCAAAAAGAGCCGCATTTTTCTCCATGCACCCCAAAATAATAAGACCTCCCAAAAAATAAGGCCAAGCGCTTATTTCAGGGTTCAAAAAAATATAAGACAGGGTCTTATTTTTGGGGAAACACTGTATGTATTAAACACTTCCAATCTTGTTCAGCTTTTTAAAATCAATCATGGTGGGTTGAAATATATATATATATATATATATATATATGTATGTATGTATGTATGTATGTATGTATGTATGTATGTATGTATGTATGTATGATGTATGTATGTATGTATGTATATATATATATATATATATATATATATATATATATATATATATATATATATATATATATATATATATATATATATTCTGCCTATTTTTTAAAACACAAAACTAAGATTTAACAATTGCAAATAAGAGTTTAAGTTGCGGCCTCATATTTTTCTCTCTGCAACATAACCTAATTCTTGAGTCCAGGACTGGCAATGAGACCTATTAAAATATATGGGGCATGACTACCACCCATGTAGGGAATGAGTTACATAAAGCCATTAAAACTCTCAGAATGAAGCCAGAAAGCCTTCAACTTCTCACCCCCACCACCTTGCACATCATTATTTTCCTTGGCTTACTTCCAAACAGAGGGAAAGTACCAACTGGCAGCTGTCACACCGAAGCAAGGTTTCAGCATCCCCTCCTCCCACTACCCTTTTACCAGGGATTTTGGATCCAAATGACCCATTACAATTTGACACAGCTGCAAGAAATGGGACACTTCTACACAGCATGACAGAGAAGTTGGGGGCAGGGAGGAAATGAAAGCTATTTGGAAGCTCAGAGCTCCAAAATTTGGCATCAGAGTCTCTTAAGTATTCTGCCAAAGCAGTAGCTCCATATATTTTTTGCTGCCTTACTACTTTTCAGTCCTTCTGCAATCCAGCCATATAAACAGTTTAAGCCATCATACCCGAACAATCCATTTTCAAGTCACAATGCACAATGTTTCTAAATAATTTGTCAATTTCATTTCAAAAACTATGGCCTCAGTACCGAAAATATAACAGGCAAGCTAGTTTCCAATATAATAGTTGAAGTTTTATAAACTACTAGCTGGATACCTGTACTTCGCTACGAAACTATGTGATGGGGCTTGATAAATCGACACTTACAGCTTCACAATTAATGAGTAGTTACTATCGACCTCTCCTCTCCTTCTGCCCCTTGGCCTTGTCCCACAGAACCCTATCTTATCCTATCCCCCTTTTCTCCCTCAGCCTTGCCCACAGAAACCTCCCCTATACTATCCCCTGGTTGCTGCTGTGAAAGTAAAACTGAAAGTGAAACTCCTCTGCTTATATTTTGCATTTGGAACAGATTTCTTTTCAGGTGGGGAGGGGGAGTATAACTCTTTAGCATCAGAGCATGGAATAAATTTCTTTTTAGGTGGGGAGGGACAGTAGAACTCCTTAGTATCAGAGCGTGTTAATAATAATATAGGAAATACTAATGCTCTGATGGTCATTTCGAAAAATACTTTCTTAATGAGCACCTCAAAGCCAAGAGGAACATATGTGGCAAATTTCAAGTTTGTAGGCTTCTTCGGTTCTGGAGATTTCGTGATTATAGCATGAGTGGTTTTTGCTTTTATATATATAGATACTACCTAGAATATAAAGATAGATGACACCTTGGGTGTGGGAGGGGAGATTACAAATGTTTTCCATCTTTAGCATTTCATGGCCTTCTATAGCTAGGCTTGTATCTTTTGGAACCAGTTTTCAGGGGAAATGATGCAGTTAATGAACAGAGAAGGCAATTGGTGGTAAATTTACTAGAATTTCAAACCAAACTATTATTTTACATAGAAAACAAAATTTATCTTCTCTTCCAAAACAATTTGTATTCAGAAATGTAGGCCAGTGGCCCTCAACCTTTTGGGCATGTTTTGGGGACAGAGGTTTTCCGCGGACACTTCACCTGCATCCTGTACGCTCATTTGCGCGGACCAGTTTCTAGCACACTGCAGTTAGTGCCAGTCCGCAGCCTGGGAGTTGGGGACCCTTGATCTAAGCTATACCAAGAATAATGTACGTTTAACTGCATATTCAGAAGTTACAAGTATGTGATAAACCTTGGAGATAAATCCATTAGAATGTAAAGTTTTTAAACAGTTACATCTGGCTAAAGTTATTCTCAATAAAGTAGAATAGGATCTACTAAGCCAGGGGTCGGCAACCCATAGCTCCGGAGCCACAAGTGGCTCTTTGGGCCCTCTGCCAGGGCTCCCTGTCCCATCACTGGTTCGCCCTGCCCCTCTTATTTCTTTTTGGACTCCAGCCCGAAGCGGCAGGAAGCGAAGGCTGCCTTACGCGTAAATGTGGCATGAAGGTAGGTACAGGGCAGCTTCGCTCCTGCACTTTCCTCCCCCTCTCCTCTTGTAACCCCCTGGCCCGCTGTGGCTGAGCTGGGACCGTGTGCACGCACAGAGAGACCCTCCGTAAGCGAGCTGCTACACACCCCATGGGCGCCTTTCGTGAGCTTTGGCGCTCGCTTGAGGAGGGTCTCCCTGAGCATCCACACGCTCCCGGCTCAGCCACAGCTGTCCCGGCCATTCTGAGAGGAGGAGGGGGAAGAGGGTCACTGGAGAGTGCAGGAGTGAAGCTGCCCTGTACCTGCCTTCGTGCCATAATTGCACATAAGGCAGCCTTTGCTTCCTGACACTTCAGGCTGGAGTTTCCCTGTGCGTGCAAACACTCCTGGCTCAGCCACAGTCGGCCAGGGAGTTACAAGAGGAGGGGGGAGGAGAGGCACCCGAAGGGAGAGGGGAGAGAGGGACACACACACAGAGAAACATACAGAGTGATACACAGAGAGGGGGGGAGAGAGGGGGGAGAGGGAGAGAGACACAGAGGGGAGAGAGAGGGGGAGATAGGGAGAGGGAGAGACAGAGAATAGTTTTGTGGCTGGGTAGGCATGGCTAGGTGATCATGTGACTGGGTGGGAGTGAGTGACATCGAGTTGGTCATGCCCACCCAGGTTTTGTGGCTCTCAGTGTGTTTTTTTTCCCTGTAGAAAACAGGTCCAAGTGGCTCTTTGAGTGTTTATGGTTGCCAACCCCTGTACTAGGCAATCATTCTGATAAACTCAGGAAAAGAAAAGTGTATTCTTCATACTATCTCACCAGCTTTTCACAATGAAAAGTTTTTTTGAAAAGTATCAAAGTCCATCGTTAATGATGCTAGAACAGTCTTAATTGAAAAACAAAAAAATAAACAAGCAAGTATATAAAATCTCAGCCTTAAGTTCTTCCAAAGATTTGCCAAAGGTTTTTTTTTTATTTCCAATCGGAACTGTCTTGAATAACTTAGAATTAATCAACAAATTTCTATAATTTATTTCTACAAATATCATTGGTATTTAACACCAGAAAGGTTGTCAAGAATGTATAAAGGTACTTCAAATGAATGCTAGAAATGCAAATGTAAAGGAATTTTTATCATTTATGGTGGACATGAAATATTGGAGTAGGATTCATATCCTAGTGCAGGAGATAAAACCAGAAACTTTTCTTTTGGGTTTAATGGAAAAAGACTTGGGGGAAAATTTGGAACTTTGATGTTATATATGTTGCCGGAAGCAAGACTACTTTATGCACAAAAATGGAAGGACATTTCGATCTCCACAATGGACAAATGGCTGCAAAAGTTGATGGAGTTAGCAAAGATGGCTAAATTGTCTGCTTTGATCAAAGATCTACTTGGAAACCATTTCTGGACTTTGTGCGGTGGGAAAAAAACCTTTGATTTTGGGTTCACTGATTAGATAGATTGGTTGTTATAGAAATGGCTACTTTATACTATTATGTAAAAGTAAAAATTGAGATTTGATGTTACCTTATTTTACTGCACCAAAGGTAGTTGGAAGACAATGCCTTTTCTTTCTTTTTCCCTTTTTTTCTTTTCCCTTTCCTTTCCCCTCCCCTATTTTTCCTATTATTTGCTTTTGTATTTTTGTACCTTATATTATAAAACTAATAAAAAAATTTAAGTTGTTAAAAATTATGTTCCTAGACCAGTTATATATGATCCCAAAGGTTAAAGACATGATAGAAATGAGATATAAAATGTATGTCCCTTTCACTCTTTCAAAAAATATTCAGTATGAAGTAGAGCTTTATTTGTATATTTGCACACTTAGGGACCATTTGTGCAATCCATCCACTATAAAGATTTGATAGACCTGCTTGATGATAAGGGCTCCACATCTGGATGAGTAACTAACCTTTGCCCCCAGGCTCTTTCTTGAAACCTTGAGACCTATTTAATGATACTACCAAAGCTCAGTAGCACAACAGTCATTTGTCTAACCTAAAAGCAGCATAACAACAAATATATAATCAGCAGCTAAGATAATACTATAAATCAACACTGAATACAACTTCAATAAAGAATCTAACAAGCTCTGTCATATTCTGAGACTCCCATGCCCAATGACACTGTCATGTCTTCAAGGCCTTATGAAAAGCCAACAGGGTTGAACTAGTCCGATTTCCACGGAGATGATGTTCCAAGGATATGTGTCAGGAAGAAAAGGCTTTCTTCCTGGATCCTATCAGATGGCACTTTCTAATGGAGAGGATCCATAGCACATTTCACTTGCCAGATCTGATGGGATGGATATGCACAATCAGGGAGAGGGGTTTCCTCAAATAACCTAGTCTTATGCCACAAAAGTCATTATAGGTAACTAACAGTATCTTGAATTCAATCTGGAAGCAAAGCTACAACTCGTGGAGCATAAGTATAACACCCACTGCTTGGGGATCGCTTGTAGCTTCCAGATGCTCATGCACATTGAAGTAGTCTACTCAAGATTAAAACATGAGTGACTATGGGCCTGCCAGTTGAGGAACAAGCACAATAAGATCATAAAACTGCAAATTTGAGCAGAACATGGCTGTGCCCTGTTCAGCTAACATAAGTCCTCAGTCCAGGAAGATTCCCAAATTATGCAGTGGTTTTGTTTGGGAAATTAGAACCAAAGATTGAAAGTTCGCAGAACAAATTTGGAGGCCTTAGAAGTCAGAGCTATTCAGTCTTGCTAGATTTAAGCTGAACCCTGTTTTTTCCCATCCCAAACACCACAACCTCTAAACACTGAGACAGAATATGCACAGCAATACAGGGACGTCAAGATGAAAAATATATGAAAATATATTTTTGAAATATATGGACACAACCAATGAAGTACACAGAAATCAAACTGATTATGATATATTATTGATAGATGACTTCAGTTATTTGAGCTAAAACATGTCCATGGGCTTACTGTGAAACAGATCACAAAATTCTCATGTGCAAGTTCCAAATTAAGCTAAAGCACATGAACAAAGCCAGCCAGTACCCACAATATGATCTTGAACTCACCACTTTTAAGGGGAATGTCAGGAATCATTTATGAAATCCCAAATCTCACTGATAGAAAAACAGAGAAAAAAATCAATGGAACTCTTGAAGTTGGATGTGAAAACATTGCCAAAGACCAAAATAAAGAACAAATCAAACTAGATGTCAGAACAAACAATGGAAAAGAAAGGAAGAGCCAAAGCCAAAACAGACAAAAATGTGCCTCATTGACCATAGAAAGGCCTTCAGTTGTGTTGACGAGCTCAACTTGTGGAATGTCAGGAAAATGGAAATAAGAATATAAAATAACCTTTATTGTCATTTTTTCCTGTGAACACACTGGCACACATTAAAAATGAAATTCTGATGCCTGCTCTCAAAAGAAAATAAGCCGAAAAGTTGAAAATCCATCCAAGCTAATAGCAGTATCGACAGAAAGTTTTAACCAAGTTTCCGTTGCACGGATGACACAGCAGTTTCTCACCTGCTGGTTTGTTATTAACTCTAGCTTTCATGTAAACCATTTTAGGCTCTTAGGAGCACATTAGCAAACAAAATAGATGGTAGTGACAATCTATATGGATTAGTCTTTAGCCCAAATGTTAGCCCTCCACGTTTGCCTTGTTTCTTCTTTCGATCACATCACCTCCACCTCAGAAGACACTCAGCACGGGAGAGAGACTTCCCTGTTTCAAAGGTGGCTGTCCCCACTGCTTCTGCTGCCCAAAACGTCATAGAGCACAGCTGATTGCAGCTGATCTCACACCTTCAAACCCATCAATACTTCTGCTGCTGGCACCTTCAACCAAAGCAATGCAGACTCTGCAGAACTGCTTTAACAATAGTTCTTCTCTTGCTAAATATTACCAAATCCAATATAAACTGATGGCCATGTAACAGTTTGGTAATACATTTCCACTTTCTTGTCACAATTCCCAAAGTATCACTTAAACCGGGTGGCACTTTCATCTCCCAAACCCCAACACTCTTGAGAGTCGAAATAGCCACAGACAAGGAAGAATGCTGCCATTTTAGAATAAATCTCATTATCTTCATCCAAAATTTATACAAGAAACCACAGTCTACTCAAAACATAATGAAACAAATTGGTTTCAGGTCAGCAAAGGTGTAAGGTAAAACTGTACAGCAGACTTTCTCCTTATTTATACTATGTTGAGGGATGATGGATTGAGTCTGATTTTAAAACTGGAAGAAGTAGTAATCTGTGTGATGCTCATGATACTACTCTGATAGTTGAAAATGAACACAGTGAAAAAAGTGGTCATAAAATTAAATATAAAGATCAAAATAGTGACAACAACTACAGAAAGTAGTCTTAGAATTGACAAGAAAATGCTACAGTGGTGCAAAGCTCCCTTTTACCAACAAGAGTAAAAGAGAGAGAGAGAAAAAAGCCAGACTAGCATGGGTAGGATCACAATCACAGTCATCACTACTTGTAGGTTATTTAGTGGAGTTAGAAATGTATTAAGAATGTTATTTTCTAACTGTTAGAGTGATTATGATCATGAATAAGACTGTGTGAAAGTTAGAATATGTTTATAATTGTAATGAAGATTGGATTTATAAGTTGGTCATGGATATTTGTATTAGTTTTAATAGAATACTGAATTTATGGATCATTAGACTAAGAATTGTCTGATACAAGAATAAGGCCAGAATTATAATCATAAGTCATGCTGGTCATTAAGCAGGTCACCACATCACATTTTATGACCTTTTTACAGAACTTGTTAACTGAATCACCACAGTTGTTAAGAGAATCCATTGTCTTGAAGCAACACTGGTTTCCAACATCAACAACAAAACCTGCTGTAAAATGCAGTCACATGATGCGGGAGGGGAACCATCAGAACTTTGAATCCAGGTTTTAAGTAGACCTGGAGAGATCTGTCATATGTTTTGAATGGTCATTACACAAACAGTTGTAAGTCGAGGTCTACCTGTATTGGAGAAACTTTAATTAATGCATCTAGTACGGTGAACTGGGCTCATGGGCTTAATAGTCACTGTTACTCTTAATTTTCTATAAAATTCATAACTGTTTCAAAAACTGCATTATACAAAGTCTCACTAAATCAATTTTATTTTTGATTTTTTTTAAAAAAATGAAATATTTCTATGGGGCTATTATTTTGATTAACAAATATCTGTTAACAGCCACAATCTTGCTTTTAAAAACTTCCAGAAAGCTTTTAATTACAGAGGCACCCTTTCAAGCATATTCTGATAACACTGCTTTCCAGTAAACCAAAAGAAATTGACCACATTAGAGAAACTTGCTACAGTGAATGGATCTGTTAAATTAACATATTTTCTGTCAACCAAATCAGCTGCCTCTAGTACCATTGTTGCCAAGACAATAGAGACCCCGGGAATGGGCACCCATTTTAAAAGGAACACGTCTATTGAAAAGGGTACACTCTGGAGGAATGAGCTTGTGTGTTTAGCTGGATTCATTACTGTAAGGAAGAAAGCTAGTTGCATTGTTCTCACAGGGAACATAGATGCAATCATACTACGCAGCTGGAAAAATATAAAAGCAATATATTACAGTGTTTTTTACCTATATCTTTATAACCTAAGTTTAAATGTATCTCTTATCAAAGTAATTTGTAATAATTTCCTCTCAAAAGATTTATGAAAACATCTTTAGACACTATGAAGAGTAGTCTTCCCCCTCCCCCATGTCCTACCAAACAGGCACTGAACAGATGCCAAGCGTGGAGTGCCATCAATATACAATTGCCATGTTAGGGAGAACAGAACCCTTAAGAATTAGGCTTGCTCAGCAAACAAAGCTTGACTGCCTTAACCCAATATATTATTTTGTACTGAATTAGACCTTCTCTGAGCTCTTGTTTGAGGTAGTTGTTTGATTCACATACAACTTTGCTAAAAATTATGTATATCTAAAAATAATGCAAATTTACAAATTTTAATGTGGGTTTTAATTGTCAAAAATTAAACTGGAGATTCTGTGCTGAAGTTTCATTAACTCAATGTATTTCAGCATTGAAGTTTAACTTTTATTATCCAAACTGATATTTCATACTAAAGTTCAATGAAAATCTATCGCAATATTTTCATTCTTATTATATCTAATGGGATATCATTTGTCAATTGAGTTAATAAAATTACAAGTAGAGCCTTCACACAATTCTCAATGTAGCATTACTCAGTGAGAGAGAATGCATTCTATGTATGCTTAAAGACACATTTCTTATCTTCCATTTCCAAGTCTTATCTGCATCATAATTTTCATATAATAACTGGCAACATAGTAGCTCAGCGGTTAAGATGCTGGGCTTGTCAGCTGGAAAGTCCGGAACACAAGTTTGAGTTCACAGTACCACAAGGGAAGAGTTCCCATCCCCGTCCCAGCTCCTGCCAACCTAGCAGTTTGAAAGCATGCAAATGCCAGTAAATAGGTACCACTTCAGTGGGAAGGTACAAGTGCTCCATGATGTCATGCTGACCACATGATCACAGAAATGTCTTTGGACAACTCTGGCTCAATAGCCTTGAAAAGGAGATGAGCACTGCCCCCTAAAGTTGGCAATGACTAGCAGAGTAAAATCCACAGGGACTCCTTTTACCATAAAATGACTAGCCCATATACCTGTGATGGCAAACCTATGGCACATGTGCTACAGGTGGCACACGAAGCCATATCAGTGGGAATGCGAGCTCAGCTCCGGTGCACATCCATGCCGGCCAGCTGATTTTCAGGCCTTCTGGGCCGACCAGAAGTAGGGAAACAGGCCTTTTCCTGCCTCCGGAGGACCTCGGGGGTGGGAGGAGGCCCGTTTTTCTCTCTCCCCAGCCTCTAGAGCCTTTCTAGTAGTCTGGGGAGGGCGAAAACAGCCTTCCCCACCCCCGGAGGCCCTCCAGAAGTTGGCAAATGGGCCGTTTCTGGCCTCCGGGGTGAGGCCATTTTCACCCTCCCCAGACTCCTAGAAAGGCTCTGGAGGCTGGGGAGAGCAAAACATGGGCCTACCATGCCACTGCATGCCAGGAGCAGGGGGGGTCGTGCGCGCACACATGGGGCAGGGTGCATAGAATTATGGGTTGGGCACATGTGCACGCAACCCCCCCCCCAGCTCCTGGCATGCGATGGCAAAAAGGTTAGCCATCACTGCCATATACTATTTCTGAGTTATGGGAAGCCAGCATTAGATCTTTCATGACAATGACAAGACAATATCAAGAATGTCTAAACCCCTGGGAAGCGAGAAATATTGCAAGTATATGTAGTTCTGATTTTCTTCAAACATATATTGTGTATAACTTTAAAATTTAAAATGATAGAAATTTATTGTTAAATATGTAAACCAGTCATTGATGTTAAAGATGGAACTATATAGAGTATCTCCAGGATAAAATATATATATATAAAGAAGATATTTTTTGGAAGACTTGGAAACCATTCGTGGACTATGCGCTTGGAAAATTGGACGCTTCGGTACCTGTACCTCGAGAACGGGGATTTTGGCAATCATGAGGACATATCCGAAGACCCAAATCTTCCTTTTTTTTATGTATAGCACAAGGGTGATATAATGTATTTTCTTTTTTGTTTGTTGGAAAAAAGTAATTAAAAAATTATATATATATATATATATATATATATATATATATATATATATATATATATATATATATATATATATATATATATATATATATATATATATTTTATCCTGGAGATACTCTATATAGTTCCATCTTTAACATCAATGACTGGTGAAAAGTACAGCTGCGTGTCGTCAGCATACAGTTGGTATCTCACCCCAAAGCCACTGATGACCTCGCCCAGCGGCTTCATATAGATGTTGAACAGGAAAGGCGAGAGAATCGACCCTTGAGGCACCCCACAAGTAAGGCGCCTCGCGGTCGATCTCTGCCCCCCTGTCAACACCGTCTGCGACCAGTCAGAGAGATAGGAGGAGAACCACCGATAAACGGTGCCTCCCACTCCCAAACTCTCCAACCAGTGCAGCAAGATACCATGGTCGATGGTATCAAAAGCCGCTGAGAGATCTAATAGGACCAGGGCAGAGGAACAACCCCTGTCCCTGGCCCTCCAGAGGTCATCCACCAATGCGACCAAAGCTGTCTCCGTACTATATCCAGACTGGAAACCAGACTGGAACGGGTTTAGATAGACAGCTTCATCCAGGTATTGGGGTAGCTGCCATGCCACCACACTCTCTACAATCTTCGCAACAAAGCGAAGGTTGGAGACCGGACGATAATTTCCCAAAATAGCTGGGTCCAGGGAAGGCTTCTTGAGGAGGGGTCTCACCACCGCCTCTTTCAAGGCGGCGGGGAAAACCCCTTCCAACAAGGAAGCATTAATAATTCCCCGGAGCTAGTCTCATGTCACTTCCTGTGTGGCCAGCACCAACCAGGAGGGACACGGGTCCAGTAAACATGTGGTGGCATGTAACCTCCCCAACAGCCTGTCCACGTCCTCGAGAGCCACAGGGTCAAACTCATCCCAAACAATCTCAACAAGACGCGTCTCCGTCCTTTCACCTGGATCATCGCAATTTTGGTCCAAACTATCCCGAAGCTGAACAATTTTATCGTATAGATAACCACTAAACTCCTCAGCACGTCCCTGCAAGGGGTCATCCCGCCCCTCCTGATGAAGGAGAGAGCGGGTCACCCGAAACAGGGCGGCTGGGCGGTTATCTGCCGACGCAATGAGGGTGGAAACGTAGGAGCGCTTCGCCTCCCTCAGTGCCACTAGGTAGGTCTTAGAATAAGACCTAACTACTGTCCGGTCAGCTTCGGAACGGCTGGACCTCCAGGTACTCTCTAGGCGTCTTCTCCGGCGTTTCATATAATTTATCATTTGTTAACTGAGAAAATATATTTAACGTAGAACCAAAACAACAAACAAAAGCAAAACTTTATTACCTAATATTAAACACTGTTTTATTAAATGAAGGTGTATTCCATCTCATCACAGAACTTTTCACCTTCATTTGATTTATCTACCAACGCTATTCTCCTTCATACCAAATTAACTCAGTATCTTTTTATAGAAATTTAAAGTATAACTATGTTGAAAGTATTTAGTAATGGGAAAAGATAATCAAATCCAAATAAATCATACTGCAGTTCTGATATAGTAACACATTATTTACCCACTAATACTATACTCTGATTCATATAAACTGAAATTTGCAAGTCTTAAAGTAAACGCTTCTACTCTAAAATGAAAAGAAAAGAAATACTCAGGCATAAATTAATACTTAAGAGCTACATGCCTCTGTGAAAGCTTGGATCATTGTAAATTTCACTGTGAAAGAATCTAGCATAATACTAGAAACTATATTTAAATATTGCTAATAAAATCACATATAATTTTAACCTAACTCCATAAATGTGACTTGCCAAGAAGAAAAAAGGGAATAGGGATATTTTTTAAATTTAAAATGTAAAAAATAAAAAATAAAGAATCTGGAAAGAAAAGCACACAAAAAATTATTAGTCAAAGATTTGGGAAAAGTATACAGCAACACAGATTTCTCAGATTATTTTTACTACTGTGTTTTCCCGAAAATAAGACCCTGTCTTATATTTTTTTGAACCCCAAAATAAGGACTTGGCCTTATTATCAGGGGGGTCTTATTGTTTTGGGGTGCAGGGGGCAATGAGCGTGGCCACCTCATGGCTGCTGCTGTATTGTGCTGCTGTGGCAGCCCAACACAGCTGCTCATCAGCTGTTCGCTGGGGCAACCAAAGGTGGGAATCTCCCCGGCATTCTTGGCACTCACCCGCCTTCCATCCATCCATCCATCCATCCATCCATCCCCCTTGCCTGCAAACTCCCACCCCGCTCCCACCTTTCTGCCGGGCAACCCCCAGCAGCCCAAAATGCCCAAACCCTGCACCCGCCTGGCGCCCTTTTCCATAGCACCTCTTTAACAAGGGGGTGGCATTTGGGATGGGGGAGGAGCAAGAGGCGTGGAGCGAGACGGGGCTCGCTCCTCTTGCCGTATCTTCTCCCCCCGTTGTCGGGGGCCAAGGAGACGCGAAATGCACGTCTTACCTGCCTTGAAGCTCCGTCGTGTGTCTCGCTGTTGTCTGCAGGCAAACACACAGGGTTAAAAAAAAACCCTTCGCACATGTTCAATCAAACTTCTCAATCTCACAAGTATTTTTTTTACTCTATGTGTTTGCCTGCAGACAACGGTGAGACACGTGACAGAGCAGGTAAGACGGATCCACACACCCCTATGGTACCATAACAGCAGTTTGGCTGCTTCCCTTCCCCGCCGTCTCTTTGTCGAGTGGGGTGGCAGGTGGGGCAGGTCCTCTTGCAGTCTCTTCTCCCCCACCTCGCTGGGCATGGCAGGGCTTCCTGCCCCAGCCCAAACTGGATGCAATTTGATGGTGGCAGGTGGGGAGGGCAGGGGCCGGGGAGATCTTACTTGCCTTGCAGCTCTGTCGCATCTCACCATTGTCTGCAAGCAAACATGTTGTAGGATAAAAAAAAAACTTCTGAATTCAATCAAAAACTTCTCAAACTGCCAAGAAGTTTTTTTTTACCCTATAAGACACGCGACGGAGCTGCAAGGCAGGTAGGACACATCTCACATCTCCCCAACCCACTCCTCCCCACCTGCCATTCTTAAATTGCATCCAATTTGGGTAGGGGCAAGAAGCCCTTCCATGCCCAGCGAGAGGGGGAGAAGAGATGGCAAGAGGAGCGAGCCCTGTCTCGCTCCATGCGTCTTGCTTCTCCCCCATCCCACCGGCCACTCCCCTCGATAAAGAACTGGGCACTTTGGAAAAGGGAGCCAGGCGGGCACGGGCATTGGGCATCTGGGGCTGCCAGGGGTCACCCGGGGGAGACGCAGGAGCAGGGCGGGAGTTTGCAAGCGATCGCTTCTCCTTGCCTTCTCTTCCAAAAGTGCTCCTCAGGTGCAGCCACTTCTGCAGCAGGAGACTCACGCCCCGCGCTGGCCTTCCAAAGAGTACTGTAGCAGCAGCTATCCACAATTTTTTAACCCTTATTTCATCCCGACTCACATGGCCTAGTACGGTCGGGATAAAATAAAGGTAAAAAAAATTGTGGCTAGCTGCTACTACAGTACCCTACGGAAGGCCGGCGCAAGGCATATGGGGCACATCACTTGGCCTCCTGCTGCAGAAGTGGCCGCAATTGATGGCAAAAGTGGCCGCGCTTGTTGGAGGCGCCAGCCAGAGCAGCACTCATGAGGCAGCTGTTCTGTGGACGGAACCGCCTGCTATGACTGTCACCATTAGGTAAGGAGGGTGCGAGGTGTGTAGGGTGCATCGCTTGGCTTTCAGCTTCTTTGGCAGCCGTAATTGGCTGCAAAAACGGCCGTGCTTGCTGGAGGAGGCCTGAGCAGCACCCGCGAATCAGCTGTTTCGTGAATGGTGGCCAGAGTGGCTCAGCTAATATGATTAAGGGGCCGAGAAGCTGAGGTGACCAGGGAAGGGAAGGGCTGCTTCCTGTGCTGGCCATGCCCACTCCTTTACTAGGGCTTGTTTTCAAGGGAGGGGATATAATTACGCCCACCCCAAAAATCAGGCTTGGCCTTATTTTTGGGACATGTCGTATTTTTGGGGGAACATAGTATAATTTATTCTTCTTTTACAAATATTAACCAGTTTATAGATCACAAGAGAAGGGAGAACACAGATATATGGAAATCAAGTTCTTGAATGTACTATTTATTGTGAGTTTCTTGATACAGATGAATCAGATGAAAAGATCTACTTAATCTGAGACTACAGTCTACTGCAGTGGTTCCCAACCTTTTCTTGTTTGAGGCACAACCTTTTCTTGTTTGAGGCACCCTTGGAAAGCCTTTCAAAAGTTCCCGGCACCCTTATAAGGAAATAGATATTTAAAATCTCCGTAGCTCAAAAGTTCCCGGCACCCTCAAAAGATCTCACGGCACCCCTTAGTGCCGCGGCACACTGGTTGGGAACCACTGGTCTACTGCCTTTTAAGGGAAAAACTATTCCTTTTCCACAACATTTTGGTCTCCATTTATCTTAGACCTCTTACTATTTTTACAACAGGCCATCAACCAGGTGACTTTCTCCTGCAATCTGATCATACTGCAGATTGTGCACAACACAGTTGATCCATGTAAAATCAATTTTACCTTAAAATGGAATGTCCTGTACATGCACTCTGTACATAACTACCGTACTAACAAATTAGTATCAAAGTTCAGATGTGCTTACACCCAGGACAATAGGTAGACCATACAGCTTTAGTTAGCTGCCTGATATCAAAATTAAAGCTGAATCAAAAGTTATCTATTTTGGCTGAAATTGAAGAGTGGCCGAGAAATTGTCTACAATGAATGAAATCTTAGAAGCAATATTCTATTATCAACCAGTGTTCTTTGCAGTAGATAACAGCTATTATTTCGCCATACCCAAAACACAATGATACAATTTTGATGGGAGCTTCATTAAATAATTGCAGCCCTTATGATTTCGATAGAAGCCACAATTGCTACAATATCAAATAATAAAGCAATATTCTATTCTTTAAAACAAATTGACAACATTCATGATAGCCAATACTTTAGTAAAGGCAGGTATGGAATCTGTATTGTAAAGTATGTATTTCCTATTCCTATTTCCCTACCCAATGATCTGGAGTGCTATAAATGTTTTAAGGAACCTGATTTTTTAAGACTTTGGAGTCTTGGAGATGGATCTCCAATCTTCATTAAACATTTTTTCCAAGCATTCTAAACTATCAAGGGAAAAGGTCCCTAATGGCTCACAGCAACATGAAACAATGCATGAAATTAGGAATAGGAAAGTACAAATTTCCTAACCCAAATTCTCTCCCTGTTTGTTCCACATACCAAAAAGATAGGGGACAATCACCTTTTTTTCTACATTTTATTTATTTATTTATTTATTTATTTATTTATTTATTTATTATTCATATTTGTATACCGCCCTATCTCCCGAAGGACTCAGGGCGGTTCACAGGCATATAAAACACTTATATACAAATTAAAATAAACATTAAAAAACTTATTCTAATGCCCAATTATTAAAAATAGAAATATAAATATTAAAACCAATTTAAAACCCCTATAAATTTAAAATCTAAGCCAGTCCTGCACAGATGAATAAATGTGTCTTTTATTTTGTGTTTAACCTCAATGGTTTTAATTCAATAGGTTCATGTTATGAAATGGTAAATTAAAAAATCAGTTTTGGGGGTCCTTTATAAACCTTATCATGGAAATAAATGGAATACAGGTAATCCTCAACTGACAGCCATTCATTTAGTGACTGTCGAAAGTTACAAGAGCACTGAAAAAAGTAACTTGTGACCGTTTTTCACATTTACAATTGTTGCAGCGTCCCCATGGTCACATGATTAAAATTCAGATGCTCAGCAATTGGTTCATATTTATGAGAGTGGCAGGCTGGGCCAGGCGATCACCTATTGTGACCTTCTAGAATAGAATAGAATAGAATAGAATTTTATTGGCCAAGTGTGATTGGACACACAAGGAATTTGTCTTGGTGCATATGCTCTCAGTGTACATAAAAGAAAAGATACGTTCATCAAGGTACAACATTTACAACACAATTGATGATCAATATATCAATATAAATCATAAGGATTGCCAGCAACAAGTTATAGTCATACAGTCATAAGTGGAAAGAGATTGGTGATGGGAACTATGAAACGATTAATAGTAGTGCAGATTCAGTAAATAGTCTGACAGTGTTGAGGGAATTATTTGTTTAGCAGAGTGATGGCCTTCGGGAAAAAACTGTTTTTGTGTCTAGTTGTTCTGGTGTGCAGTGCTCTATAGCGTCGTTTTGAGGGTAGGAGTTGAAACAGTTTATGTCCAGGATGCGAGGGATCTGCAAATATTTTCACGGCTCTCTTCTTGATTCGTGCAGTATACAGGTCCTCAATGGAAGGCAAGTTGGTAGCAATTATTTTTTCTGCAGTTCTAATTATCCTCTGAAGTCTGTGTTTTTCTTGTTGGGTTGCAGAACCGAACCAGACAGTTATAGAGGTGCAAATGACAGACTCAATAATTCCTCTGTAGAACTGGATCAGCAGCTCCTTGGGCAGTTTGAGCTTACTGAGTTGGCGCAGAAAGAACATTCTTTGTTGTCCTTTTTTAATGATGTTTTGATGTTAGCTGTCCATTTGAGATCTTGCGATATGATAGAACCCAGAAATTTGAAGGTTTCTACTGTTGATACTGTGTTGTCAAGTATTGTGAGAGGTGGAAGTATGGAAGGGTTTTTCCTAAAATCTACCACCATTTCTACGGTTTTGAGTGTGTTCAGTTCCAGATTGTTTTGGTTGCACCACAAGGCTAGTCCTTCGACCTCTCGTCTATATGCGGATTCGTCATTGTCTCGAATGAGACCAATCACTGTTGTGTCATCTGCGAACTTCAGTAGCTTAACAAATGGATCATTGGAGATGCAGTCATTGGTATACAGAGAGAAGAGAAGTGGGGAGAGCACACAGCCTTGGGGGGGCCCTGTGCTAATTGTACAGGTATTTGATGTGATCTTGCTTAGCTTCACCTGCTGCTTCCTGTTTGTTAGGAAGCTTGTGATCCACTTACAAGTCTGTTCCGGTACCTGTAGCTGGTTTAGCTTAGTTAGAAGAATGTCTGGAATGATGGTATTGAATGCTGAACTAAAGTCTACAAAAAGGACCCTTGCATAGGTCTTTGGAGACTCAAGATGTTGTAGGATGTAGTGCAGAGCCATATTAACAGCATCATCTGTTGATCTATTTGCTCGGTATGCAAATTGCAAGGGGTCTAACAGCGGATTCGTGATGGTTTTCAGGTAGGAAAGCACTAGCCTTTCAAAGGTTTTCATGACTACAGATGTTAGAGCAACTGGTCTGTAGTCATTTAGTTCCTTGATGGTGGGCTTCTTCGGCACTGGGATGATGGTAGAGCGTTTGAAGCAAGAAGGAACATAGCACATCTCTAGTGATTTATTGAAAATATGGGTGAAGATGGGGGCCAATTGGTCAGCACAGACTTTTAAGCAAGAAGGAGTTATCTTGTCTGGGCCTGGCGCTTTTCCTGGCTTTTGTCTGTGAAATAGGTCCTGCACTTCCTTTTCTGTGATCACTAGGGGTTGTGAACCCAATGAAATGGGGTCAGTTGTAGGAGGCTTGACTGTTCTGACAAGCAAAGCCAATGGGGAAGCCAGATTCACCTAACAACCGTGTTATTAAACAACTGCAATGATTCGCTTAACAACTGTGGTAAGAAGGGTCATAAAATGGGGCAAAGTTCACTTAAAAACTCTCACTTAGCTACCCAAATTTTGGGCTCAATTGTGGTTTGAGGATTACCTGTAATCTAATGAAACTTTGTAAAAAATGGTTTTATTGTAATAATATAACTAAAAGTTTCTTCACCTCCCTGGACTCTGCCTGCACCTCCCCAAGGGAGGTATACTGCTTGGGAAAGGCTGCAATAGGCAGTATACTCCTGTAAACTACAAGATGCTCCATTTACAAATGAAAAACCTCTTTGGTTCAGCTTCAAGAAGCAGTAAAGTAGTCACAGCCAATTGAGGCTTGGGCTGATTGTAATGGGCATGCCCAAAATGTACTTTTCCCAGGATAGCAGCAAAGTAAAGCAAAATATATTATGGAGTATTTAATAAAAGCCCACTAACTATGATAGCATTCAATTGTTGCATATTTCTGTGTTTCCAACTACTGCCTAGTAGTGTGTAGTTCCACATAATCCAAGGGAACTATTTTGTTATGAAAGGCTACACATATTGTTTGAATCTGTGGTGGATTTCAAAAATTTTCGCTACTGGTTCAGTGGGCATGGCTAGGTGGGGGATGTGACTGAGTGGGTGTGGCCAAATTGATGTCACTCATGCCCACTCAGTCACATGACACCCCCCACTAGCCATGGCCACTGAACCGGTAGCGAATTTTTTTGGGAATTTCCACCTATCTACCTCTGCTCTCCCTTCGCCAGTCGCCGTTTCCCCTCCTTTAGCGGCCCCGCCCTAGCCCCGCTTACTCCCCCACCACCGCCTCTTTGTTCAGGCTGCTTACCTTCCACGGCAGCTGGTCTACAGTCCGAAAGGCAAGCTGACCGGAGTTTTCAGCAGCCCTCAGCCAGCCACCGCTGCTGCAAAGCAGCTGGCAAAGAAGCCTCCCAGCTGCTGCCCCTTTGAGAGCCGCTTTGTGGCTGTGGCGGCTAGCCACAGGCCACCAAAAAATACCAAAGGTTGTGGAAAAAGCTGCTGTTGTCGCCATGTTCTTCGCGCATGTGCATCCCATTGGACTTCAAGGTAATGGGATGCGCATGCGTCAATGAACATGGTGGGCAGGGCAAGCGAGTGGCAACTGGGGGACCGGTTCGGGGGCGTGGCTAGCCGACTATCGCTACCAGTTCAGCAACCTTGGCCAAATTTCCACCAACGGTTCGCGCAAAGTAGTGCGAACTGGCTGAATACCACCTCTGGTTTGAATGGAAAACCAAGATGAGACACTGATGCAAAATAAGACGAGCTGATGCACATGGACATGGACCAGTATTGGCTCTAGCTGTCTTTCGGACAGGCGTTTTGAATTTCTGAACTGTGCTGGTTTTTTTAGCCTGTATGTTTCACCACAAATTAAAGGGAAACTATGGTAAAAAGTTTCAGCTGTGGTGTTTAACGATAGCTTAGTGCAGGGGTGTCCAAACTACGGCCCGCGGGCCAACTGCGGCCCGCGGGTCAGTTTTTATTGGCCCGCAGCAAATTCTGAAAATATAATTGAATATGGCCCGCCGCCTTCACCATTCTGCCCGGCTTCCCAGGTGGGGTGGCCTGGTGCAATAGAAGGTTGCGCAACGTCTCGGGTAAAATATGTAATAAAAATCGTAGATGGCTCCTGTTTCTGTCCGTGCCTCTCCCGCCCCGGCGGGGGGCTGTTGCAAAGGGGGTGGGGGCAGTCCAGCCGCCGAGCAGCAGGGGGAGCTCGCGCAGCAACGGAAAGGTGGCGCCTGCGTAGCTGCGCCGCCAAAATGGGCGACTCTGAGGATGAATTTCGGTGGCGGGATCCGCTGGGGCGGGGGGGGGGGGGAGCGGTGCGCGGGATAGGCACAGGCGCTGCTCCCGCCGCCGCCCCGTCCCCCGTCCCCCCGGAGTGCGGACTGAAGCGAGGCGGTGCCCCTCGGCTGCCCGGGCGGGAGGGGCAGGCGGAGGGGGACGGGGGGGCGCTGGTGGTTCCGGGCAAGTTCCGCTGGAGGCCGGGCCAGGCGGGAGGCGGCCCAGGGCTGGTGAGTCAGGCGGGAGGCGGGAGTGGGGGAAGAGGCTGAGGATCGCCGCCTGGGAGCCACTGACTGCCACCTGCTCTCCGCCTAGAGACGGCGGCCACGGAGGCCGCCGCCCCGGTGCTCCTTCAAGGGCCGGAGGCCACCACCCGCGGCCCCAAGGTCCGGGCGGCCCTACTCCTTTTGGAGGCCCCGGCCGCGCCCCGCACGCCCCCGCTGCCCACCAGCTGCTGGAAAGGGGCCCCGGCTAATGCGAGGCCGGGCTGGCTGTGGGAG
The DNA here is from genome assembly GCF_028640845.1 of Ahaetulla prasina. Lineage (NCBI taxonomy): Eukaryota > Metazoa > Chordata > Lepidosauria > Squamata > Colubridae > Ahaetulla > Ahaetulla prasina. The sequence continues at coordinate 85,091,077 of NC_080545.1, read as the reverse complement.
CTGAGCTCGTTTACGGGCACCCCGGGCGTAGCTGCGCCGCCAAAATGGGCGACTCTGTGGATGAATTTCGGTGGCGGGATCCGCTGGGGCGGCGGGGAAGCGCGCTGGATAGGCACAGGCGCTGCTCCCGCCACCGCCCCCGCCCCCGGAGTGCGGACTGAAGCGAGGCGGTGCCCTCGGCTGCCCGGGAGGAAGAGGCAGCGGAGGCGGACGGAGAGCCGCTGGTGGTTCCGCCAAGTTCCGCTGGAGGCCGGGCCAGGTGGGAGGCGGCCCAGGGCTGGTGAGTCAGGCGGGAGGCGGGAGTGGGGGAAGAGGCTGAGGATCGCCGCCTGGGAGCCACTGACTGCCACCTGCTCTCCGCCTAGAGACGGCGGCCACGGGAGGCCGCCGCCCCCGCTGCTGCTTCAAGGGCCGGAGGACGCCAGCCGCGGACTCAAGGCCTGGGCGGCCCTACTGCTTTTGGAGGCCCCGGCCGCGCCCCGCATGCCCCCGCTGCCCACCAGCTGCTGGAAAGGGGCCCCGGCTAATGCGAGGCCGGGCTGGCTGTGGGGGCTGAGCTCGTTGACGGGCACCCCGGCCGTAGCTCCTGGGAGGCCGATCAGGTGCGTGGCTGCGGCGAAGCGTCGGGCTCTTCTCCGGGGTCCTCCCTTCCCCTTGGGGGCAGCTGAGCCGTCGCTCTTTTGCGGCGTTTCTGTCCCCGGAGCATCCCGAGGCCGAGTTCGCCTTCAATCCAAATATTACATTAAAAATCAACATAACACAAACACACACGTACACAAACATAGAGATACACATGCACATATATATAACTCACACATATAGTATACTTAAGCCTAAACTGTGCATAGGGACTACCCAAGTGATTTCTGACAGGTTCTCACACTTTTGACTGGTCCTCACACGTACAACTATCTTTACATTTTGCACCCTATCTTGTAACCGTGGTGAAGAGAAGCAGTTGTGAAATGAGTGATATGGTTGTTAAAAATGCTGCAATGGGCATAAATGTGAGGATGGTCATAAGTGTGAGGACTGGTCAAAAATTACTTTTTTTAGCCCTCTGAGTAGTTTCTATGCCCATAGCCACATCCACTCAGTCACATGAGCAGTTAGCCACGCCCACCAGTCACATGACCACCAAGCCACACCCCAAAATAAGCCACGCCCATCCCCCCCCCCCCCCCGTGGCCCGGGCCTTTGCTTATTTTTCTGTATTTGGCCCTCACTCAAAAAAGTTTGGACACCCCTGGCTTAGTGGTTACAAAAAGAATTGGGGGAGGAGGAGAATGAGGGTTCTGTTTTTTCTTAAGACTACCAGTCTAGACTAATACAATAACAATTGTTCCACCTACTTAACAAGGGTTTATGTCTGAAGAACATTATCCAAGCATTCTTAAATTTACAATATTTCCTATGTCCTACATACACAATGGAACAAAAAAAAAACCTCATTGGGGGAATTTATCAGCAAGAAGTCTACTAAGAACTATGGGTCCAGAAATTAGGCCTTATAACAATTCCAAGTGTTAATTCTGTATTATCTCATGTAATATTTACAAATTATGGTAGTATCAGTGGTTAATACACTTGCTTATTTTGTAATATGCTATAGGCTAGTGATCTCAGTTAACGTAGGATGAAAAACCAATCTCTGCAAAAGAAGGTAAACACATACAAATGTGCCTTATAATATAGCAGCAAATCAGATAATATTAGAAGTCAATCAGTTGTGCAGGACATTCTGGTTCTAAACTCATAAGTTACCATAACATATACAAAAAAAAAAAGGCACCAAATGTGTGTTGTTTTCCTATTAGCAGCAAGAAATCTGTACCTTCAAATTAAAGGTGTTAGATTTATTAGAATTAGAAGGCAGACTTACTCCAGAATGACTTGAGGCAGCCTAGGTAATTTAAAGAAACACAATAATTAGCATATCATAGTAAAATATACATGGTATTACTGTGGTATCTGCTGTCATAATAAGCAGATCATACCATTCCTATCCAGCATACTTTGACTCTTCGGGAAACACAATTAACACACAATTTTATGATTTTCAGTTAGGCTTTCTTTAACTAGTAACTAGTAACTGAGAATACTAGTAACTAGTAACTGAGAATAACACTTCATGTTTTTATAGAGTCCATTTCAAAACACTAATAATTCTATAAACTTGGTAATATTGAACATACAATTCCTATTGATATTGCCATATTAAGATGATAAAGAGTTATTCTAATACTATACAAGCCAGGAAAAACTAAATAGGCCAGTAGAGCAATATAAAGAAAAAAATAAAGTAAAAAGGTTCCAGGAGGCAAACAAAAACTCAGGTGCGTATAAAAATTTTTGCAAACCAGGAAGACATAGCATTTAAAATTAGGTACAAGTAATAGAAGCAATAAATCACTGAAATGATATCACTAATGGCCATTTTTTAAAAAAATATTTAATGGTTTTCCAAAAAAAAATCCTCCCTGTTTCTGACAATCCCATACATCATTCCTATTTTCTCATCTTGATTAGGATGTTACTACCGGTATATCTTAAATAAATATCCTTGAAATTCGGAAGTATTCAATGTTTGGGTTTCTTCTGGGAATTTTCTGAAACATATAATATTTTTTTTAATATGCAATATTCTTTTTGCACATGCATCTCTCTCATGTCCCACTGAACTTTTGACCTGGTCAGAGCTGAACCACCTCCTCCCCTCCAAACCCACAGCTGCGATGTCTTGAAAAAAGGGATCCTGAGTCGCGTGAGGCAGCTGCCTCTGCTAAAGCCAGCATGGGGGCTTGGCTGTTCAACATTTTCTTCCCATAACAATACCCAGAGCCTTGTCTGATGGATGCACTGCTTTATTTAAGCCAACCAGCTTCGTAAATCCATTCCCTTCTTCAGCCTGTCTTTAAAGAGTAGTCCAGGAAAAGAAAAAAAGGACATCTGCTTCACACATTCTGAGATATCCAGCTGGTGGATGAAGTGCACATCTGGAAAGATCACCATCTACTAGTCTAGTAAGCATAATGTTGTGGACTGAGAATGAAAAAGACAAAAACCTGGACAGCACAGATGAAAATCCATGTCAAGTTTCTTCTCTAAAAAGAACAATGAAGCATATCAGTATATAGACTACTAGTAATCATCTCATCTGGGGTAAAACTTATAAATTCAGAACCATATTTTTTTTAAAAAGTCCTTTGTGTCTTACGACTGCAAAGAAATGTGACAGTTTACTTTCCTTTCATACTGACATTTAGAATTAGAAATAAATTGTTTTTAAAAATTGGCAAAAGAGTTCAAAAACATCTAAATTATTATATGCATGTGCTACCAATAACTGATGTGAAATATACTATCTGTGCATTATTCTTTTCAAGCTCATGTTTTCTGAAAATAAATTAGTGCAACACTTAAGTCTATTAGGGTAGGTGATGGTTGCAACATTTTCACTGTACCTTCCATCTAACTGTTTTGCATTTCTATATATTGCTATATATACAAACTAGTTTGTTTTTTGTTCATCCCTTTTTCTTATATTATCTATTTTTCCTAAACTGGAACACAGCAGTTATGCCCAGGTTGTAACTTCCAGCATTCCTAGCAAGCAGTGATTGTAGAGCTTCAGGTTAATTCTGGAAGAGTCAAGCTCATTATATTATACTTGGCAGGACAAGTCAGATGTTTAAAAGTGGAACATCAAAAGATGGGTTGGCTCATTCAGGGAACAGCAACAACTAGCTAACCTTGTCTGGGCTTGGAAGCTAAGCAAGGTCAAGTATGGTTGGTGCTTGGAAAGACGACAAACAGGGAATCTTAGGATTCTACACTCAAATAGACTGGTAAAGCCAGAAAAGGTGGAAGGTAAACCACCTACATATTTCTGCCCCTCCAGAATCTTCTACTTTGACATATGGAAACAAAGCATAAAAGTATATTTGCTTAACTCTCTGATCATAAATCTACGAAATAAATGTTGCAATTGATCATCGTTTGACAAGGCAATTGCCCATCTTTAAAATTTAAGGATTAAAAATTGTCCATCTTTAAAATGCTTTCTTCTGATAAAAAATTGTGGATATATTAATGTTAATTTGTGGGGGGTGGGTTTCCTATGGCTCCCTTTTTGGTGTAATTTAAAGGTTGCTATTTAGCCCAAGATAGCAGTATGAGGTATAAGAATCAGGAAGTAAGGCACTTTTCTGAGAAAGTTGCATGGATCAGATCAGACTACAGACCATGCTATTTTTGTTTCACAATACTAAAAAACCTAATGAAAACAATGGCAAAAGATTGTGAGATTACCCTCATTGTCCTACATAATTTATCAAGTATGTGCTCTGGAAACTAGTATAAAATTCATGCTGATTATGTGAGGGTACATCTCACAGAATACAAATGAGGAATTCAGAAAAACAGTATACATGCATGGGCAAAACACTCTGGAAATGTCCAGGTACTGAATTTCTAAGCCCCGAGTTCAAAAGGTACAATTCTGAAGATAACACTCCTAGGCTGGACAAACAAATCGGGAAACACTTTAAGCCTACACAAATACTACAAACCTCTTAGTAGTATTTAGCAGTGCCCATAATCTAAAGCCACCTCAAATTATCAACTACTAAGAATGTGCATGGGTAGGTTATAATTGTCCACATTGATTGCTTTTATTGTCAAACTTCCCATGCATCTTCCTAACATTCTTAAGCTATGGAACAACACGATCAAAATCTCTTACAAATCAATATGCATATCACATATAGAAAAACTATGACTCATACATATTTGTTGAGAAGAAATTGTGCATATAAATGACGTGTCCTCTATCTCAAGAAAATAGGTCAGCAACTGATAATTAATCAAAATTTATATGAAAATAACATATCTTGATATATAACCAATGTTTCTTCTGATAATACTGAATGCAAGTTTACAAAAGGTAAAAAACCATCAAAGTTGCTTAAAACTCTTGAAAACATGTCACAATGAAAAAAAATCTTATACAGATAGTCCTCAACTTACACCAACTGAGCCTAAATTTCTGTTGTGAAGTGAGACAGTTAAGTGAATTTTGTCCCATTTTACGACCGTTCTTGTCACAATTGTTAAGCAAAGCATAAAAGTATATTTGCTTAACTCTCTGATCATAAATCTACGAAATAAATGTTGCAATTGATCATCGTTTGACAAGGCAATTGCCCATCTTTAAAATTTAAGGATTAAAAATTGTCCATCTTTAAAATGCTTTCTTCTGATAAAAAATTGTGGATATATTAATGTTAATTTGTGGGGGGTGGGTTTCCTATGGCTCCCTTTTTGGTGTAATTTAAAGGTTGCTATTTAGCCCAAGATAGCAGTATGAGGTATAAGAATCAGGAAGTAAGGCACTTTTCTGAGAAAGTTGCATGGATCAGATCAGACTACAGACCATGCTATTTTTGTTTCACAATACTAAAAAACCTAATGAAAACAATGGCAAAAGATTGTGAGATTACCCTCATTGTCCTACATAATTTATCAAGTATGTGCTCTGGAAACTAGTATAAAATTCATGCTGATTATGTGAGGGTACATCTCACAGAATACAAATGAGGAATTCAGAAAAACAGTATACATGCATGGGCAAAACACTCTGGAAATGTCCAGGTACTGAATTTCTAAGCCCCGAGTTCAAAAGGTACAATTCTGAAGATAACACTCCTAGGCTGGACAAACAAATCGGGAAACACTTTAAGCCTACACAAATACTACAAACCTCTTAGTAGTATTTAGCAGTGCCCATAATCTAAAGCCACCTCAAATTATCAACTACTAAGAATGTGCATGGGTAGGTTATAATTGTCCACATTGATTGCTTTTATTGTCAAACTTCCCATGCATCTTCCTAACATTCTTAAGCTATGGAACAACACGATCAAAATCTCTTACAAATCAATATGCATATCACATATAGAAAAACTATGACTCATACATATTTGTTGAGAAGAAATTGTGCATATAAATGACGTGTCCTCTATCTCAAGAAAATAGGTCAGCAACTGATAATTAATCAAAATTTATATGAAAATAACATATCTTGATATATAACCAATGTTTCTTCTGATAATACTGAATGCAAGTTTACAAAAGGTAAAAAACCATCAAAGTTGCTTAAAACTCTTGAAAACATGTCACAATGAAAAAAAATCTTATACAGATAGTCCTCAACTTACACCAACTGAGCCTAAATTTCTGTTGTGAAGTGAGACAGTTAAGTGAATTTTGTCCCATTTTACGACCGTTCTTGTCACAATTGTTAAGCAAAGCATTGCAGTCGTTAAATGAATCTAGCTCTGGTTGTCAGAAGGTCACAAAAATCCCCTGGCCCCAGAACACTGTAACGAATCATAAATATAAATCAGTTCCCATGCATCTGAATTTTGATCATATGACCGTGGGGATGCTACAAGGTTGCAAGTGTGAAAACTAGTCGTAAAGTCACTTTTTTCAGTGCTGTTGTAACTTTGAATGGTCACTAAATGAATAGTTATAAGCTGAGGATTACCCATATTACATTTATTTTCCTGATAAGATATATATTCAAATTGTTCAATACAAAAATGTTTATTTTCTAGAACTTTAACCATGAAATAAGAGAGTTGTATAATGAAATAACATTATCCACAGCTGAAGTTCTTGAAGCAAATAACGATATTGTAAAAACATATGTAATTTTTCAGTATGCTGATCCTTAACAAAAAAAAATGCAACTCTTTCCATCTTCAACATATAAATTATGATGGATCACGTAAAGATATTAATTGATCAAGTGGTGATGTGAAGCTTTAGTCTGACAATCTTCCAACAGTAATTCAGTCCTTCACTCCATTACTTTCCAAGTATTTGTACGCTTGTCCCATCTATATATTTTCCAGGAAGAATTCACAACTGAATTCTCCTAGTACCCTCTTTTCAAATCATTCTCTTATATTACCCCAATATATTTCAATATAGAAAACCAGCATAAAACTCTATTCATTACTTTGTCTCAACTTAGTTTCATTAATAACAGCTATTTCACAGAGCTCTTATTTTAAAAATATTATATTCAATATAAGCAAATATAGATCTGTAGGTATGTTTTTAATAAAAGTGAATCAAATAAGAACTGAAGAGGTGCACCACAAATCTTCCTTCTTCATCTCCCTCTGAAATGCATAATCCCTCCAGACCACTTTAAATGTTCCCACTTGGTATGGAAGTTGAGGAACTAGAATCCAAACTGACTTATTTGTGAAACAAACCAGATGCCACTTCAGCCTCCAAAGGTGAAAGGCTAGTACAATTGCCTTTTATCATTGTAAATTCAAGATCTTTCCCCTTGCTTCGTATGCTTGTACAGGGAAATTTCTTTTAAGAGTCCACATCAATAGGTGAAGGAGGAGCTCTTTTTGCTAAGGAGTACTATCACTGGAAGATAATTTACTCTTTCAGAAATTTAGCACTGCATAAGGGATTCTCTCCTCCCTCTACATTCACATCCTGTTAAAGGGGTTGTAGGAATTCTCACATCCTGCTGTACTCAGTATCTTGGGAAAGAAGATTCAGACTACCTTTGAAAATCACAAACATGTCACAGCAATACTTAACTCACCAAAGATGAACTCAAGCCAAAACTAATATTTAAGGCCACAATAAAATTAAACCTGAACATACATCCTTGTATCTACATTCAAAATACACAGCAAGACATTATACTCACAATCATTAACTATACCTTACTGCTGAGTCTGACTATGTCAATCACAATTACACAGGTTACAAGACAAAATAGATTTTAAAATTAGACGTAAAAATACTGTGCTAATATAATTCTAACAGTATATTTTATTCCCTGCACTAAATTTTGAAAATTAGCTTACTATTAGTACATACATGTGCTGCTCAAACACATTTCAGCAGGGACACATGAAACACGTGTGCTACAATAACTAAACATTAGAATGTATTGTAGCTTTTATAAATAGCTTATGCCTGATAACACACAACTAACAAGGGAAAGTTACAAAAAAACCCAACCCTGAATATATTCTTTATGTGCATAAACAAGGTAACCCAGCCTCAACTTTCTATGTTGCTTTTCTTATCATTCAACTAAGAATAATTTTTCTATAGATCACAGATCTGAGCCTCTAGTAAAGCTACAATTTTAAACAACCTTTAGGGGAGTAATTCTTATCTTTATTCCAAATGCTATCCATAGAGTACATACAGTATAATGCTAGTTTAATAAATAGCTATGTTAAAATAGCAATTTTATAAATATGTTTACATTTCACTGACTTTGTCTTAGGCTATGAAGAGAGCCTAACAGGATTTTATCATACACATTTTAAAAGTTGAAAAGAAAATGAGACACTAAAGTTATTGCATCTGTTATAAACAGATGGTTAATCACATTGGCCTAAGCTACTTAAGATCTTGGAAAATGACACAAGGCCTCTGGGAGGTCTGCATACACATATCCTGGTCATATTCTTCCATTTGACCTAATTACTTTTGGTATTGTTAAAATTGTTCAACAAATCAAATAAAACCACTGCCTCAAGCTCATATACTTTCTACAAGTCAAATTAAGTGCACAGTGTTATATTTTTAAGACTGTATACTGGACAAACATCTGAGCAATGCTGGAAAAACACCCTTTCTGAACCCTGGAATAGTAATATTGGATAAGACAAAATTCCAGGTGGTTTTTTTTTAAGAAAAAAAGCAATAGGTAAAAGTAACTTATCTAATGTAAAACTTGCAGTAATTCACTATTAAATAATTGTGGTTATGCATCTTATTAGCTGCTAAGCAGATTTCCCAACTTCAACTGAATGAATTTATTTCAATGTGCTCCTTTCCTCTGAAAATGAAGTGTAAACTCCAGAGAACCTTAAAAGAGAGAAAAGGAAGAGAAACACACCGCCTGCTCAATTGCCACAAAGCCTACAGCTTGATTGTCACAAAACCTGGAGGGAGCTTATAGCACCACCCTAGCAGGCATGGAGAAACAAAACTCTCCTCCCTCTTGCCCATCTTTTCCCTGCAGGAATAATGGAAGCAAAGCAAACGCTTTTCAAACCCCTTGGACTGATCTCAGGCCACCAGAGAGATAAGATGGAAACTTTCTATCTTTTGAAATGGAAGCCTCCTTTTAAATACCTGGTAGCAAAACTTTTTTTAAAAAAAGCAAGAGCAGCAAAATGGAAGACTTTAGAATCAGAGCCAGTCTCCTCGTCTCTACAGCTTGCTCAGTGAACTGATAAAGAAGAGATAATCAAGATACACACACAGAGGCATTACTTTGCTTTTCAAAAGGCGGCTGAAGTCTCCACATCGCTCCCACACATCCTGGCTCCGAACAAATAAGGATCCCTTGGGGTTATAAAGAAAGGATCCTCCTCGCCAACTCTGACACTTCATTGGTGGGGGGGAGAACCGATGGGATCAAAACCTCTCCCAACCAAGAAATAAGCTTTAAAGAAAGAAAAAAAGAAGCGATACAGTAATACAAAACAGAAGGGAAACTATTGTTTGGCGCTGCTCCGTATCTGCGAGAGGAGGTTTTCCCTCTCTCCATCCGACTGCCATAAAACGACTTGCCCACTTTATAGCGTTTCGCAGGTCAGTGTTTCCGCACGTTTTCTCGGGAGCAAGGCACCCTCCCCTCCCCCTTCCTTCCTTCGGGGGGAAGAGAGTCTTTCGGCTACCCTCTTGTCATTGTTCACACCGACAACGACGACGCCTCGGCGGCACCACTTTTTAAAAAGGCGTTCCAAAAGAAAAAAAGAAAAACCCCACTGAAGAAAAGGAAGACCACAACTTTTGGGAAGAAGCAGCCCTCCCTCCCTTACCTACCCGCCTGATCCCACGCCGCAGGGTGGGGGAGGGGGTGGAAATGTCCGCGATCCTGACCCTCCCCTCCCCCACCGCGCGGCATGGGGACAGGCGGGCAGGCGTTTCAGGAGCCCCCCCCCATCCCCATCCCCCCCTCTTGCGCCGCGAGAAGGGCAGAGAGTATTGATTGTCCTGCCCTGTCGCTTCTCCTTCGGCAGAGAGGCCGGCGGGTCGCTCTGTGGGCCGGCCGCTTCTACCGAGCACGCGCCCGGCTCCCTTCCCTTCGGAGCCCGACTCACCTCAATCTCGAAATCCGGCAGGCGGAAAGCGGTCCTGAAAAGCGAGCAGAAGTGAGCGATGGCCGGCACTTCCCACCAGGAGCGGAGTTCGCTCAGGGCGCTCGTCTCGGCGGCCGATCCGGCGGCGCCGGCCGTCACCGTCGAGCCCTCAGCTCCTCCGACCGCGGCTGAAGTAATAGTCGCTGCCACCGCCGCTGCCGCTGAAGAGACCCCTCCAGCTCCATCGCCGCAGCCTCCGTCCTCCTCCGGACACATCTCGCTCCGGGCCGGCGGCGCGAGATGCTTTCCTCCCCCGTCCTGCGACCGAACTGCCCTCTTTTCACCCCCTCAGCGGCCACGGCTGCCCGCTCTGCGCCCGCTTCTCGGCATGGGGTTCCTCCGGGTTGGCGCCTCCTCGCCCTCCGCTGCTCCTCCTCCTCCACCCCGCTCGCTTGTGGGGTCTCTAGGGCAGGCGAAGGCGGCGCTGCTCTCGGCGGGGGCTGCCGCCGCAACGACCCATTTCTTCTCGCCCCCCCGCCTTTGACCTCAGCTCGCTGCCGCTGCAACTGTTGCCTGGTCCGGGCAACGGTTTAAAAAACAAGCGCGCACTCGGCTAAGCATTCGACGCCGGAGAAACAGATGGGGCTCCGGGGAGGGGGGAGGGGCGCGAGCGGCGGCGGAGGAAAGGGGCGGGGCGGGGCTCCTACGGGCGGGGCGTCGTGAGGAAAAGGGATCTTCGACTCCTGAGGAGGACCAGCTCGGCCTTAGATCAAGCCCCTTAATCCTGAGGAGGCGGGGGGGGCGCGAGGGGGTGAATGGGAGAGAAGGGGACCGGACGTCTTCGAGTAGATAAAGGGGCGGAGCCTGGGAGCTAACTTTTTTTTTTAAGCGGCCGCACGAGCCCTGGAGGAAAAAGGCGGGGCCTGGGATGTAAATAAGGTTTCCGCGAGAGCCGTTTAAAGAGTGCTGAGCGCGAGAGAAAACAAGGAACCGGCTCGGCGAAACCCTTCGCCCACGAGGCGGAGGCGGAGTCGCTCTTTATCATAACAACAGCCCGGCTCCGCCTTTTTCACCGGAGCTGCCAATGGCGGAGCTCGTGGTGGGCGGGGCCAGCACGATGCGGGATTTCTATGGCTGCGGAGCAGGAAGGGCGGACCTACCGTCGGCAAAAGGGAACGAAGGGACTGGCTGGGCTTCGGCTCCCGGAGAGCACGTGGCGGCCCCGGCTTTGCAGTATGGGTGGAAAAAGTCTCTGGATGCCAGTTTGCGCAGAAATTCATTGGGATTCGCTTGCAAGTGAACGTGCCTGTTTAGATACGGAGCAACCGTGTGAACAGCGTTCCTGAAGCCCGCTGGTTCTTTCCTGGATGTAAAAAAAAGCAACTTGATTCCAGGATTCTCGGCTGCTTAAAATGAAACTGCGAAATTGCACGATGTCCGAAGACGTCCTCGCTGCTTCCGCCGGGCTTATTTATTTATTTATTTAAAAATTACCCGGACATTTGCAACGTCTTTATTTTCCTCCTTTGAATTGTCTTCGCATTTTACCTTGTTTGAACTACATGCTGCGCTCATCCTCTCGCTCCGTTTGCAATAATGGGCGCTGCTTACAGCGAACTGTGTTTTATACAACTACGGTCGGGAAAGTGGATAAAAGGTAGATTTAAAAAAAAAAAAATCTGATCTTTACTTTTTTCACTTTAGGGACCCCCTTCTCCCCCACCCACCCGCTTGCGGATTATAATCCAAGATGGGATCGCCCAACGCGACTCTTGGATAGTGTTTCCTTTTGTACCGATTGAAGTGAACTCTCGGGGCGTAAAGAAGTCTAAATAGAAAATAAAAGTATTAAACTGACAAGTAGTGAGAGCCGAAACTCACTCGTTGATTGAAGTGGATTTCAGCGCTTTTTACTGCTGTGTTGTGATCTGATGCTCAATTCTGCAAATGTGAGAATTAAAGTTCCATCACTGTGTTAAAACATACATTTTTACCTATATTCAGAGATCTGAATTTCCTGTAAAGCTAGTTTGTTACTTGTTTATAATCATTTTACTCCAGAAACTATTTGCTGGAAACCAATTTACTGGTTTATAGTAGCTTCAATGCACCAAACTTTGATTCTTTAAAAAAAAATTTCCTTTGTAGTGTAGTGTACATTTGAATTTTAAGTATGTTTAAGTGGTTTTTTTTTAATTGATTGAAAATAATGCTCCAGGGTTTCAATTTGTACCTTAGTTCTCCAGATAATCGGTGTAAAATTGCGTTAGTTTTTTGAAAAATCAACATTCCTCTATATCCAGCAAAGTCAATATGTGACACTGCTGAGAAGACTTTGAACTAGAAAAATGAGTATATATTTTCGGAAGTAAATCTATGAGGTTAATTCAGATTAAAGATTAAAAACTCACACAAACAATCCAGAAGAAAGCAGTAAGAAAGTACTGGTCTTTATGTGAAGAAAACTAAATAGATATGTTCCTTTAAATTACCAGGAGCCAAGCTCAACTTGATGTAAACTATATTACTGTACAGATTCTTTCATTGGGTTGCTTGACAAATTATACTTTAAAAACAAACAACCTCAACTTTCCAGTGTTGATAATAGTCTCCATTATCTTTGACAAATTGTGTGAAATGGGCAAAGTACAACATGACTAGAGGACAACAAACATCCTACCCAGGGGGAAACAATGACCCTGGGACTACAGGCCAATCAATCCTATATTGATTCCTAGAAGATTCCCGAGCAGTAAAGTAATTAATCAGTATGCATTTGGAGAACAATGAAGTGATTAACAGACATTGAAGTTGTCAAGCACAAGTTTTTCCTGACTCAATCTTTTCTCCTTTCCTTGGCAGACTATGGACAAATTTTAGACAAAATGCAAAGCATCTGATGGAATGCCCCCATGACATTCTGATTAGCAAGCCTGTCCATTACACATGACCTGGATGATATGACCATTAAATAAGTTAAATAACTTCTTAAGGGGCATAAAAATTATAAGTGAAGGACATTCCTCAAGAATTTTTCACCAACTTGGGGAGCTATCCCATGGAATGCCACATATTTATGTTAATAATGTAGATGCAGAAGTGGCAACAATAGTCACATGTTTGGTAGATGAGACAAAAGTGGGTAGAATATCTATTAGAATATCTAATCTTGATGGGTCAAAAATAGACTGCAAATAAAAACAAAAGACAAGTGCAGAGGTATTTAGTTAGGAAACTGAAATAAAATACGTAACTTTAACATGGAGCAGATTTGACTAGGTAACAATAGTTCTCAAAAAGATTTTAAAATAGTCAACCGCACGTAGTCTTCAACTTAACAACCACTATTTCTGTTTTTAAGGGAGACATTTGTTAAACGAGTTTTGCCCCATTTTACAATCTTTGTTGCCACAGTTGTTAAGTTAGTATCTTGGTTGTTAAGTGAATCTGGCTTCCCCAATGACTTTGCTTATCAAAAGGTCACAAATGATCGCATGACCTTGGGATACAAATATGAACCAGTTGCCAAGCGTCTGAATTTTGATCACATGATCATTGTGATGCTGGAAAGGTCATAAGTGTGAAAAATGATCATAAGTCATTTTTTTCAGTGCCGTTGTAAGTTTGGTCACTAAATTAACTGTTGTAAGTCAAGGACTACATGTATTCATATTCTCTATAGTATGGTTTGGCTGCAGAAATGGGCAAAGTTGGTTTTTAAGCTGCATTCAAATGATATTAAGGTTTGAGAAATGGGTTGGAAGTAACAAAATGAAATGTAATAGAGGCAAATACATCAGATCAAATGCACATTGTGCAAAAATGAACAGTGTGATATGATTGAAGCTCCACCCTCCCCTGTAGCCAAATATTGTATCATTAAAAATCTAGTTTCCAAAATAAAAATATAATCCACTATATTCTGCCTTGGTTATCTCCACGTCTTTGTTTTTTGTATATAATTTTTATTTAAATTTTTTATATTTCATGAAAAGATTAAAGGATTATGGAAACGGAAAAAGAAAAGAAAAAATAAGGATTTTAAAGAATAAAAGAAAAATGAAAGACAACAAAAGTCAAGGGGAAAAAATCTAAAACTTCTTTGCAGCAGTTACAATTATGATAATTTCCATTTCCATTTTTCCAATATCATGGTTCCTTTCTTCCCATAACCCGCCCCCCCTTTTGATGAATAAATCCCCAATTCATTTTATTCAATTTTGGCAAAAAGTTCATAAAGAAGTTCCAGTTTTTTACAAAAACAACTCTTGTTTTTTTCTTGCAAAAGGTGATAAGATGACCACGGGAGGCTGCAACCATCATAAATACATGCGAGTTGCCAAGTGGCTGAATTTTTATCACGTGATCACAGAGATGCTACAACAGTCACAATTGTGAAAAATGATTATAAGATTTTCAGTGCTGTTGTAACTTCAAGCAGTCACTAAAGTGTTGCAAGTCAAGAACTACCTGTAATACGGTAACTGTGCTGTAGTTACCATATATAAAACCAATTTGTCCATGAGTGTTTTGTAATTGACTTTCCATAAGTACTAATAAAAAAAAATTGATTTCATCTGAATATTGACTTTAAAATTTCATCATCATATTTGTGTCTCAAGCACTTTCCAAGTGCTTACCTCCCAACTCCAGTATTGAGTCCAGTTCTGGGCAACCATACTTTGAAGGAAGAGCGAGACACATTACAACAATTTCATAGAGTTATAGGGTATAAAAATCAAGAGTATTAGAAATTAATTTCACAAAGGGAGTTGGAAGGAATTGGGCATACTGAAAAGAGGGAGGAGTAAAATATAATTGCCTTTTCCAGTACTTGAAAGGATGTCTAAGATCTGTTCTCACATTCTAGAGCAGTGTGTCTCAACCTCAGCAACTTTTAAGAAGTTTGGACTTCAACTCCCAGAATTCCCCAACCAACATGGAGAATGGCCAATTACATATTGCCCACTTAAATATAAGTCTGAGGCATTAATTCTGTTCTTCCATTGGCAGGATTGTAATCCTGCTTTACTTTGAAATATTTTTCTAATAAGGTATTTGAAAACTTTATAATTTTATATCCTGGCAGAGATGAAGTTTGTTTGACTAAGCTCCATGAAAAAGTTTTCAATACGTATTTTATCTGGAAAGTTATTTTTAATGAAATAAGCCTTTCTCCTGGAAGTACTTTTTATTTCAGTACAATGTAGCTCTTTGGAGCACCATTGCAACTTGTTTCATACATTTATTTCTTCCAATTATTGCCTTTATAGCATCGGTGATAATTAAAAAGTAAACAGGTGTTTTACTCGGGTGTTAGCAAACTGGGTAACTGAGGTGAGATGCAGATACCATTGGTTTCAAATAATATTGGGGGCATATGCATAGTCTGAAACAAAATAAATGCTTAAATTTGCTGTAGTCATATCAATAATGCTTTTTCCCCCTTCCTCTGCTTTTGAATCCAGTGAATGTCAACAGATATAACAGGTGAGATTATACCTAATAGAGATTTAGCTTGTCAGACGAATGCATGTTATATTATCTATTCAGCCTTGCAAATGTCAGAATAATAATAGGGTAGATCCTTCTGAGAGATGGAATGAGGTGGTGAATATGAACATGGTCATAATATTTAAAATAAATGATGACATACTCTAGTAGGAAAGACCTTCTCAAAATGTAAGATGAAAGGGTAATCCAATGGTATTGAAAAGCAGCAAATTTTTAAAAAAGAAAATCACACAATATATAATTACCATGTGGAATTCATTATTCGAAGATATTGTCAAGGCCAAGAGTTTAGTAGGTTTGGGGGGAAAAGCAGACATTTTTATGGCTATTGAGACCATCTGTGGCTAGATGGGATGAGAATCCTTTTTGTTCAAGGGAAATAAAAGGGAAATAAAATTTCCCCTCTTTTAAAGCACAGAATAACAATTTACTGATGGTAAGGATTAGAAAGCAACTTCCATTTTCATGCAGATTATTCAGTAATTGTCCATCGGGATATGTCAAGCACTTTTTAAAAATAATCTGTGTGATCCTGGCAGCTGGCCGCAAAGGGATGCTAAATTAGCTGGACCATTGCACTGCCATATGATGTTCCTATTATGATAAGATATATTTGTGCTGGTCTGGGGATGTGGATAAACAATTTTATTTATTTGCAGCTATTATTCTGCCACTGTTTCTCACTGATTATATACACGGCATGTGTTTGTTTGTGTGTGTGTGTCTTTTATCCCAGAACAATCCAGCTTGAGACAAGTGATTTGTTGGTCACATGCACACAAAATGACAGGCTGAAGTGATCATGTCCCTATTTCAGGAAACAGTTGACTGGCATTCAACCATAGTCTGGAAGGCAGTTGCTCTCTTGAGTATTTGTATTTGCCTGTTCTGAATTAAGCCAGCTGTGGCTATAGTAAGTGAAGTATATATACACTGCCTGTTACAATATGGGGAAAAATTACTGCCTAAGAAAAATATGGTAGGGAAAGAACCTGAAAGGAAGAAAGAAAACAGGATGGACACAAAGAAGAAATTCAGAGATCTCCCTTCTCTCTTACTAATTTTGTTTCTTTCTTTATGTCTGCCTTTATTATTTTTACAAATAGATCAAGGTGGCGAACATATGCAGCATGCCTTCCTCTTCCCATTTTAATATGTGCAGTCCTTGACTTATGACCATAATGGAGCCTGTCCATCATGGTTTTAGGTTGTGATGATCATAAAATTACAATTATGTGAGAACTGAGTCACAGGAAAATAGAACTAATCTTGCTTACTGAGGCAGTAGATATAGCAAAGGATATGAATATAACAGGTTGCTGGAGTTAGGGGTCTTACCAACCTCTTTAACATTTTAAATCAGTAATTCGCATATAAAAGTCAGCTGAGCCAAAAGTTGAAATTAATTCTAGGATTCCTTTATTTACTGAACCCCACAGCCTGCTGTAATGATAATCTCTATGATTACTATAGATAGCAGATGTGGGTTTCTGGAGAACCGGTAGCGGAAATTTTGAGCAGTTCGGAGAAGCAGCAAATGCCACCTCTGGCTGGCCCCGTCCACAATCTATTCTCTTCCTCCCGAGTCCCAGCTGATCAGGAGGAAATAGGGATTTTGCAGTATCCTTCCCCTGCCGCGCCTGCCAAGCTAAGTCAAGCCATGCCCACAGAACTGGTAGTAAAAAAAAATTAATCCCACCACTGATAGATAGGTACTGTAGTTCCAGCCTAAAGTAGCTGAGGAGATACTTTCTGTTTTTGTCATCCTTTTAACTTCCTAGATAAGAGAGCTCTCTAGGAAGTTTGCTTCTCAGGCATTTAGAATTCAGACTTCAGTCACTTCCCCCATCTCCCTTTCTTTGCCAGACAAGGAATATGATTTCTTGGCAGAGTCTCCCTGTCTTTCACATCCATCCAAATATTTTAGCTTCTTCCCCAGCTCCATTTCCTGTGCATGCTCTATGTTACTCCACATGGTTTAAAGAGATGGGAAAGTTCAAAATTGCCCACACTTTCTACACTCACAATTAAAGACCAAGAAGGCAGATTTTTACAGATTAATTTTGGTCCTAACTGCATCCACTCTTTTACCTTTCATTAAAATGAATAGCCCATTTTTCCTCTGCAGCAGAGTGCACATAACTGTTGATATGGATGGCTCATTTTTCAGTATAAGGATAAAGTTAAACCTTAAGACAAGGTTTAAGACAAGCAAGGAAGTGCAATTTCATAACTGCTTTGTACCGCAAGCAATTCTAAAGTTGCAAGTGTACTATCTCTGGGGAAAATAGAGTATTTAACATAAAAGCTTCTGTCATTGTGGTTTTGTGTTGAATAGCAAATATCAGATAGGAAATGTGTCCCACTGTATCTACTTCAAATTGATCTCCAGAGTGAAAAATAGTTCATGTAAGCAGTGGTAAAACTATAAATTAAGAGCGAGAAGCTTAGGGGGATTTGGGACTGACTGTGTTTGTCTGATTCATGGTGAAAAGGGATTTAACTCTAGTTCCATAGGGAAGAATAGTGACTAATCTGCTTAATCATCTACAGGTTCTTCCTGGAATCAACTTATTTTATTTATTTATTTTTGTCACACAGTATATATAAGCATAAGCCTGAGATAATTATATAATATATAAGCATATATATGAGTATAAGTATGTAATAACTATATTAATTGGATATAACGAAGAAAAACAATAGGAGAGGAATGGTAGGCACATTTGTTCTCTTATGCACACCCCTTACAGACCTCTTAGGAATGGGATGAGGTCAATGGTAGATAGTTTTTGGTTGAAGCTTTTGGGATTTTGGGAAGAGACCACAGAGTCAGGTAGTTTATTCCAAGCATTAACAACTCTGTTACTGAAATCATATTTTCTGCAATCAAGATTGGAGCAGTTAACATTAAGCTTAAATCTATTGTGTGCTTGTGTATTGTTGCAATTGAAGCTGAAGTAGTCTTCGACAGGAAGGACATTGTAATAGATGATTCTATGAGTTAAACTCAGGTCATGTCGAAGGCGGCATAGTTCTAAATTTTCTAAACCCAGGATTTCAAGTCTGGTGGCATAAAGGTGATAAAATGCTGTACAATCAGGCCAGAAATGCACTAACAAGGGAGATAAGAGCAGCAAAAAGAAGCTACTCTGAAAAGCTAAAGAATCAATTTTCAGCAAATGAACCAGCAAACATGTGGAAAACTCTTAAAAATATCACCGGCTATGGCAAACCTCCTTCCCAGGCTGAAGGTAATCAACAACTGGCAGATGACCTGAATGAGTTTTACTGCAGGTTTGAAAGGAAATTACAGCCACCTATCTCCACAACCCTCATCTCAGACACACCAACAACAGCCAAGCCTCCTACAACTGACCCCATTTCATTGGGTTCACAACCCCTAGTGATCACAGAAAAGGAAGTGCAGGACCTATTTCACAGACAAAAGCCAGGAAAAGCTCCAGGCCCAGACAAGATAACTCCTTCTTGCTTAAAAATCTGTGCTGACCAATTGGCCCCCATCTTCACCCATTTTTTCAATAAATCACTAGAGATGTGCTATGTTCCTTCTTGCTTCAAACGCTCTACCATCATCCCAGTGCCGAAGAAGCCCACCATCAAGGAACTGAATGACTACAGACCAGTTGCTCTAACATCTGTAGTCATGAAAACCTTTGAAAGGCTAGTGCTTTCCTACCTGAAAACCATCACGAATCCGCTCTTAGACCCTTGCAATTTGCATACCGAGCAAATAGATCAACAGATGATGCTGTTAATATGGCTCTGCACTACATCCTACAACATCTTGAGTCTCCAAAGACCTATGCAAGGGTCCTTTTGTATACTTTAGTCCAGCATTCAATCCCATCATTCCAGACATTCTTCTAACTAAGCTAAACCAGCTACAGGTACCGGAACAGACTTGTAAGTGGATCACAAGCTACCTAACAAACAGGAAGCAGCAGGTGAAGCTAAGCAAGATCACAACAAATACCTGTACAATTAGCACAGAGCCCCCAAGGCTGTGTGCTCTCCCACTTCTCTTCTCTCTGTATACCAATGACTGCATCTCCAATGATCCATTTGTTAAGCTACTGAAGTTCAGATGACACAACAGTGATTGGTCTCATTCGAGACAATGACGAATCCGCATATAGGCGAGAGGTCGAACGACTAGCCGTGTGGTGCAACCAAAACAATCTGGAACTGAACACACTCAAAACCGTAGAAATGGTGGTAGACTTTAGGAAAAACCCTTCCATACTTCCACCTCTCACAATACTTGACAACACAGTATCAACAGTAGAAACCTTCAAATTTCTGGGTTCTATCATATAAGATCTCAAATGGACAGCTAACATCAAAACATCATTAAAAAGGACAACAAAGAATGTTCTTTCTGCGCCAACTCAGTAAGCTCAAACTGCCCAAGGAGCTGCTGATCCAATTCTACAGAGGAATTATTGAGTCTGTCATTTGCACCTCTATAACTGTCTGGTTCGGTTCTGCAACCCAACAAGAAAAACACAGACTTCAGAGGATAATTAGAACTGCAGAAAAAATAATTGCTACCAACCTGCCTTCCATTGAGGACCTGTATACTGCACAAATCAAGAAGAGGGCCGTGAAAATATTTGCAGATCCCTCGCATCCTGGACATAACTGTTTCAACTCCTACCCTCAAAACGACGCTATAGAGCACTGCACATCAGAACAACTAGACACAAGAACAGTTTTTTCCCGAAGGCCATCACTCTGCTAAACAAATAATTCCCTCAACACTGTCAGACTATTTACTGAATCTGCACTACTATTAATCGTTTCATAGTTCCCATCACCAATCTCTTTCCACTTATGACTGTATGACTATAACTTGTTGCTGGCAATCCTTATGATTTATATTGATATATTGATCATCAATTGTGTTGTAAATGTTGTACCTTGATGAACGTATCTTTTCTTTTATGTACACTGAGAGCATATGCACCAAGACAAATTCCTTGTGTGTCCAATCACACTTGGCCAATAAAATTCTATTCTATTCTATTCTATTCTATTCTATTCTATTCTATTCTATTCTATTCTATTCTATTCTATAAGGTATTTTGCTGTATTCGGAGGAGTGGAGTACTCTTCTTGTAAAATATTTCTGGACACGTTCAATTGTATTGATGTCAGAAATGTGGTATGGGTTCCAAACAGTCGAGCTGTATTCAAGAATTGGTCTAGTAAATGTTTTATATGCTCTGGTTAGTAGTGTAGTGTTTTTGGAGAAGAAGCTACGCAAGATTAGATTTACAACTTTTAAAGCCTTTTTTGCGATGTAGTTACAGTGGGCTTTGGCACTTAGATCTTTTGATATGAAAACTTCAAGATCTTTAACAAGGTGGGGGTAATCAGTAAGTAATGTCCATCAAGCTTGTACTTAGTGTTTAGGTTCTTTTTTCCAATATGTAAGACTGAGCATTTGCTGGTTGAGATTTGGAGCTGCCAAATTTTAGACCATTCAGATAAGAAGTCCAGGTCTTTTTGGAGGATAACTGTATTGTTGGTGGTGTTAAATAGTTTGACATCGTTAGCAAACAGAACACAATTACTTGTAATATGGTCGCAGAGATTATTAATGTATAATATGAAGAGTGTTGGTCCAAGAACACTGCCTTGGGGAACGCCACTTTTAACAGGAACAGAGTTTGATAGAGCATTGCCAATTTTGACCACTTGTTGTCTGTTTGATAGAAAAGCTGTTATCCAATTGTGGAGGGGTCCTGAGATGCCGTAGGATTTTAGTTTTAGGAGAAGTTTATCATGTACTACTGAGTCAAAAGCTTTACAGAAGTCTATGTAGATTGCATCTATTGCTTTGCCCTGATCAAGATTTGTAGTCCATATGTTTTTGCAATGAAGAAGTTGTAAATTACATGATAAATTTTTTTTGAAACTAAATTGTTTATTAGAGAGTAGGTTGTTTCTAGATGGAGGCTAATGGATTGGTTGATGATAGATTCCATTACTTTGCAGGTGACACAACAAATAGAGATAGGTCTGTAATTTTCAGCTAGGCTGGGGTCTCCTTTTTTGAAGATAGCGATGATCGTGGCAAGTGACCAAAGTTTGGGAAGGGAACTTCCTTGTAGAGATGGGACTACAGAACATGATGGCGTTCCCCAACCAAAGAATTTATACTAGTATTGATGTTGCTAGTTTGTGATTGGGATTTATGAAAAACTCTTTCCGTGCTGCCAAAATTTAAGAATGCATTTGCCTTTCTAATATTCCCATAAAGCACTAGGCTGTCATTCTACTGAAATAAATAAACAGTTGCAGCGGGGTTTGAAGCTTTTAAGTTGGACTGGGTGTGTCGATTTTTGCTTCTGCTTTCTATTTCTGCTTCTATTTAGATAGTGCGATAATGGGAGGGGGGATATAAATTTAATACATATATACCATGTTTTCCTGAAAATAAGCCCCAGTCTGTTTTTATTTGACTAATATAAGCCCTACCCCAAAAATAAGCCCTAGTGAAGGGGGTTGGTCGTGGCCAGCATAGTCGTTGAGCTTCTGTGGGCCACCAGTGTCTGGCTGCAGTCCACACAGCACAGGTATGTTGAGTATCTGTGCAAACAGCAGGTGAAAGAAGAGTGGGGGAGGCAGGTGATCCGGATGCACCATACAGGTTGCGGGAAAGCCAAGTGGTGGTGGGCTGGAGCAGTGACCGGCCATGGGAGGCTTACTTTGGAGCCCAAAAGAAAATAAGACCTGGTCTTATTTTCGGGGAATACAGTACATTTTTCGATAGAGATTGCATCCCCCAACCTAAAATCCCCAGCCTTACTGTTAGGCATCATGGGAACTATATGCCATCTCATCTATAGTATCAAACTGGGGAAGGTAGATGAAATTCTGATATCTGATAATTATAAAGCAATGATGTTGATCTCATATAGATCATCCCTCCTTGGAGTTGGTGACAACAGATGTTTTGAATCTGAAGGGAGAAATTTTATATAAAAATCCATGCTCTTTGGTATTAGCCTTTCAATACATGAAGGTATGGTTTCTGTTATAGTTACCAGATGGAATAAGGCATAAGGATGTAAGTTGAAGTGTCTAAACGATTACCCTTGTAATTTAAAAAAATAATAGCTACTAAATTATGGCCCATGTACTTCTTTCTGCTTTGTAGACTGACCCTTTGAAGATGATACTGACTTGTTACATGAAAAAGCAATATGTCATTATCCCTCCTCTGAAAAAAACAAATTTTGCCTAAAGGGAGACAATGGAGTGACACGGGATGGAACTTATAAAACATCAGAAGGAACTAATTTCCAAGCCTTTCATTCACTCTTTTTTGGTATTTACAGTTACCAGAACACTAGTTATATACTGCTTAAAGGTAAAGGTAAAGGTTCCCCTCGCACATACGTGCTAGTCGTTGCCGACTCTAGGGGGCGGTGCTCATCTCCGTTTCAAAGCCAAAGAGCCAGCACTGTCCGAAGACGTCTCCGTGGTCATGTGGTCTGCATGACTCAACGCCAAAGGCGCACGGAACGCTGTTACCTTCCCACCAAAGGTGGTCCCTATTTTTTCTACTTGCATTTTTATGTGCTTTCGAAACTGCTAGGTTGGCAGAAGCTGGGACAAGTCACGGGAACTTACCCCGTTACATGGCAGCACTAGGGATTCGAACCGCTGACCTGCCGACCTTTTGATCGACAAGCTCAACGTTCTAGCCCCTGAAACACCGCATCCCAATGATACACCTGCACAATTTTCTTCCATATTTTCCCTTGGTACATCCACCCATGTATCAATTCAACCAATTACATGCATCTTTCCTTCATTCAAAAATTGAAAGTATGATAGAAAGAGGGAAAGGCTGTTCAGCCCACACGCACACATTTCTTTCAGAATTGAATTTTATCTTCGTGTCATTCTATCCACTTTCGATATTTTCTCTGGCTCCTTCTGTCTCTATTTTTGACTTCTTTCCTCTTTGTGGTTCTCTATGCCCTGCAATGCCCTACCATCCACATATTTCTAAAGACAATTTCTTCAAGTTGTTTATATTATTTGTTAGAATAACTGATTACAAGCTGGTTTAGGGAAAGCAACAAGAAAAGCTTGGGAGAGGCTAAAACAATGGAGAGTAGTAAAAACAATAAAGAGTATTTGGGACAAAATGAATATTCAGATTCTGCTTAGGTTCACTAAATATATACATTTGTAGGTGTTTAAAAAAAAAAAAAGATCCAGTTTGGTGTAGTGATTAGAAGCATCAGGCTATGTAGCAGAAGACATTTATTGTAAAGTCTCTCTCAGGGATTTTGGGCCAGTCACTTTCTCTTAGTCCTACAAAGAAGGCTGTGGCAAAGCCCTTCTGAAAACTGAAAAATGTTGCCCAGAAAACTGTAGGGACTTTGCCTAGGCAACTGCCAGGAGGCAATATGGACTTGAAGGCACACACACAAGAAAAAGGGTATTTGAAACCTCTAGCTATAATAATGTGTTTGTATAAAATTATTTCCCACTCTTCCGTGAATATTTATTTATTTTTATTTATTTATTTATTATTCATATTTGTATACCGCCCTATCTCCCGAAAGACTCAGGGCGGTTCACAGGCATATAAAACACTTATATACAAATTAAAATAAACATTAAAAAACTTATTCTAATGCCCAATTATTAAAAATAGAAATATAAATATTAAAACCAATTTAAAACCCCTATAAATTTAAAATCTAAGCCAGTCCTGCACAGATGAATAAATGTGTCTTGAGCTCGCGACGGAAGGTACGGAGGTCCGGAAGTCGACGGAGTCCTGGGGGGAGTTCGTTCCAGAGGGTGGGAGCCCCCACAGAGAAAGCCCTTCCCCTGGGCGTCGCCCTGAGGAGTCCCTCTCTGTGAGAGCGCACGGGTCGGTGAGAGGTATCCGGTAGCAGTAGGCGGTCCCGTAAATAACCCGGCCCTATGCCATGGAGCGCTTTGAAGGTGGTTACCAAAACCAAAAAAAAATATTGTATGAAAACCAGTACAGAATACTATCAATTTAAAATTCAGTTGTGTACTTTACTATATACGGAAAGAACATCTGTACAGTAGAAATAGTTAAGTTAAAATTAAAGCATGGGATGAAATTTACGCTCTCTGTGAAGTAAATGTCTACGTAAATTAGGAGCAGAGAATTCCTCAATTTAATGCAGATTGTTATCTCCACAGCCAGTTCTGAAACAGAAAAAACTTCACTGCCAGATATAAAATGCAGCTGGATGCCTTCTCCCTTTCATCTTGTATGGATAGGCAGAAAGCCTGCTATCCCAAGTTGAGGAACCAATTTTACTTATAAAAAAAACCTTTGAGACCTCCTGTCTAAACTCTCAGAAAAGAGGTCTTGGAGAAAAAGCCCAAGCTGATCTGAGGCAAGAACAAAGTTCCATCATAAGTACAACTGGGACAATAGAGTATTTTCCATTTCTATGTGTTGTATTCTAAATGTGACATATAAATTGAAAGGCATCATCATATGTGGCAGATGTTTGATGCTGCCTGAGGATGCAGAAAGACTATGGCCTTTATAGCATGCATTAAGCATTATGTTGCACTTTCTTCTGAGCCTGAAACATCTGGACTGAATTTGACCTAGACCCGTGATGGCGAACCTATGGTAAGCATGCCACAGCTGGCACGCAAAGCCCTTTCTGCGGGCACCTGAACCATCACCCAGGTTAGCTCCACTGCTCATGCGCGTGTGTGCCTCCCACCGGCCAGCTTTTCGGAATGCAAGGGGGGGGCGTATGTGGGATATGTTTTTGGGCCCATGAGGCTGCACAACCCCCCCGCCTGTTTTTGGGCCCGAGAGGGCTGCTAGGCCAAAAACGGAACATGGGGCGCAGCACGTCCCCCCCATATCCAGTTAGATATGACAGGATTTAAAAATGGAACTTTCCCTCCCTACTGAAAAACCCAGTTCCACATTTACTCTTATTCATTTTGTAATCCAACTATGGTATTTGTTTCCTAGGCTAACCATGATAATCTCAGGAGTCTTCTCTTAAGACCAGAGTCACTACATTGCCAATTTGGACCCAATCTGTTTCACCATGTTCTACCTATACTACAGATACTATTGTATATAGGTTTTGCATGAAGACCATGAGATATTCCAGGACGGGGTGTCAAACTGGCGGCTTGCAGGTCGGATTCTGTCGTGTCCCACTCCTCCGCTGACGGCCGGGTCAGGGAAATCCGAATCAGGTGTGCCTCTGCAGCTCTGCCAAAGTCCTAGCAAAGTCCTCAGGGCAGGCAGGAGACCAGAAAGTGACTTCAGCAAGATATGTTTAGACTTTGCCTGACTCAGAGAATGCCAGAAAGTAGATCCTTTATATAGGCCATGGGGTGTGGCTCCATGACTCAGCACTTATCCAGGCCTGCCCCTCCCTTCCTTCTGTTGCCTCCGCCTATCAAGTCTTCTGACGCGAGGGTCACTCCAGTCAGCAGCTGTTGGTAATAGACCTCCCTCAGGCTCACATGCTGTGGAGGAGGGGGAGGGGTCTAGTTGCTCCGTTTGCCTGGGCATGGAGCCAGAGCTGGGGGCTGGAGGTATTTCTTCCTCTTCAGCCTGTCTGGGCATGGAGCCAGGGCTGGGGCCGGGAGGCATACTAGAACATTCCTCCATGTTCGGAAGCAGATAAGAAGACCCCGGCTGAGGTGAGATTGGACGAGACACAACAGATTCTTCACATGCAGGCCATGCCCAACCCAGCTCTGCAAAGGCAAAAAAGTCATGATAACATCACGTGACGCGACCAAGTTTGACACCCATGTTCTAGGATTCCCATTTTTCTAACCACATTTCACATTGGGATGGGATCAGTGCAATCAAATGTCTTTCTATAATCAATAAAGCACATTCTGACTTTTTTATATTCTTGGGCTTTCTCAGCTATCCAGCATGGATCAGCAATAATGTCCTTATCCTTTTCTAAAGCCAATTTGAACATCTGGTATTTCTTTTTCCATGTAGGGTTGTAATCTGTGTTGGATGAATCTAAGTATTATCTTACTAGCTTTTGAAATTAATAACGTACGATAGTTTCTACACTGTGTGAAGTCTCTTTTTGGCATTGCAATGTAGATTTACCTCCTTTAAATTGTTGGCTGCTCTACTCTTTCTACAGCTTACTTATGGGCTTCCTCACCCAGGCATTCATTCACATACAAAATACTACACAACCAGAAGAAGCAGCCACAACAATGCCACTCACAAATACAACAAATCATTCTCATTACCCTTAATTACCAAGCTCAGATAAACATGACTGAGCTTGCTTGCTGCATAAAAAATAAAAAGGGGGATTCAAATGAACATCTCTCATGCTGAGTCTATGAAAAGGATAGACCCATTATATGGCTATTTAAGCCCCAGTCCCAAAGGTCTACCTCCCTTATCAAATAGGTGGAAAATATGCATGGAATGATTACAATTCACACTCTTAAAAAAGCATTTTCTCCTGTTCAATTGAATTAATCAGGGGTACCATATATAGACTGAAGAAATCCAGATAGTCATTAGATGGCAGCAAAGAGAGACAGAAAAGTGATCTTTTTTTTCCTATCTAATAGTCATGTGGATTTCTTCAATCCATATACAGTTCAGGTAGTCCTCAATTTACCATCACAATTGGGTCCGGAACTTCTATTGCTATGCAAAGCAGTCATTAAAAGTCAGATGCATCAAATTTTATAATCTTTTTGCCACAGTTGTTAAACAAATCATACAGTCATTAAAGAAATCCAGTTTTCCTCATCGATTTTGCTTGTCAGGAGCCAAAATGGGAAAGTTGCAAATGGCAATGCTACAGCCATTGTAAACACATGGTGGTTGCCAAGTGCCCAAGTTATGATCAAATGACCGTAGGAATGCTGCATCAGTCATAAGGTGAGGACCGGTTATCAATGACTTTTTTCAGCACAATCGTAATTTCACATGGTTGTTAAGCTGAGGGCAACCTGTACCAAGCAGTCTGTTCAAACACCTCCTAAGGCTTGCACATCTTAATCCACTCAGGAACCTTAGAATAAATTGGATGTGGTGATCACAAGGGCTCTCTTGGAAATGAAGCATGACTGATAATATAGTTCTTCTCGTTGTGTATCTCTATCAGGTTGTCTTAGTCAAAAAAATTTTTATAGGTGCTTTGTAGCCCAGTGTTGTCATCCTCAGCAACTTTACAATGGGTAGACTTCAACTCCCAGAATTCCTCAACCCATCTACTAGCTGGGAAATTCTAGAAGTTAATGTCCACTATTTTAAAGTTGCTAGATGACCAATGTCATTGCAGCCTGCCACAAGCAGATTTGTTTTACCTTTAGAAAAGATCTGAAGGCCTGGCTTGGCCTCCTTCATCTGTGGCCTCAAAAGGAATTGCTTTCACGACATTTATATCACTTGTCTATGTTGTGAAAGTGGTCAACAATGCCCAGGCTGTCCCATCATGCCATGTCTATGATCTGAAAGAAAATATGTGCCGTTGGGCTTTCTAGCATTTGGTTGGATTTACTTTGTGGCTTTAAAGAGACAAGATGCTGAAAGCTGGCCTTGCCAGCCTCAGTCTTGGAATAGGTTGCTGGCATAGCTACTAGCGCTGTTATTCCCAAACGGCCTTCTGCATTCCGCCTACATGGGTACAATAATTGCTGACCATAACTAGCTTCTGTAACAGGCTCCTGCTTAGCATATCTTTTATTCTGAAGCCTGGCCCCCAGAAAAGTTGAGGATTTAAGCCTCCCTTTTCTCCGCCTGCTTGTCCATCCCTTATTAATTAACTCTTCTGTCTGCAGGATTTCCCAGCATGCTGGCCTAGCCTCTCCTTTAAGCCAGAGAGACAAAACCAGCTGCTGCCCCAAGGTGGTCTGGGCTCTCTTACAATCTGTGCTGTTTTCTAGCAGTTATTTAGTGCCTCTCTTGGGTTTTGTGCGCCTCCCCCCCAAGCCTTTTTCTCCTTTGTCTCTTTATCTAAAAGGGGGAAGCCACAAAGTGCCTTCCCTTGTGTGAGGATCTGCCGATCCTTGTTGGTCCATCTCAAGATTCACGATGGGGGCAGGGAGAAGACAGGAGCTAATCAATTCAGAAAATCATTTGGGTGGCAACTTCACACGTGACAGGCTATTTTCTCCTGCTCCACTGTTATCCAACTGGCTGAGCAAAGCTCTGGGGAAGAAGGGCCGCTCCTGTGTAACCACAACTGGATCTTTCATCAGCTGGGCTTAGGGAATAACCACTAACTGGAGGGAGGAAGAGCTTTGAGAGGGGATTGGCTCCTGCTATTCCCTCTGATTAACACTTGCCTAGCACTAGGGAACACTTTCCCTGAGATTCTTCTGTTGAGATGTATTGAGAATATGTGAAGCTTGCAGGGCAAACCAAATAGAAAACACAATCAGATGAACTAAGTCTACTTACAAACGAACCAGCAATGACTATGATGATTTAACTCATATAGATTTCACAGAAGACAACGTTGGTAAAGCTCTTCACAACTTAAAACCATCACTTTCTATTGGACCTGACGGTCTATGTGCATATTTCTTAAAAAAACTTTCCATTAATATAGCTGAACCCCTAAGTATTATCTTTGATAAAGCTTTCACTACCAGTTCTCTTCCCAAACTTTGGTCACTAGCCACAGTCATCCCCATCTTCAAAAAAGGAGACCCCAGCTTAGTCGAAAACTACAGACCGATCTCCCTTTGCTGCGTCACCTGCAAAGTCATGGAATCTATCATCAATCAATCCATTACCTCACACTTAGAAACTAACAACCTACTCTCCAACAAACAATTTGGTTTCAGGAAAAAGTTATCATGTAACTTACAACTTCTCCACTGCAAAAACATATGGACTTCAAATCTAGATCAAGGCAAATCAATAGATGCAATCTACATAGACTTCTGCAAAGCTTTTGACTCAGTAGTACACGATAAACTTCTCCTTAAACTAACATCCTATGGCATCTCAGGACCCCTCCACAAATGGATATCTGCTTTTCTGTCTAACAGACAACAAGTGGTCAAAATTGGCAATGCTTTATCAAATCCTGTTCCTGTCAAGAGTGGCGTTCCTCAAGGCAGCGTCCTTGGACCAACACTCTTTATTCTATACATTAATGATCTTTGTGACCATATCTCAAGTAATTGTGTTCTCTTTGCTGACGATGTCAAACTATTTAACACCACAGACAACACTTCTATCATTCAAAACGACCTTGACCATCTAACCGCTTGGTCTAAAATTGGCAGCTCAAATTTCAACCAGCAAATGCTCAGTCTTACATATAGGAAAAAAGAACTCTAAAACTAAGTACATACTAGATGGACATTACCTTACAGACGACCCCCATCCCGTTAAAGACCTTGGAGTTTTCATGTCAAATGATCTAAGTGCCAAAGCCCACTGCAACTACATAGCAAAAAAAGCTCTAAGAGTTGTAAACCTAATTTTGTAGCTTCTTTTCCAAAACACCACACTACTAACCAGAGCATATAAAACATTTGCTAGACCAATTCTAGAATACAGCTCACCTGTTTGGAACCCTCACCACATCTCTGACATCAATACAATTGAACGTGTCCAGAAATATTTTACAAGAAGAGTTCTCCATTCCTCTGAAAACAACAAAATACCTTATCCCACCAGACTTGAAATCCTAGGCTTAGAAAACTTGGAACTCCGTCGCCTTGACAAGACCTAAGTTTAACTCACAGAATCATCTATTGTAATGTCCTTCCTGTCAAAGACTACTTCAGCTTTAATTGCAATAATACAAGGGCAACCAATAGATTTAAACTTAATGTAAACCGCTTTAATCTAGATTGCAGAAAATATGACTTCTGCAACAGAATCATCAGTGCTTGGAATACTTTACCTGACTCTGTGGTCTCTTCCCATAATCCTAACAGCTTTAACCAAAAACTTTCTACTATTGACCTCACCCCATTCCTAAGAGGACCATAAGGGGCGTGCATAAGCGCACAAACGTGCCTACCGTTCCTGTCCTATTGTTTTTCTTTTCTTCTTCCTATATATGTTTATATGTGTATATACTATATAATCTTTTTGTATGATGTTGTGACAAAATAAATAAATAAATAAATAAATAAATACTTAATTATCAACTACATTTTTAGAATCCTGCAAGCCTGAAAGTACGAGTCTTGCTGTGTCATTTACACTCTGAGAAATCCTCTCTGAACTTCTTTCTCTGCCTATTATCTAGTTTTGGCTATGCCAGGGGTCTGCAAATTTGGATCTTTTAACAAAGCTGAAGTCCACAAGTCTTAAAAAAGCCAAGTCTAAAGAGCCCTGGGCAATGCTTTCTTGTCTGACTATTCCCTAGGCCAGGGGTGTCAAACTTGCAGCCCACAGGCCAGATGCATCACACGCTGGCCACGCCTACCCCCGTTTTAGCAAAGCGGGGAAGTTGCGATACTTCACCCCAGGAATTTGACACCCCTGCCCTAGGCAGTATTTCTTTACTCCCAACTTTCCAGTTTGGGTCACCACAATATAAATAAGATGTTGGGACTCTAGAAAAGATGCAGAGAAGATCTGCAATGGGGAGTAGGGGGCTGGAGGCTAAAACACATGAAGAACGGTTGCAGAAATCGGGTGTGCCTAGTCTAGTGAAAAGAAGGACCAGGGGTGATATTATAGCAGTGTTCCAATATTTGAAGGGCTGCCAAAGATGAGATCTAGTTGGAAACCTAGTTTCCAAAGCACCTGAAGGAAGGCAAGACAAGAAGCAAGGTTGGAAACTTATCAACAAGATGTTCAGCTTAGAACTAAGGAGAAATTCCCTGACAGTGAGAACAATTAACCAGTAAAATGGCTTGCCTCCAGAAGTTGCAGATGCTCCATCACTGGGAAATTTTTAAGAAGAGATTGTACAGCTTTTTGTCTGACATGGTATAGGGTCTCCTTCTTGAACAGGGGGTTGGGCTACAAGACCTCTGAGGTACCTTCCAACTCTGTTATTCAAAAGCTTTCTCACATACCATTACATGCCCCACCCACTATTCAGCTGCAAACAATACCGTCTCTGATCTGACCAGTTTCTTTGACTGTCACTTAAGGTCCTTCCCATATGCCATTACATGGTGGCTCTGGTGGCAAATCTTGCCCCGGGGGCGTATAATACACTAAGGTGCAAAAGGCCATTGCAACTACCCATTTCTTGGCTGAGCAGGAACATTGGCATCAGTTTTCCCTGGTGTAAAGAACAACCCTCAGTCTTCCTATTGCGGTAACACCTATATTTCTTTATTTCTATGATTTTTATCCTGCCTTTATTACTTATAAGTAACTCAAGACAGCAACCATACATCATAATTTTTCCTCCTCATCTTTTTCTCCACAACGGACAACCCTGTGAGGTGGGTTGGGCTGAAGGAGAGTGACACTAACTCAAAGTTACCTAGGCAGCTTTCATGTCTAAAATGGGTTTAGAACTCATAGTTTCCTGCTTTCTAGACCAGCACCTCAACTGCCGTGCCAAAATCTAGAAAACAATTAGAGACAGCTGACTACATATAACCCAACTAAAAGTAATTTCATTATTCTGATGTTGCCCACAGGCCTTTAGATCCAACCCACAGGAAAATCTGTCCCCATACTAAATTAGAAATGGTATATTTTTGATAAGCACGGTTACTAGGATGGAGGGGGGAGGGGCTTTGTGAATGAATTCCAAATGGCAATTCTAAGCACAAAACCAGCTCACATTAATGTGAATTTATAATTTTTTTTCCTTAGGCCTAAGTACTACATCAAGAATGGATTTTAGGGCTCTTCTCTTATACCTCCACCACCTACCCCCCCCCACCTCTGCCCATCACCATAATCCCTGCAGGCCAATTTGCCTGAATGGTAGGGCACATGATTTGAAGGATGGGAGAAGATGACAGCTTGGAAAGGATTTCTTCTCACAAATCCCCCAAGGGCAGGGAAGAAATGCCCACTCAGCCTCTTTTGAGGTGGGCTCACAGGCAGAATATTCTCAAATAATTATCTGGAATCATCTTGTATCTGTTATAATTCAGACAAAGGGAAAACTGAACAATGCTGGATTCCTCTTCCCCCCCCCCCTAGGTAAAGGATTAAAAAGAGTAAAGACTGTAATGTTGAGCCCCATTATTTGAAAATAAGCTTCACAAAAATCCAGGATAACAGCTATTATTTATCAATAATGGGACAAACAAGAATAAATAAAATTTTGACCAAGTCCAATAGTAAAACCAACATGGCTGCATGGTCTTTTAACAACAAATGTTTGATGTAAAACTCTGGATGACCACTAAATGGCAGCACACATACAAAAAAAGCTCCCTAATTCTTTGCCGCCATCTGGTGATTGTTCTCAGTTTGCAGTCCAGTTTTAATAAGCCCTAGTTAGTAACAACACAACTTTGTTTCTTCTTAGAAGTAGATCAGTCGTTTCATCCTGTGAAACCAAGTCATCTTGTGTTTATTTGGGTTTGGCACCCATGAACAACAACTAGCAGTCAGAAGATATGATGAAAGCTTCTTAATTTTACAATACATGGACAGATTCAACCATCATTTTAACTGGGAAACTGAGCATCTTAGATCAAGCCAAGTTCAAAAAAAGCACCAAAGAATTCCTAGAAGCCTGGCACTTAGACAAATCAGCCGACAACAGGCACATAGAGATAAATGATACCTACATACCACTCAAAAGAGACACTCAAAAAGTCAAAAAGGAAACAAAAAGACTAAAACGTCTTCCCACTAGCAATCAGCACCCATATGAGCTGAGATTAATAGTAAAATAAAATTAGACCAACAATCAAGAACTAAACAATGGTTGATAGTTCCAGTCAAGGAACTACCAATGTAAACAAACTAACAGCAAACAACTTAATCAACCTAATCCCATCAACCCGACAGGGCAAGCCACTAGTATATAGAATAAGAACAAACGCTACTCCTTTGTAGCACTGATGATGTTACCTACTTTGGTAATGAAACATCTGCAAGAAAACCACAAGCTGAGAGAGCACCAAAGACCCCACAGTTACTTCGGTTTGGAAGTCCCTTTGAAAATTTAATTCCTGTTAAAGCAACTAAAAGCAATTGAATGTTTCACTGCTTGCAGCCCATGGGAACAAGCCGTCTTGTCACATTTGGAGAGGCTGGTGCATCACATTAATTGCTCCCTTTGGAGACCAGAAGCCCATATCCATGCAAGGTCATCATTTGGCTGACTGACAGGGAAGTGTCAAGTTTATGTGGGCTAATCCCTTTTAGCCTTGTGCAGATGAGACGGTGAATGTGCCATTGTTCATTGTTACGGAGTGCAAAAGCCATTTGCTTCCATGAAACTCCTACTCAGAATTACTTGAAAGATCTGCCCCACACTTAAAAATAAAAATGCACTCTGAAAACGGGCCACAGGAAGAAAGGACAGGCCTGTGCTATGCGCTTCGACAATTCGCTTTGTTTTTTCAAACTTTCTTGGGAATTGTAAGGCACGCCTATGTACAGATAGTTCTCGACTTACAAGCACAATTGAGGCCAAAAGGTATGTTGCTAAGTGAGGCATTTGTTAAGCGAGTTTTGCATCATGTTACAACCTTGCTTGCCACAGTTGTTAAGTGAATCATTGCAGTTGTTAAGTTAGTAACATGGTTGTTAAGTGAATCTGGCTTCCCCATTGACTTTACTTATAAGGGGATCACCTGACTGGTCACTGCAGCCATCATAAATATAAGTCAGTTGTCAAGCATCTGAATTTTGATCACATGACCACGGGGATGCTTGCAACAGTCATAAGTGTGAAAAACGGTCATAAATCACTTTTTTCAGTGCCTTTGTAACTTTGAACGGTCACTAAATGAACTGTTGTAAATCAAGGACTATCTGTGTATTCTCAGTTCCACCCAAAGTATAATTCCTGTTATTTTACCCCAGTCGTATAGAAACTAGTAAATGTTTGTAGTGTAAAATGCTATTATTTCCAGAAAACATGGATTTTTAGGTTGAACTTACTCTCATTCTGTTCTATTAGCTTCTCTCAGAGATTATTTTCATGAACGGAAGTCTGTTTGCTGTAGGATTCCTGAACACATTGGGATCAAGGATAATTAATCTGCTGATCATACTGCTAGAGTGGCAGTTTGTCCAACTATTATACATTCAAAAATCTTTCCGGTGGCCTTATCTTCTCCGCCACCAATGCTCATTTGATGACACAACAGTGCAA
This sequence comes from Ahaetulla prasina, assembly GCF_028640845.1. Lineage (NCBI taxonomy): Eukaryota > Metazoa > Chordata > Lepidosauria > Squamata > Colubridae > Ahaetulla > Ahaetulla prasina. The sequence goes on along the minus strand of NC_080545.1, from coordinate 85,056,126 downwards.
CCCCTGAGAACACAGAATATTATTATTTTTCATCCTTTAAAAACAGCAACTGGGAAGCTGTTCCTATTAAATGTATTTTACACAAATAAACCAGAATAGTTTGAGTATTGATTCTTTTGAACCTTGGTATTGGAGAAGACCCCTGGGAATTCTGTGGACTGCTAAGAAAACAAACAAATGGATTGTTGAATGAATCTAGGTAGAGTTCTCATTCATGGCACAAATGACCAGACTATCCTACTTTGGGTCAAAGTTTTCTGGAGAAAGTTCTAATTCTGGGAAAGGTAGAAGGAAAAGAGAAGGAGACAACCATCAGCAAGATGGATGGACTGCATTACAGTGGCAATGGCTGCATCATTAGAAGATCTGAAGGACCAGGCTAGGAAGTGATGCTCATGGAAAAAATCGTTTATCTATATGGTTGCTAGCAGTCAAACAGCAATTGATGACATATAATCGATAAAATAAACATGATGAAAAGAAAGTTCCACTGATCACGTCTGCACAAATCTGGAAGCATAAATATGGAGGGGAGGAGCATGCAGGGGTGAAATCCAGCAGGTTCTGACAGGTTCTGGAGAACTGGTAGCAGAAATTTTGAGCAGTTCGGAGAACTGGAAAATGCCACCTCTGGCTGGCCCCAGAGTGGGGTGGGAATGGAGATTTTACAGTATCCTTCCCCTGCCACGCCCACAAGCCACACCCTGCCCACCAAGCCACACCCACAGAACTGGTAGTAAAAAAAATTGGATTTCACCAATGGGAGCATGTCATTTATTTATTTAAAACATTTATATAGCCACACATCTTATCACAAACTGAGTAACTCCCAATAAAAAAAATAAGATAAAAATAACATTAAAAGTCATAAAACTAAACACATAAATCAAACCTGGCACTGAAACAAGTTTTATGGCATTATTTGTGTAATTATATCATGGCTTTGTGATACAATTGTGTTTTTGCCTCCGTAGGATCTCTGTTTGGGGAACTCTATATTAAAAGGAAAAAATTATCTGGTGCTTTAATACTTTTATAATTGCCTTGAATAAAGTAACTTTACTTAAAACCACTTCCTCTTTTTATAGATGCTTGTGAAAATCCAACTGATTTATTTCAAAAAATGTCATAGATTTAGTCTGTTTTTAAAACACAGAAGAAATTATTTTATGTTAATTTTAGTAATTATTTTTCCCTATAATTTAATTGGGGAACCTTTCTATAGACAGCCAATTATTGTCTGGTTGATGTACTCTTGATGGCTACCAGCACAATTATCCAGTGCTATGTATTTTTTGTATCTTTAAAACTACGGTAATTCAAAAGCTACTGATCTACCTAGCTCACACATGGACTTGTTTGTTACAAATATTACGTCTGTCTCCAGTATATTTTGATATTCATCTCCATAACAATCTTGCGATGTAGACTGGGAGTTCCGGTGACCAGGGAGAGGATTGTAAACCTGGTTCCCTCCAATAACAGGCAGGCATTGATCTAACATCTTTGGCTTTCAAGGTAAAACCATGCGTGTCGCATCATTTTATCTCTGCTGCATGTAAACTCTTCCATTGTGGTTTCAAGGTCTATTGATCATATTTAGAGAGATGCTGCAATTTATATACATTTCATAGATCGGATTTTAATTAAAGTCATGATGGTCCTTTCAGATAAAAAAAATAATAAAGCAAACCTGGAATTCCCATTCAATAGCTAGTCAGAATTCAATTGTTTCTCCCATTTTTATCCATCTTTGGTTCTGAACTTTTGAATGGACGTCAAAGGCATGAAATCCTATCAGGTCCAAAATGATTTATTGCCTGAAGTTTGCAAATCAGGCTTGTGTTTGACAACACAAATCTGAAGCTGAATAAGTTATCGTCATGTAGACATGCAATTAGTTCAATATCTTGTGTGAACACTTATGCCGGATTCAGTCAATAACCCTCTGTTGCTAACAGGTGAATAGTCTGCCAGGAGAAAGACCCTGAACTGCCACCTTGAACAGAAACAAATTGCTTACTGCTGGACCAGATTCTCATGGCGGTTCTTGCAGTTAGAAATAAGGAAAGTGCAGCAAGAGAAAAAGACTGGCAGGGGCACATTTGGAGAAATGCAGCAGATCTGTAGAGGAGGCGGGGTTGGAAGTGGGAGCAGGTGGAAGTTGTTTACAGTATCTGCTCTGCTGTTAAGGGTGGCCCAACAGACTGAAAAAAGCAGCTGGCTGCAGGAGGAAGGAGATCCAGAGGCTTTCTCAAGCAGTACTTTTCAGGTTTGTAACCATAGTACAGCCAGGCAACCAGAGGACGCAATCTTCACTTGGGGAATAATCCTCAAAAAACCCAGGGTATGTTTGTGTGTGTGTATGTTTGTGTGTGTGTGTGAGCCTTTTGCCTCTGGTAGAGCTTACCAAGTATCTGAAGATGTGCAAGACTCAGCACATAAATATATTCTTGGGCAACAAACTTTGTTGGAGGAGGCAGAGATCCAACACTTAACATTCACACACGCTTTGTTAATTGTAATCCAAAATTAGATTGGTAGGTTTTTGGAAGGCTTTTTTTTGGGGGGGGCGTTTTAAGATGTTAGGATGAGTCAGCTGTTCAGCCTATTTATAATTTGGGGGGATTGTGAGAGACCAAGATCAATAGGCAGTTAATTTATAACATTGTGTGATGAACACGGTGTGCCCATATTCTACGTGTGGCCAAAATGCACAGGCATGCCCCAGCAGAAGCTTTGATAAGTTGTTTGCAGGAGGAACGTAAATCCCTGCTTGTTCAAAGAGGCAGATCACACCTTTTTATAGATAGAAATGATCTTCAAGCTTGAGATTCTCTAAATCAAATTTTGTTATCTGTCCATTTAAGTACCATTGTCACAGTGGTGGGTTTCAAATTTTTTTACCACCGGTTCTGTGGATGTGGCTTGGTGGGCATGGCATGGCTAGGTGGGTTTGGCTTGGTTGCGTGGCAGGGGAAGGATACTGTATAAAATCTCCATTCCCTCCCCACTCCAGGGGAAGGTTACTGCAAAATCCCCATTTCCTCCCGATCAGCTGGGACTCGGGAGGCAGAGGTGGTATTTACCTGTTCTCTGAAGTACTCAAAATTTCCGCTACTGGTTCTCCAGAACTGGTCAGAACCTGCTGAAACCCACCTCTGCTTGGTCAAATTAGTTGGTAATGCTTAAAAATTCACGCCTTGGTTTAGATTTGACAGAATGGTGCCACCTCTAGCATTCCAAGCTAATTAACTTTTCACTTTGACTAGCTGATGTTGAAATATAAATATAAATATACAAATAGGATGAAGACTATTGCTAACATAGTGTAAGCCGCCCTGAGTCTTCGGAGAAGGGCAGAATATAAATGCAAATTTAAAAAAAATGAGTACAGGTAATCCTTTTTCAGCGATTACTCGTTCAGCAACCATTCCAGGGGTGAAATGCTCCCAGTTCGGTCTGGATCGGCCGATCTGGTAGCGATGGCAGCGGGTGGTTCGGAGAACCGGTAGCAAAAATCCCTGCCCCCACCCACCCATGCCCACCCAATCACCTGGTCGCCCGCTTGTCACTTCTTTCCGGCTCGCTCGCTTTTCCCACCTGAATGGTAGGAATAGGTTGTAAAAAATGCTTTTAAAAGGTAAAAAAAGGCTCTGACGATCACAGCTGAGCCACGAGATCGTCAGAGCCTTTTTTTTTTACTTTTAAAAGCATTTTAAACACATCACAGTGTTCCTGCATGTCACGTGATTGGGATTCAATAACTTGGCTACTGGCTCACAATTATGATGGTCATCACGTCCCATGGCTTCTGACAAGCAGCTAATGGGAGACCCAGCAGAAGGCTGCAAGTGGCAATCAAGTGACCAGGGAAGAGGTGACCGAATGGGCTTTGTCTAACAGCTACAACTGGAACTGTTGCAACTCCTGTCACAAGTTAGTGCGGTCATGAGATGTTGCACTTTACAACCATCTACTATAATTGATCTGTTTGATACTAGATTGGTACGGAAAAGCGAAGTAGTAAAATAAAGATTTCCTAAGACAGCCTTTAGCAATTGCAGCTCCACAGATGAATTAGAGTTCCAGCTATGTGAATGGCCAGCCAAAGAGCATGCAGTAAAGTCTCATTTATGGTAGGTTATATGTTCCATAAAGTTGCTGTAAATACTAAATTAGCAAATACTGAACCCCTTCTCCTAGAGCATAGGTCTTCGAACCTGGCAGCTTTAAGCCTTGTGGACTTCAACTCCCAGAATTCTCCAGCCAGCTATGGATTCTGGGAATTGAAGTCCACAAGTCTTAAAGCTGCCAAGTTTGGGGACCCCTGCCCTAGAGAGAATTCAGGGTTAGGTTCCTGTGTGATCATACCATTTTTGTCAATCAATCAACCACTCACCGTGTTTTCTGTATGGAGTCTAGTCAATTGTCTTTTTTTGCAATGAAATTGCTATAGTAAAAGTAGTTTCCTGCCACGACTGCCCCCATTTTCTAAATTTAAGTAATTGAATAACAAATGAGTTTTTTTCCGTACATACAAATAATAATTGTTTAGAATGTCCCTAACTTCCAGACTTTAAATATCACTCAACTCAAAAAAAAGTAGATTTTCCGCGAGAGACATTTTCTGGTATGTGTGTGCTATAGCGTCCCTCAGCAAGGTCACTAAGAAAAACAGTGACTCAGGTCCCTGGAACTAGGTGGCGGGTTATTACCTGTTTCCAAGCTACATGTGATGCAACTAGGTTGTCATTCTAAGTTTTGCAGCTGACGTCTTATCTGATTGAGATAGGTAATGAGACCAGAAATTGTAGAGTCTAAATAAATGGGGTTGTAATTGAGGGATTTTCAGCTTGAATCCGTAAAAATTTTCACATCTAAGGCTGATGTACAAACCCCATGCAGTGAAGACCAAGGTACCATTTTGGTATCTAAACGAGATGATCATAAGGCAATGTGGGTGACATTTTTAAACTTAGGCCATCAATACCTGTCTCCTTTTAATTTTAATTTAAGTGTTTGATTTGCATTTGTAAGGGGCCAGTCTATGATCAAAAATTATCTCAGGTAACCATAAGATGTTGGAAGAACCTTGAGTGTACTCACATAATTCACTGAACTACTAGCAAATAGCCACATGTTAGCCTTGCATATTGTGTGAACCCAGCCTGTGTAATCAATTTGTAGTGCAATGTACTAACTTGGAAAGTTTGCTAAGCTGAGCAAGATATAGGTTACCCATGGATGCATTGTGTGAATATTGATACTGATTGATACTGGGAAAAACTTGTTTTTACTTCCACTTTGTGTCCCCAATCTGATCTACCCTCTCTTATTCCCATGTCTACTTTTAATCTGAAAAATGTTGGCCACATCCTGATTATCAGACTTCTATAGCCAGCTAACATAGCATATAAAGCAGGATTATTGTTGACAAATTTATTCAAAAGGCTGTTAGATTATTGTTTCCAATACTGTTTCAATTACAGATATTTGTACTGTGGTTTGTTTTTCTTTTTAGGCAAACAGAACATTCACCTATGCCCAAATTTATGAGTGGCAAAAGGCAAGAGATTTTAACAGCACTCAAGAATATGTTGTGAAATACAAACAGATTTTCACTAAAAAGCTATTTCATTGTTCACCATGCATAATCCTACTCAGCAAGTATAGTGAAAGGCCAAGGGCAGATTGCTGTAACCTTTTGAAGAGATTCAGGATGGATTAGTAAACTTTTGTTTATTTACATAGATAATGTTGGTTTGCTTTAGAACTTACTCTAAAAAGATAAGTCACCAAGAATGACTTATCGGATATGATTCTAATTAAAATTACCATTTTTTTTAAACTTCCTAAATGGCGCTTTTACATTTTTGGTTTCTGCTTTCCGGGGTTTTGTTTGATTTCTTTTTAGTTTACTGTAGGGATTCATATTTTCATACGTAGCTCACTACCCTGAACTGGTAATCGGAGGAGCAGATTTAACTCAAAGAGAGTAACTTTAAATTCATGAAATTAGCCTGACCATCTTATGGTTATGACCGTGAGACTGATATAAAGAGGTAAATATAAGATGGGGATAAGAGATTGAATTTGATTTGCCAGACTTGCCCATTCAGTTTCAAAAAGGCAGATGATAGTTTTCTCATTTTATCTGATGGCCATCTGAAGTTATCTCACTGGGAATTGCGTTTAATGACTGCCTAAAGAGTTTGGTTAGCATTTGCCTTTTTTTTTTTGATCTGCAGTCTAACTTGTCCTGGTCTGAAAAATGTTTTAGTGTCCTGGTGAAAGAACTGGAGAAATTGCTAAAAAAAATAAGGAAAATGATCGGGTGGGTGGAATTAGTTCCCATTTGAAGGATTGTTTAAACTATAATGTTAAATTATAATCATGTCTTAACCAGACCAAGAAAACCATGGTTTGTTGTTGATTTTTACAAAGTCCCAATTTTTATCAGGAAAATGGAAAGAAGAATCATTCCATTAATAGCAGGTCTCCAAATTGATGCTATCCAGATATATTGCAACTCCCATAATTCCCAGATAACAGGGGCATTTTGGCGGTGGGTGATTGAGCTGTATTACTAGATATCTTGGAGGTACCTGGTTAGGAAACATTACTTCATTGAAGTGTTTCTCAACTTTGGCAACTTGAAGATGTGTGGACTTCAGCTCCAAAAATTCCTCAGCCAAAATGTGTGGATTTTATCTCCCAGAATTCCCCAGTTGGCCAGGGGACTTCTGGGAGTTGAAGTCCACATATATTTTCAAATTCCCAAGGTTGAGAAACCATGCTTTAGTGCAAGGGTCTCCAACCGTAGTAACTTTAAGACTTGTGGACTCTGGGAGTTGAAGTTCACAAACCTTAAAGTTACTAAGGTTGGAGACCCCTGCTTTAGTGTGCACAGGTAGTCCTTGACATACAACAGTTCATTTAGTGACCGTTCAAAGTTACAACAGCAATGAAAAAAGGTGACTTATTTCACAGTTACACCCTTTGTAACGTCCCCATGATCATGTGATCAAATTTCAGAAGCTTGGCAACTGGTTCATACTTATGACTGTTGCTGCGTCCCAAAGTCATGTGATCACTTTTTGAGACTTTCTGACAGGCAAAGTCAATCGGGGAAGCCAGATTCACGTTAACAATCAGGTTACTAGCTTGTCAGCTGCAGTGGTAAGGAAGGTCATAAAATGAGGCAAAATTCACTTAACAAATGTTTCATTTAACAACAAATTTTGGGCTCAATGGTGGTCGTAATTCGAGGATTTTAATTTGTATCCATATTCTTTCCTCCCAAATGCTCATAAATTACTACTGCAAAGAGAAAAGATTTCTCCTGTTTCTCTTTCTGTGAGTATCCATTTCCTTTCATGTGCTACTGGTGGCCAGTGGTGGGCAGGTAGGCTGTAAGTCCCATGGTGCAGAGAACAGCAGAGAATGGGGATTGCAAAGTGATTGTTGGCTTTGATTGAAATGCAAAGTGGTTGGACAGAGGGGCTTGGAGGGGGGTAGGAAAACTGCTCACTCTGCCTTCTCCAAGCCTGGCTGCTTTAGGGTAAAACCCCTCATCTGAAAGAGGCCTTTTGTGCCCAGCCCCCTGGCCCTCTTGTGTTGCATGCCAGCAGGTAGCAATTGTTAAGATCAACAGTGCAAGGTCAGAGTGGAAGGAGGCAAAAATGACTTCTGTTGTCATACAGAACAAGAATCTTCAGAGGTCTTGTCTACGGCTGGCTTTCCCAGCTTCAAAAGGGACTTTTCTGCTCATTGTTAGCTCCTTTTTGGAGGAGTTAAGATGCCCGTATCAGCAGAGAAGGAGGAATGCAGAATAAGAAAAGGAAATAGGCTTATCTAGTCCTGTTTGCTATCCTTCCTGCCATGGATTTGATCTTATTGAGTTTCATGACATCTCTCTGGTCTATTTGGATTTTTAGGTTAAGACTTCTCATTCCCTCTCTTTGGTACTCATAATCTCTGCATAGGTGAACATATAATTATAACCTCATACAAATTTAGGATCATGATTAAATGCTTGGCTTGCCCAGCATCTATATCTGGAGTGCTGTAGCAATTGCTTTAATAGTTCTATCAGAAAGTAAAATCCAGCATTCCTGCAAATAACAATAATTAGTAGTTGTCTTATGCTTTAATTATATCTTATCTGGTGCTATAAGAGATTTTGCTGGTAGTTCATCCCAAATTGTTACATTGCCTTCATTATTTAATTTTAAGTTTCACAGTATGGCCCTCCAACTCATGCTTTCTAAGAGGCTAGAGATCTTGTCATCTACCGGTATCTTAGATACATTGTTTGTTGTTTGAAGATGATTCCATACTGCAATACTGTCTAAGATTCTATTTAAAATACTTCATTTTCTCTAGGCCTTCTTTAAGAATGGGTTACCCATCTGCCTAGGCAGGCAGATCAGGAAATGCTGGTGATTGCAGATTTAGTCAACTAGTAATATTGGAGCAGTGGTACAGATCAGCTAAAAATGCGTTTGGGAAATGACATCTTTAAAGTCACTTTTTTACTAAATCATTCTGCTTTGGGAAAGTTTATGTACTCAGAAAAGATGTTTTTGAGGGCTCATTCCAAAGAGCAAAACGTAAGCCCTCTAATGGTTCCTTACCGTGAACTATTTTAATTAAATAAGCATGCAAATCTTTTGTTGCAAAGTTTGTTGACAAGATGATATCATGAACCCAAGATGTTTGAATAAATGTTCCATAGGTATTTGAGCTAAAGAAACAATTGGAAAGATATGCCTAAAAACAGTGGCCGTTTTAGATTGATAAATGTCTAAAATGTATGATTTCAATTTTGGCTGACATTTAGGTAGTGTAAAGGCCTATTTCAGTAAACCTAATCCAGCCCACTGAAGTTTTTCCTATTAATTGCTGCTATTTTTTTCTAGCTTACTAAGCCATGACATGATTTTACCTTCAGGATAAATGGACAGCTGCTGCAAACGGTGTGATAATGTATCCAGATTCCTTCTCTTCAGGAAATACAGGTAGTTCTCAACTTGTGACCACAATTGAGCCGCAGATTTTGGTTGCTAAGCAAGAGAGTTGTAAGTAAATTTTGCCCCATTTTACAATCTTTCTTGCCACAGTCGTTAAATGAATCACCGTATTTGTTAAGTCAGTAACGTGGTTTTAAGTGAATCTGGCTTCCTCATTGACTTTGCTTGTGCCAAAGTTTGCAACAGGTGATCCCACAACCTGCAACCGTCATAAATATGAGTCAGTTGCCAAGCATCTGAATTTTGATCACGTAACCATGAGGATGTCATGAGTGTGAAAAATATCACAAGTCACCTGTTTCATTGTAACTTTGAATTGTGGGAAGTGTACCCCAGGGGTCAGTGCCAGGGACCTCATAGCACCAGAAACCTCAGAAAAGAGTGCCAAGAGACTCAAGCCAGCCCTTCCCCCTTTAAGAAAACCAAGAAGCACCAGCTGAAAGAAAAACACAGAGCAGCCCTGCTAACAGAGCTTGGACAATAGAAATACTTAAGTAGAGCCATTAAGATAAGGGGAATCAGGCTAAAAATAACTCACCTGGAACTCCCCTTTTCCTCTTTCTTGGCAGAATTAACCCCCAGGATAGGAAAGACAAAGCCCCAGGAACAAGATTAACCCATTAGATGGACATTTCTTCCAGCAGAATGGTCACTAAATGTACTGTTATAAGTCGAGGATTATCTGTACTTCTTTTTTGGAATTTTATTTCCCAGCACTTAAAATAGAACATAGACTCATAGGGCTGGAAAGGATCTCGGAGATCTTCTATTCCAACCATGGGTGAAATGCTCCCGGTTTAGACCGGATCGCATGATCCGATAGCGATGGTGGTGGGTGGTTCAGAGAACCGGTAGCAAAAATCCCTGGGGGCCCCATGCCCGGCTGACCCGCGCGATCATCAGAGGGTTTTTGTTTTTTTTTACTTTTAAAAGCATTTTTTCTTCGGCCGAAAAAATGCTTTTAAAAGTAAAAAAAAAAAGCCTCTGATGATCGCGCGGCTCAGCTGGGATCGTCAGAGGCTTTTAAAAGCATTTTTTCTACAACCTCTTCGGCCAAAGAAGTTGTAGAAAAAATGCTTTTAAAAGTAAAAAAAAAAAAGTTGGCCACGCCCAACTGGTCACATTACCCCACCACCACCAAACCATGCCCACAGAACCGGTAGTAACAAATTTTACATTTCACCCCTGATTCCAACCCCCAGACCTTATACCATTCTGGTCAAATGGTTGTCCAGAATTCTGGGAGCTGAAGTCTGCCAGGCTTAAAGTGGCCAAGGTTGGAGACCCCTGCTTTGGAGAATAAGTCAGCCCCACTCTTCTCTGTGACAGCTGGTTAAGTACTGGAAGACAGTTATCTTGTCCACTCTAATCCTTCTCTTCGATAGACTAGACCAGGGGCCTAAAACCAGCTTTGCTGGTGGTGGAACTCTGGGAGTTGAAGTCCACAAGTTTTAAAACAGCCAAGTCTGCAGACCCCTGGGCTAGACATACCTAGCTCCTCAAATGTTCATTATATGTATCTTTTCTTTTATGGAGCGTATGCACCAAGACAAATTCCTTGAGTGTCCAATCACACTTGGCCAATAAAGAATTCTATTCTATTCTATACGATTATATATTGTACAATACACATGTTGAGACCTTGGAAAAAGTTCAGAGAAGAACAATTAAGATGATCAAAGGCCTGGAGACTAAAACATAGGAAGAATGGATGCAGGATTTGGGTTTGGCTAGTCTAAAAGAAAAGAAGAATTAGGGGTGACATAATAGCAGTATTTCAATATTTGAGAGGCTACTACAAAGAAGAGGGGGATCAGATTATTCTACAAAGCTCCAGAGGGCAGGACAAGAAACAGCAGTTGGAAACTAACCAAAGAGAGAAGAAACCTGGAATTAAGGAGAAACTTCCTAACTGTGAGGACAGTTAACCAGAAGAAACTAGACAGCCACTTATCTGAAATAGTATAGGTTCTCCTGCTCAAGTAGGGGGCTGGACTAGAAGTCGCTCCAAGGTCGTTTCCAGCTCTATTCCTATTCCATTCCATTCCATTCCATTCTATTCTGCCTCCAGACCCTTTATTATCTTCTCTGAACAATTTCAAGGGTCTCGACATTGTGGTGACCTTTACACATTATTTCAGGCGTGGACTCGTTACTGTGGTATAAAATGGTATTATCACTTCTTGTGATCTTGATGCTATCCTTCTATGGATACAGCCTAGGAATACATTGACTTTTTTGGCAGCTGTAGCACATGGCTGGCTCATGCTTAACCGGTGATCTGGTAGGACACCTAGCTCTCTCACACACACAATTACTAATGTTGAGTCGGGTACTGCTTATTCTGTACTCTACATTGTTTTTTCCGGGCTAAGTACAGGACCTTCCTTTCCTCACCACTGAACTGTATCTTGTTAGATAGGGCCTAATGCTCAAGTCTTATCAAGATCCTTTGGAATCTTGAGTCTATCTTCCAAAATGTTAGCAGTTCCCCCTCCACTTAGTGAAATTCGTTGAGTTCCCCTTAAAACTATATTTTTTCTTCTACTAGATTTTTTGTGTCTGAGATGATTGGACAATAATTGTGTAGGCATCACTGCTTCATGTTGCCTGATGCCTATGATAGCTCTTGTAATGTAAGAAATGGGTTTGTCCTCTATTCCACTCAGCTTACTATTCCCCCCATTAAGGGCTTGCATGAGGCTTTACTACTTTCTTAAATATTATAAATCAGTAAACATGCATCTGAATATAGGTAGGTCCTTGACTTACAACAGTTCATTTAGTGATCATTTGAAGTTTCAACAGCTCTGAAAAAAGAGATTTATATCCATTTTACATGCTTACAATCGATGCAGCATCCCCACGGTCACAGGATTTACATTTGGATGCTTGACAACTGCTTCATGTGATGGTTGCAGCGTCCTGGGGTCATGTGATCACCTTCTGCGACCTTCTGACAAGCAAAGTCAGTGGGGAAGCCAGATTCACTTAACAACCGTATTACTAACTTAACAATGGCAATGATTCACTTAACAAATATGGCAAGAAAAATCGTAAACTGGGACGTAAAAATTCACTTAACAAATTTCTGACTTAGCAACATAAAGTTTGGGCTCTATTGTGATTGTAAGTCGAGGACTACCTGTAAGCAGCCTATTCAACACAGTCCATTCAAAATGTTATTTTTACTTCTATATCCTTTATATAACTGAACTGTTAGATGTCCATTGTGTTAGATTCGGGCAATAACGAGGCAGGAGACCAGATGAGTGACAACAGCTCTTCAGTTTATAGTGAACCCAGCAAGCATATGCGGCAAAACCCCTCTTTATATACAGTTCTAGTCGAGGCTTCAACCAATCAGCATCGTGCTATTTCCCGCCCAAGTTTCCCTCCAAAACTTTTAAAGATACATTACACTCCTTCCCTCCCAGAACGCATTGTACCCATATTTACATAATTTTAGCATCTTATTTCTCTACGTAGTCACGCAAGTAGACAGGGCGTCTCCTAACTCTTTCGGACCTGCGCAATTCATTCTCTGGGAGTGAGTCGAGCTGGCCGGAGGGACTGTGAGTTCCTCCCAGCTCCTCCTCTAGGCCATCCGGCCCTGGATTATTGGCAGCGTCGTCCCTGCGGTCGTCAGGAGGAACCGGTTGGTGTCGCTGGACTTCATCGGACCCAGATAAGTCCCGCGTTTTTTCCGGGTTTGAGTCAGCTGTGGATTCAAACATGTGGTAGTCAGGGCCTGACTGATCTGTTTCTGGCTTATTTATTATCCGTCTCCTTATTTGGTCTATGTGGCGCTTCCAAACCCGGCCATCCTCCATATCTACCAGATATGATTTGGGCCCGGTTATTTCAAGGATTGTCCCCTTTAACCACGTTGGGCCCTCACTATAATTGTGTGCCCATACTGAGTCGCCTACTGTCATTTCTCTCATTTTACCGTGTGCCCCCTTGTACCCGTCTGGGGTATAGGCTGGGTTTAGGCGGTCTAATGGGCACCTCAGCTTCCTTCCCATTAATAACTCCGCCGGGCTGCGGCCAGTTGTCACACAGGGGGTTCTGTGTTGGACGGCTAGGAATGTGTCTATTTTTGTTTGCCAGTCGCCTGGCCTTATCCTGGATAATGCTTCTTTTCGCTCCGAGCAAGCGTTCTGCAAGTCCGTTCGTCGCCGGGTGGAAAGGCGCCGAGAGGACATGTCTGATGCCCTCCTCCGCCAAGTACCCCTCAAACTGGGTTGCCGTGAATTGCGGGCCGTTGTCGGAAACTAGGGTGTCAAGCAATCCATGGGTTACAAACAGGTGTCTCAGGACTGAGATCACGAACTCGGCCGTCGTGGATCTCATGAGAATGATTTCTAGCCATTTGGAGTAGGCATCTACTACCACTAGAAAGGTTTGCCCGTGGAACGGGCCGGCAAAATCGATGTGAATCCTAGACCATGGCCCCTGGGGTTTCTCCCACTCTCGGATTGGGGCCGTAGGGGGTAGTGGCCTAGACTCCTGGCAGGCTTGGCATTTCCCTACCCTGTCGCTAATTTCCTTCTGACAAGCAAAGTCAGTGGGGAAGCCAGATTCACTTAACAACCGTATTACTAACTTAACAACGGCAATGATTCACTTAACAAATATGGCAAGAAAAATCGTAAACTGGGACGTAAAAATTCACTTAACAAATTTCTGACTTAGCAACATAAAGTTTGGGCTCTATTGTGATTGTAAGTCGAGGACTACCTGTAAGCAGCCTATTCAACACAGTCCATTCAAAATGTTATTTTTACTTCTATATCCTTTATAAAACTGAACTGTTAGATGTCCATTGCATCAAGACTCCTTGTGCTGAATTGGGTCCAAGGCCGTGAAGCACTAATGCTAATGTAGTTGAGAGGCAGAGAGGCGGTGATCTATAAAAGTCTAGGTGATCCAGTTCTGTGGATGTATAAGGTAAACGTAAAGGTTCCCCTCTCACATATGTGTGCTAGTCGTTCCCGACTCTAGAGGACAGTGCTCATCACTTTTTCAAAGCCGAAGAGCCAGCGCTGTCCGAAGACGTCTCCGTGGTCATGTGGCCGGCATGACTAAACACCAAAGGCGCATGGAACGCTGTTACCTTCCCACCAAAGGTTATCCCTGTTTTTCTACTTGCATTTTTTATGCGCTTTTGAACTGCTAGGTTGGCAGAAGCTGGGACAAGTAACGGGAGCTCACCCTGTTGCGCAGCACTAGGGTTTCGAACCGCTGAACTGCGGACCTTTCGATTGACATGTATACTTCTAAATAAATCATAGTGAATAATACTAATTTTTGCTTAAGTAAGCATGACAATTGTAGTTTTTCCATAATTCATTACCATTTTCATGGCTTCCTCCTTTATTTAAAGAGTGAACAGGAATTCTATGGTCTGATTGAAACAGTAAAGGCATTGCAACTGCTAGTATATCTACTACTTCATTCTATGTTGGAAGATTAGTTTTCACACACAGCCTACCTATATGTTCTTGAGAAGCTCTTTTGGCTTGTGAAAGAGCTTTTGCCAAGCTCAAGGAAGGAAAAAAATCACCCGTAAGTAAATTGTGGGGGTGTCTCCCAAGTGAGTTTTTAAGGACCCTTTGTTAGAAAGGCGCATTATTGTGGGCTGGAAAATCCCTTGGAGAAATTATTAAACCCTTAAATTAAGATTTGAATCTCCTTTAGTTTAGTCCTTTAGTTTCAAGCAGAGAACATGTTTTTGAAAAGAGGTTTCTCTCGGACTTTTCCAGTTGTTTCCTACCATGTTTCCTCGAAAATAAGATCTCCCCTGAAAATATTTAACCGCATGCACAGTTGGTCCCCGTCATTTCCTCTGGTTAGGGTTAGGGAGACAGAGCTGGAAATCAGGTAAGACTGCAAGAGGAGCCCTGTCTTGCTCTGCAGGCCCTAAAACAGTAAGACCTCCCCCAAAATAAGGCCAAGTGCTTATTTCGGGGTTCAAAAGGGTCTTATTTTCGGGAAACACGGTATACTTAAGAAAATTTAGATTTAAAAAAAAAAATTGCATTTGTGTCCATGTTTTTCTAGGTGTACCCCTGTAGCAATGAAAGTGGTTGTTCAGAGTTTCGGAGGTTGGCTGATCCTCTTTTTCAGTTGTGTTTCCTTATGTGTAACCGTCACAATGACTAAAAGAGAGGAGCTGCTTCATATGGAGGACACCCGGCGTACAGGTGGCAACCTTCTCCTAAGTCAACAGGAAGAAAATTTCAACCACAAGCTCATGCAACTGAAAGAAAGAGAAATAATGAACGCTATGGATACTGGGAAATTTCCACCGGCTATGCATTTCTTCAAGGCTAAAAAACTCATTGAAAAAAGTGCTGTGTTCCGCATCTTGAAAAATATGCCCAAAGGTAAATCATTCCTGATTTCCTTAGTATCTCCATGAATTTCATGCTAAGTAGATAATTTGGTTGGTTATATTGTTGACCGTGGACTAAAATCAACTCTACAAAGCAGGGGTCTCCAACCTTGGTCCCTTTAAGACTTGTGGACTTCCATTCCCAGAGTCCCTCAGCCAGCAAAGCTGGCTGAGGAACTCTAGGGGTTGAAGTCCACAAGTCTTAAAGGGACCAAGGTTGGAGACCCCTGCTACAAAGTAAAGGAATAGCGACTATTATAGATAATCCGCTTCTTTCCAACTATAAATCTTTTGCTTTAAAAAAGCATCTTATCAAAATTAGTTGCAGAGTTGGGTTTTTTTTCTTTTTCTTTTTTTTTTACAATTTTAGGTAAAATTATTATTCCAGCTTCTTTGAGTGTTCCAGTTAAGCTACAAACTAGGGACTCAAATACTGAATCTTTTCTTTTGATATTTACATGACGTTAGTTTATTATGCAAAACAAAAAATAGAGAACTATTAAAAAAGATGCTGAGACTCTAGAAAGAGTACGGAGAAGAGCAACAAAGATGATTAGGGGACTGGAGGCTAAAACAGGAAGAACGGTTGCAGGAACTGGGTATGTCTAGTTTAATAAAAAGAAGGACATGATAGCAGTGTTCCAATATCTCAGGGGTTGCCACAAAGAAGAGGGAGTCGGGCTGTTCTCCAAAGCACCTGAGGGTAGAACAAGAAGCAATGGGTGGAAACTGATCAAGGAAAGAAGCAACTTAGAACTAAGGAGAAATTTCCTGACAGTTAGAACGATTAATAAGTGGAACGACTTGCCTGTAGAAGTTGTGAATGCTCCAACACTGGAAATTTTTAAGAAAATGTTGGATAGCCGTCTGTCTGAGATGGTGTAGGGTTTCCTGCCTGGGCAGGGGGTTGGACTAGAAGGCCTTCAAGGTCCCTTCCAACTCTGTTGTTATTATTATTATTAGAACTAATCTACTTCTCTGTGCCTAATTATATTCACAAGTGATAATGGCATAGTGATAAGTGACAATATTTGACAGTTACAGATTTCCTTCTCCCCCTCCCTCCATTTACAGCAATGAAGACTATTCATTTATTTATTTAGTGAATGGCATATATCAGGCCTGTCAAACTGGCGGCCCGTGGGCCGGATGCGTCGTGCCCAGACCACACCCACCCCAGCTCCGCAAAGGCAAAAAACATCGCGATACGTCATGTGACGCGATTGAGTTTGACACCCCGTGGTATATATGGATTAGCAATAAAAACAATATTCTCACATCTTTTCGTGGGATTGTACTTGACCCCTTTTACTGCTTGTCTTGCTTTCAGTCTTTATCAGTTCATAGGAATTAAATACAGTTACTTTTTGATGGCTGATTGTAGCTGATCTGCATCTTTGGAAGGCTTATGAGGCATTTGCTTCCAACAAGCAAAGTCAGTGGGGGGTGGGGTGGGGCGGCAGAAACCAGGTTCATTTAACAACTGCAGTGATTTGCTTAACAACTGTGGCAAACGCTGATACCTACCCTCTGGGACTTTAGCATTTCTCTTATATCTCTCTGTAATACAGGTAAGGGTCTTTGCTGTCTTAAAATCCCAGGGAACAGTTCATAAGGATGGAGTGCAATGAATAAGGAAGTCTTTTTACTCCGTGGCTTGGCCTTTCCATACAGCAGGATTTTATAAAGTTGGTTATCAGATAACGTATGCCAAAGGTCCACAAACATTTTGAAGACATATTAATCCCAAATGATAAATAAAGATCCTGGATCATTTTAGTATCTAAACTGGAACATTCTCTATTTAACCAGGCAATTTCCCCATTACTAGTTATTTCATATAGACATTGGATTTGTTTAAGAACTATACTATATATCAGGGGAGGGGCAACATATAACTTGTGGACTGAGCCAGCCTTGCTAGGAATTTTGAGAGTTGCAATCCACAGGTTACAAACTTGCCATAGTTGCCTACCCCTGCTATATATTCTCTGGGTGATTCACCGAACAAGTTCTAATTTTCACCTTTGTTCCTGGCAAACTGGCTTGAGAATTCTGGGAGTCAAAGTCCATATATCTTAAAATTGCTAAGGTTGAGTCCAGAAATGCTATTTTGAAATTATGTTTGTTTATTGGAATGGGCACACAGCCATCCATTTACCAAGATACTCTGTTTGGGAACAATAGTCTCAACAATAACTTTCTGCCCTGCTTTTCCTCATGCATGATCCTACCGATATACTACCCTATTCCCCTGAAAATAAGACCTCCCCTGATAATAAGCCCAAATGGGTTTTTGAGTGTATGTGCTAAAATAAGCCTCCCCCAAAAATAAGCCCTTCCCAAAAATATTTAAATGCAGAGCTGGAAATCAGGTAAGATGGCAAGAGGAGCCCCATCTTGCTCCACGCACCCCAAAATAATAAGACCTCCCCAAAAATAAGGCCAAGCGCTTATTTTGGGGTTCAAAAAAAATATAAGACAGGGTCTTATTTTCTGGGAAACACGGTACGAAGATTTTGCATAGTAAGTATTTGCGTTATGACCACTGACCGTGATTGTTGTCATTTTTTGTTTAAAATGTTTACTTTAAGACACATCTATTCATGTGCGCGGGACTGGACTAGGGTTTTAAATTTTTAAATGACTAAATTTTAGCTTTGGTTTTAAATTGGGTTTTATTATTTATATCTTATTTTAAATATTTGGCCTTTATAATAAGTTTTTTAGATGAATGTTTTATTTTGTATATTTGTGTGTTTTTATATGGCTGTACACCGCCCTGAGTCCTTAGGGAGATAGGGCGGTATAGAAATACGAATAAATAAATAAATAAATAAATAAATAAATAAATAAATAAATAAATAAATAAATAAATAAATAAACTTTACTTTTTGTTAGTTGTAGAATCACTAAACGTAAGATTCTGAGATAACTTTGCAGATCTAATAGTCCAACTTCCAGCCCAATGTAGTGATCTACTATTACAGCATCTCAATAGATGCTATCCAATTCCCAAAGCATTCAATTCTATTGATAAATTTTACCCTGAAAAATATCCAGGTTTGAGTTACCAGAACTCGTGATAGTTCATGGTAGTTTTAAAAATGTGGTTTTCTTGCATTCTTGTCTCACATTTGAAACATGATTGCCTTCATATACATTTTATCCAAGCCTTTCATGAAATCTGTTTTTCAGTAAACTTGTAGTGAGATCACAACTTATGAAGAAACTAAGCAGGAAAGTAAAATCTTAGAGACAATAGCAATAGCACTTAGACTTATATACTGCTTCACAGTGCTTTTACAGGCCTCTCTAAGCAGTTTAAAGATTGCCCCCAACAATCTGGGTCCTCATTTTACCCACTTCGGAAGGATGGAAGACTGAGTCAACCTTGAGCTGGGCGAGATTCAATCTGCACTCTAACCACTGCGCCACCACAGCTCAACACCATGAAAGCTGTTCCTGCACCATCATTCGTTCACTGCCTACAGTTAGATAGGCAAATATTGCTTATTTTAAATAAATACAGCCTTTGTTTGGTAAAGACGAAATCTTTTGGACAATGGTGCAATCTAAGCATTGTAGCCTTTGCACAGTGTTATTGGCTAAGGTTTGTGTTTGTCATTTCAATTTAGACTTGTACTGGGCCAATTTAGCTTTACGCAGTATTCCTCTTCCTAGCTTTCTACTGTTTGAGACAATTCAGCTAGTCACTTATAGGCTTCCTCACCCACACTGGTCAGATCACTATATTGCACTGTGTATAGATAGCTTCTTTGTCTTGACAAAGCAATTCAGTGGTCTTGTTTTCCTTTGTCCACTTGCTTCTTCCTTGCTGACAGGTGGCCTTTTGCATGTTCACGACTATGCTATCCTGAATGCTGAGTGGCTGATATTCAAGGCGACTTACCTGCCTAACTGTTACATCTGCTTCTGTCCGAATGAGACTGTTCAATTCAAGTTTTCAGAGTCCACTCCTATAAAAAAACCTTCTTGCTCCACCTGGTCTTTGCTCAAGACCTACCGCAAGAACCTGAAGGATGTGCGTGGATTTGATAAGAGGTGGGTGAAAATATTTCTGATTGATTAGAAGCATATTTACACTATTATGTTGCTTCTTCCTTCCCTAAATTGCCTCTTCCAGATGTGCTGGGACTGCAACTCCCTGAATGTGTAGCTAATATGTGTCAATCTGAAATACAAGAGATTGAAGAAAACTGGTCTGGAGCACTATCTGCATAATTTTAAAGATGGAATAGTTGTTCTGCATGTTTATTCCATCAGGGCCTCTTCTTTTAATCTAGAAGCCATCATAGTGCTTCAGTGGAGCAAACATTAAGTTGAAGTTGTTTTAACCATAATACTTAACTTTTGTACAATGTGTTCCCTGATTGCTCAGGGTGCCTTACCTGATCTTTACTATGACCCTACAATTAAAAAAATGTGGAGTTGGGTTGGCTGATAAGACCATATGTTAATCATCCATCTAAAACGTCTTAGTGAATTAATGAGTGAAGACAGAAAATTCAACCAGCACTTCTTTGTAAATATGTATCTTGCACCCCAAGCACATACTTTACATGTAGAAGATTAAACGTTCAGATCTTGGTATCTCCAGTAAACCTATCTAAAACTCTGGGTAGTCATTGCCATTCAGGATCAATATTATTGGACTAGGTCAGGGGTCTGCAAACTTGGCTCTTTTAAGACTTGTGGACTTCAACTCCCAGAGTTCCTCAGCCAGCTTTGCTGAGTTGAAGTCCACAAGTTTTAAAAGAGCCAAGTTTGTAGACCCCTGGATTAGGTGAATTACTATTCTGACTCACGATAGTGGTTTAGATGTATTAGTTCTTTATTTTTTCAATATAAGGAGTATTGTTCATAAAAAAGCTTCATTTGGAAGGCATGGAAGTAGATCTGTTTCAAAATCCAACCAGCATTCAGATAATACCAATAGAGGAATCAATCTTAAGGCTGCTGGGACAGATATGTGGTTTTAATTGCCGATACTAGAAAACCTAATAATGAAGAAGCAACCAAGCCTTTCATAATGCCTTATGTTTATTTACTATGTGAAAATGGATTTTTGGCTGTCTTGTTTCTCAACCTTGGTTGTGGAGGGCATCTGCACCATGTTTTGAAGACTCTCCTACCATGCCAGCTTCAGCCCTCCCTCCAAGACCTACATGGTTATTGAATACTCTGGATTCTGCATTACTGTCGTCAAATTTCATTTCCAGTTCCGTGGCCAGATTTCATCATCTTATTTTAAGAATGATTCCTAAAAACTACAGATTGATGGAACTGTGTATGTTTTAAACAAGGAAAAAGTTGATAAATCTCATTTCTGTCTGTGATGCAGATCAAAGCTAATTGTGTACCCATCCCATGTACAAACACAAAATGATACATTAAGTTACAGAATGGGAGATTTTACTTAGAAGCAATATCTACAGTTTATATGTAGTAAGCACGGGTAGGTTCCGAAGCAGGGGTGAAATGCTCCTGGTTCGGACTGGATTGCCGGATCCGGTAGCGATGGTGGTGGGTGGTTCGGAGAACTGGTAGCAAAGATCCCTGTCCCCCCCATGCCCATATGAGCTGCGCGATCATCAGAGGTTTTTTAAAAAATTTTAAAAGCATTTTTTCTTCAGCCAAAAAATGCTTTTAAAAGTAAAAAAAAAAGCCTCTGATGATAGTGCGGCTCAGCTGGGATCATCAGAGGCTTTTAAAAGCATTTTTTCTACAATCTCTTTGGCCGAAGAGGTTGTAAAAAAAATGCTTTTAAAAGTAAAAAAAAAAAGTTGGCCACACCCACCCAGTCACATTACCCCCCCTCCAAACCACGCCCATAGAACTGGTAGTAACAAATTTTATATTTCACCCTCTCCGAAGTTATTGCTTGATGGGTTAAGGGGCAAAAATATAAGTAGGAAGTGAGTCAAGGACCTGCTGCAAATGAAAGTCTTTCATGTTTCTGCCTATTGAATCTCAGTTACTTGATTTATGAACAGGGTAGACAACATATGTCTTCCAGAACAGGGGTCTCCAACCTTGGCAACTTTAAGCCTGGAGGACTTTGCTGGCTGGGGAATTCTGGGAGTTGAAGTCCTCCAGGCTTAAAGTTGCCAAGGTTGGAGACCCCTGTTCCAGAAGACCTTTGAGTTTCCTTATTGCACCTTTTATAATTTACAGAGATTCTATAATTTACAGAGATTCGACCGTTGCATTTGATAGCAAACTGCTAATTCGCAAATATACATTTCTCTCTCTTTTCAAAAGGATTTAATTAATGTATTTAAGCCTTTAATTAAGCCTCATTAAAAATTAAACCTTAAAAAAAAGAAGAGACCGACCACTGTTACATCAAATATGCAACATGCATTTTGCATGAAAGTTGGAGCTGAGAAAATGGCGTGTCGTTTCCCACACCCATCAGAATCTGCTGACTCTGGCAAGTATTTCACATTAGCTGAAATCAAGCAAGAATAGCCAATTTATTCATTCCTGCGAAAGCCAATTTACATTCATATATACATACCCATCATGCAGTTTCTTTGTTTGGATAAGCAACTTAATCCAAAACACAGGGAAGGAATAATAAATAGTAAGCAAAGGGAACGAAAGGCATGAAATGAGGAAAAGGAAAAGTAGTACACTTCAATCCAATATATAGGAACATGAATTTCCCCTCCCCATATTTTCTTATCTTTGTAACTCATCCCATCCTTGATTTCATGCTGCACCTTCGAAATGTTGCCTTTTAGTTTTCAAGGTTCTCTCGTCTTGAAGATCTTACCAACTCCATCCAGCCATGTTTCTGTTTCTTCTTCCTCCCAAGGAATTTGTCTTTGGTGCATACCAAAGTATACATAAAAAGACAAGATACACTCATCAAGAATCACAGGGCACAACACCCAGTGACAGTAATACGGTACAATAAGCAATCAATACATTCTTCCTTCGTGTATTTGTTTTGCAATTCAGTTCTCGTTCATTCTTACTGTGTGGCCAAGCCATATCAACACACTCCTTTCACACTGATCTGTTTTCAGTCTACATTCATTCTTCAGCCATTCATTCTTGACCCTATATCTCTTTTTGTTTTATCCCACACCCTTCTTAAGTACCCCATTCCTGCTTCATTCAACTTTAGAATAGCTGCATTCAACTTTAGAATAGAATAGTACTTCTTTATTGGCCAAATGTGACTGGACACCCAAGGAATTTGTCTTTGGTGCATACCAAAGTATACATAAAAAGACAAGATACACTCATCAAGAATCACAGGGCACAACACCCAGTGACAGTCATATGGTACAATAAGCAATCAAATCATACTAGGAAACAATCAACATCAATATAAATCGCAAGGATATAAGCAACAAGTTACAGTCATGCCGTCACAAGTGGGAGGAGATGGGCGACAGGAATAATGAGAAGACCAATAGCAATAGCAATGCAGCTTTAGTGAATAATTTGACCGTGCGGAGGGAATTATTTGTTTAGCAGAGTGATGGCGTTCGGGAAAAAACTGTTCTTGTGTCTAGTTGTTCTGGTATGCAGTGCTCTGTAGCGTCATTTTGAGGGTAGGAGTTGAAACGGTTTATGTCCAGGATGCGAGCGGTCTATAAATATTTTCACAGCCCTCTTTTTGATTCGTGCAATATACAGGTCCTCAATGGAAGGCAGGTTGGTAGTAATTGTTTTTTCTTTTACGCATCTGCTGGTATTTCCAGCTCTCATGCTCATGTACCCAGCCAGTTTTGCTTCTACTGACAAACAGGAATTCCTCGCAGCAAGGCTGTATATCATCTACTCACTTTCTGCCAGCATTTGATTGTCTTCAAATTTCCCCATCCATTTTCCTGCCCATAGTAAACATTCTGTGAAGGAATTAAAAACCCATCATATCTGTTTGGTTCATTTTATCTCAGAGACACTTTCTCTTTTCTGAAGAGAGAAAGGAGAACCAGGGCAGCTTGCTTCTGCAAGGATAAAATTTTGCTGAGATTAAAATGTTAATAGAAAAACAGGTAGTCCTTGACTTATGGCCAGTGGTGGGATTCAGCCAGTTCTCACCACTTTGGTTGTTAACTTTCTGAGCAGTTTGGTGAACTGGTTGTTGGAAGAAATCATTAGGGCAGAGAACTGGTTGTTAAATTATTTGAATCCCACCACTGCTTATGAACACAATTGAGTCCAAAAGTTCTGTTAAGTGACAGTTGTTAAGTGACTTTTGCCAATTTATGATCTTTCTTGTTAAGAAAGTTGTTAAGTGTATCACTGCAGTGGTTGAGTTAGTAACATGGTTGTTAAGTGAATCTGGCTTTTCTTATGACTTTGTCAGAAGTTTGCAAAAGAGGATCACATGACCCTGGGCCATTATGCAACGGTGATAAATATGAGTCAGTTGCCTAGCATCTGAATTTTGATGACGTGACCATGGGGATGCTGCGACAGCTGTAAGTGTGAAAAATGGTCATAAGTTAGTTCCTTTTTCCAGTGCTATTGTAACTTTGAACAGTCACTAAATGAACTGTTGCAAGTGGAGGACTATCTGTACTATCATACTGAACACATATATAGGTCTTTAAAATGCAATTCTATGCTATTTTAGTGAGGTTTAGATACTGGTATAATATGACTTACTTTGAATAAATATTATCAAGTTGCCCAAAATTGTGTTCATTTTTTTAATTAGAAAAAACCTGTAGTTTAAAATTCTCTCCGATTTTTTGTTTTGTTTTGTTTTGTTTGCCAAATCTTGTGGTATCTCCTTGCTGAACTGAAGGAGAACTGTCTTTTAAAACTATCCTTCTTGGCCTTTCCTTGTAGCTTATACTTCAGATAACTTTGTAAAAGATGCCTCTCTTCCTTTCATCCATTCCTGGTTTCTAGGGTGATGTTTGCTATGTCCACTACATAAACAGTTCTTCTCAGAATAGACCTGAAATGGCAGTTACTACCACATATAAACTAGTAGAAAATGCTGCTGTGCCTGCTATGGTTCATTTCCTTCCTATTATGTTGCATTGTTTATGGAGTAGTTTCTTGCATTGCCTAATCTTTTGTCTGCTAATGTAACGAAAGACCCCCATTGTCATGCACAAGAGGGCAGAGTTAAGGTTGCTGTGGAAACCTTAAATTTGAGTTCCTTGACTGGTGGACACTTAAGAAAGAAAGAAAGAAAGAAAGAAAGAAAGAAAGAAAGAAAGAAAGAAAGAAAGAAAGAACCCTGAGCAAATTAGGGCTATTGGATTTTTAGCTTCCTTCCCCACTCTTTTAATCTAGTCCTCCCATCCAACTTAATAAGGGAATGAAACGTTACCTGCAGTTGAAAGCATAGGCAGGACTTCTTGGGCAGGGAAACAGCAGCTGACCCTTTAAATGTGTGGCAAAGAGAATTCATTTTGTGCTATCCCATCCTGTCTGTTTGATCAGACCCAGTGCTGCCTCCATTTGTGATAATTGACAGTGCTATTTTTTGTAAATTGTAGGAGCACAAATATTATTACAATTCATAATAATGACGGACATGATGGGGGAATTCAATCTAGATCTTGCTTGCTTGTGAAAAATGTATATTTTTCATCAGTCAAGCTCTGATTAGGAAAGGAACCAAGCATGAACTACTTATAGCAGGGGCCACCAACCTTTCGGACTTCAAGGATCACTAAATTCATAATTTTAAATCCCATGGACCACTAATATGATCTGCCTAATGACCAGCTGGATGGGCGTGGCTAGGTGATCATGTGACTGGGTGGGCGTGGCCAACTCAATGTCACTCATGTTGAAGGGCATCTCGCCAGCTTCTACTCACCCCTCCCAGCCACTCCTTGCCTCCCTGCTCGGGCTCCTTAGGGACCCAACAGGAAGCAGTTGTTGGAGCTAAGCAGCCACCATGAGAAAGAGTTGGCAAAACAGCTGGCTCAGTTCAAATTGGATCTGACCGAGAAAGAGGCTCAGCAGAAGCACATCACTGAGGACTATAAGCATAGGCTTTCCAAACAGAGGGAAGACCTGCAGGAGTGCAAGGCCAGGTACCGGCGCCTGGGGGCTCAGCGGGCTGAGATGGTCAGCCAGTTCCAGGCCATGATGCAGTCCCACTGGATCAAGGCCCTCCAGCTTTTTGCCACCAGTGGCCCTTCCCTCCAGCCTTTGCCCAAAGCCCCATACCAGGAGGCTGAAGCAGACCCCAGGTCGGAATTTCTGCCCCTCTCTGACCTGCACAAGAAGACCCGACGGGAGAGACTCTCTGCAGTAACACAACTGTTCATTGCACTTATACGGCCCGGGGCCATAGTTTGAGGATCCCTGATTTAGTGCAATATAAAAAATGCAAATAATTTTTCTGTGGACCACCAAAAATTTTCTCATGGACCACCAGTGGTCCACGGACCACCAGTTGGTGACCACTGTTAGATTCGGGCAATAACGAGGCAGGAGACCAGGATAGTGACAACAGCTCTTTACTATATGGTGAACCCAGCAGCCAGTGCTGGGAAAAACCCCTCTTTATATACAGTTTAGCCGGAGGCTTCAACCAATCAGCAACGTGCTATTTTCCCGCCAAAACTTTTAAAGATACATTACAACCACTGACTGATAGGACCTGGTCACAGTTGTCATAGTGAAGGAATGGTGGTCTAGGCCCTGGATGAAGCCCTGGTTTATTGTGAAAGGCTTGGATGGAGCGACAGCATGAGCCAAACTTGATTTGCATATTTCTCTGTCATATAATGAGCATATTTGCATGTTATTCACTGGTAGGAGATGATAATAAGTCAAAAGACACTAGACTGGCACTTCTTATGATGAAATAAACTGAAATTACTCATTCCAAAGAAAATGATGAAAATTGAACACTGAAATCTGTATCAAAACAATTTAGAGGCCTTAGAACAAATATTTATGAGTGTAGAAATTGTTCAGTATTCAAATTCATTTTCGGTAATAGAATCTTATGTTTAGAAGGGATGTTAGAGGTCATCCAGTCCAGTTGCTTTCTCAGAGGACGATCCACTCCAGCATTTCCGACAGCCCATCCAGCCTTTCTCTACCTGAAAACTTGCAAATGAACTTACCACCTCATGTGGCAGCCCTTTGGGCTTACAACTAATATAGTCAAGATGTTCTTATTATCTAAATTTGACAATAAGATTGCTAAATATCAAGATATAAATTGAAATGAAATGTGGTGTATTTAATGGCACAATCAAGTTAGTTGAAGAGTTAGTGGGTCCATGTGCACACTGACCTTCCATATATTTCTGTGGCACAATGTGTTTTTATGAATCTAGCCTGTATTTCTAATTTATGTGAACTATATATATAACTTATATATCATTATGTGAATCGGGTGAAATGTAAAAATTTTTACTACCGGTTCTGTGGGCGTGGGAGGGTAATGTGACTGGGTGGGCGTGACCAACTTTTTTTTTTTACTTTTAAAAGCATTTTTTCTACAACCTCTTCAGCCAAAGAGGTTGTAGAAAAAATGCTTTGAAAGGATTCTGACGATCCCAGCTTAGTTGCCTAATCGCCAGAACCTTTTAAAAGCTTTTTTTTACAGCCTCTTTGGCCAAAGAGTTTGTAGAAAAAATGCTTTGAAAGGGTTCTGACAATCCCAGCTGAACCATGCAATCATTAGAGGCATTTTTTTTTTAATTTTAAAAGCATTTTTTCGGCTGAAGAAAAAATGTTTTAAAAAGTAAAAAAAACACCTCTGATGATCGCTCAGCTCAGCTGGGCATGCGGGGGGTGGGGAGAGGGGGGCAGGGATTTTTGCTACCGGTTCTCCAAACCACCCACCGCCATCACTACTGGATTGGGCGATTCGGTCCGAACCGGGAGCATTTCACCCCGATGTGAATCCAAAATGTAGAGTAACCCAATAGCTAAGTTTTACTGAATGTTTCCGAGGCAGCTTTCAGAAAGCAGACATTAGTGCTATCTGCATTTTTACACCCTGATGCTAATCTCATGAAATGCTAATTCTTGCAAAAGAAGAATTAACCAAGTGAGGGAGAAGCAGTCCCTGGATTAAGTAGTTGGTGCCTTCTTCATAATGTCTTCTAAGGCAGGGGTCTCCAACCTTGGCAACTTTACGACTTGTAGACTTTAACTCCCAGAATTCCAATGGCTGAGGAATTCTGGGAGCTGGCTGAGGAATTCTGGGTGGTGAAGTCCACAAGTCGTAAAGTTGCCAAGGTTGGAGACCCCTGTTCTAAGGCTTCCCAGGTGAAGGGCAGAAATGCTGGATCTGGGATACCGATCAGAGGTGGACTTCCTGCTGACCTGGTACCAGTTGGATCCTAAGCATTTCAGCTGCTGCAGCAAGGCCCATGAATCTGGCCAGTGGTTTCTTCTAGGGTTCCACTTTTAGTTGTACAATTCTCAGTTTTAGCAAATCTTGATTGCTAAACTTCGCTCTGAACATGCTGTCTTCTCCCTTCTCTATAATTGTATGATATAATATGATTGTTAGCTGTAATAACAAATCAGCACCCCAGTTTATTTGTTTGCAACATAATCATCTTTTCTTTGGATTCTCATGTTCTTCTTTGGATCCGAGTATGGTTATGGCAATTGATCCACGTGGAAAGGATTCCTTCCCATATTCAGCATCGGAGCGTTTACGATCATTGAAGACAGCTACCATACAGTACTGTATTTTCTCTCTCTCCAGATTAAGCACAGCCAAGGTTTCCAATCTTTCCTTATAATCTTTTCTTACCAGGCCAGTGCTCTTCATGAGTGTTCTCCTTTGGACAAAGTCCAGTGCCCAGAACTAGACACAATGTTCTAGATACTGTACATTATAGAATGAGCAGAATGGAATGGAACAATGATTTCTCATGATCTTGACCTTGTATTTAACACTGACATATTGTTGGCTCATATTCAACTGGTGCTCCATCAAAACACCTTTCGCAAATACCACGTTGCCCAGCTTGGTGCCCTACATCCCATAATCATGCATTTCCTACCTAGATGAAGGAACTTTTCTGCCCATTATTCCAGTTTGCCAAGATTTTCCTGAATCTTGAGGTTACTCCCATCTACTTTATTCCACCTTGACAAATTAGATCCAATCCTGTTTATCTTTTCAAGATCATATTTTCTCTCCCCACATGAAAGTCATTAATAAATAAACTGAAAAACACAGAGCCTAGATAGTGTTAAGCTGACAAAATGGATGCCACTGAGTGCTTGGAAAATCTAATTCTTGTACACAGCTATCTTTAAAATGCCTCAAAAGAGAATATTAAGGACTGTATGGTAGCTCAGTGGCTAAGACTCTGAGTTTGTTGATCGAAAGGTCAACAGTTCAGCGGTTTGAATCCCTAGTGCCGTGTAACAGGGTAAGCTCTTGTTACTTGTCCCAGCTTCTGCCAACCTAGCAGAAGCTAGATTCGAAAGCACATAAAAATGCAAGTAAAAATAGGGAACACCTTTGGTGGGAAGGTAACAACGTTCCATGCGCCTTTGGCATTTAGTCATGCCGGCCACATGACCACAGAGACATCTTCTGACAGCGCTGGCTCTTCAGCTTTGAAATGGAGATGAGCACCACCCCCTAGAGTCGGGAACAACTAGCACATATATGTGTGAAGGGAACCTTTACTTTATACACCTTCCCAGTTTTTTTTTCCTTTTAATTAATAAGGATCACAATAGCTGCAGCACTAGCAAATCTTGAAAAGATAAACTGGATTGGGTCTGGCTAATGCTTGGATGAGAAATTACCAGGAAATACCAGAGTTATAAACTGCACTGGGAAGTAAAAAAAGTCATATCCCCTTTTTGAATCTTTGCACCTGTTTTGTGGCTAGTTCAGTTTTGGTTTAGCATATTCTGGTTCTTGGCCATCGTTTATGGATTATAGTGAATCTAGTAATTGTGATTAATTCACTAAAACAAGTTAAGTAACCTGAAATAGTGGGATGAATGAATTTATTATTCAGTCCAAATATACATAGGACAGAATCCTAGCCATAACACCTGAAGCAAACATGCTAAATGTCCACTGGAATTTATGGCAGGGGGGGAGAAGGGCAGTTAAGAACTATAAAACATAAATAAAGATTAAAGAATATATATGCTTAGTGATTCTGAAAATGGAAATTTGTTATAACTCCAAACTTCAAGGAATGGTTGTTGGAAAGGTGTCATTTATTTCTTTGGGAAATTATTTTCAGATTATTTATTTGATTATTTTCTACCATCAAAAGATGCAGATGTATGTGCTACTATGGCAGAGCCAGAGATGTAATATTTTGCAATAATATTTTCTGTTGAACATATTATGTAATGTATTCATTAGTAAATCAATGACTATTGATAAGTATAATATTTAAGAGATATTTTTCTTCATTTTACTTTTCCTTATTAGTATATATTTTAATTTGTTTGCAGTTGTCTTTATTTGTTTCTTCTAGGTTTGAAGTTTATTAATTGTGTCTGCATAAAATATTTTTTTTTTAAAAAGTGATTGTGCAAGAAACTGATCTTCAGAGTATCTAAAAGATTACTTGTAGGGGTAAAATTCACTTATTTTCCCTACCGGTTCGCAAATATGTGAATGTCATCTGCGCATGCGCAAAGCCTTCTGCGCATGCGCAGAGGCTGAAAATCGTCGCTAAAAAAGGGATGTCATGACATCTGCATGGGTGGGCAGGGCTTCGCGCAGTCGGCCCTACCATATCATGCGATCCAGTAGGAACCGGCTGAATTTCACCCCTGGTTACTTGATCTTAAGCTTGTGTCCAAGAACAAGAGATTTTGTGATGATTCTTCAAGTCAGAAGTCAAGCTTTTTGTGCGCGTTGTTAAACTGCCGCTTTCCCTTTCTCTCTCCCTCTCCAGTTTACTGAGGAACCTAACACTAGTAACAGATACTCCAGAGGAGACCTACCAAACTCAAGCTATCATCTGGCAGAAATTCGAAAATATCTTTAAGACCGCTTCTGGCATTATTAATTATGCACCTGTGTTTAAATCCTATTGGTATCAAGGGCTGATGGAGCTCTATACAGATAATGTGCAATATGTTGAAATCAGAGTTATCCTGCCACCGGTAATACATACATTTCTTCTTCTTCTCCTCCTCTTCCCCCTCCCCTTCTACATCTCCTGCTTTTCTTCCTGTCCCCCTTTCTTTCTCCTCTTCCTTCCTTTTCCTCTTTCCCTCCCCTACCCCCTTCCCCTTCCCCTTCCTCCTCCTCCTTTGATCTGCGGGGAGGAGAAGAGAGAGAGGGAGAGAGAGATGGATGTTACATCACATATGTGAATTCTACTACCCTTCTTGGAGAAGGGGAAATCTATTTTTACAATATAACATGTACAATGTACCCTATCTAGTGCTTTTATTTCCAGGAGGCAGTAGATAACTGGTTTTGTCTTATACTGGGACTCATCATACCTGATCTTATTCTGTGATTGGAATAAGAATAAGAGTCACCAGTAGCTACATACATCCAGTGAGTCCAGATTTACCATGAAATTAGTCGTATACTGCCTCCTGGTGATCTGTGTTAGCAAGTGGTTACGTATGGTGTATATGGTTTTCCTGTAAGAGCTTTTTTCACATGGTTTAAACTTTTGTTCTTGTTTTGCCCACAGATATATGAGCTGGATGGAAGGGTCCATGATAAATTTTGGTCTGTGGCAGTTTTTGAAGAAGTGGCTCAGAAATTTGTAAAACTTCATCCTGGTTTTGTGGGTGCAAAACTTATATATACGACCCTCCGGTAAGGGATGTCTAGGTAGCTTTGCAACTGGGGCAGGTCCATACATTTGAATTTAAGTAACTAATATTAACCAGCAAGGTAGAAGAGCACAATTATACTGGCACTGAAAGGCCTGAAGGACCAGCTGAGATTAGATCCTTTTGGAAAAAAACATCTGTGTGGCTGACTCCAGCTTGATGGCACATAATTAATCAATCAACCAATCTTTTTTTTTTAAATTAAAATACCTTTGGGTAATGACTAAAAATCCCACCATACTCTTTATAGCTATCAACCCAATGAGTATCTAGAGATATGTTTCTTCCTGATGCCCACTAGGACTGTGAATCCATAAATCCCGAATTACAGAACACCCATATCATTGTGGCCAGTGGGAAGGGAAATGGGCAACATTAGGGGTATCACAGCTTCCCTGTTCTACCATAGCTCTTTTCTGGATGAATTTTTAAGGCCTACCAGTCTCCTGCCTTCCTTTCCTCCAACTTACTTCTTATTCCCCTAGAATAGAAACTAGGAACTAGATTAATGGATGGAATTTGTGCGTTTGATGGAGAATGTTAAAGCAGGGGTGAAATTGAGCAGTTCTGCAGGTTCTCAAGAACCTATAGCGGAAATTTTGAGCGGTTCGGAGAACTGGCAAATGCCACCTCTGACTGGCCCCAGAGTGTGGTGGGAATGGAGATTTTGCAATATCCTTCCCCCAGGAGTGCATGGCTTGGTGGGCGTGGCCCACAGAACTGGTAGTAAAAAAAATTGAATTTCACCACTGTATTAAAGGGAAGAAGCTTGATGGCATCACAATGAGCATGTAGAAGAATTTCAGGTGTGAACTAGGTGTTTGGTCCTATAAAAAGAAGCCCTTTGGCATGTTTCTCCAATTTGGTATCCTCAAAGTTATTTGTGAGATTTATAGTCTAACACAGGGGTGTCAAACTTGATTTCATTGAGGGCCACATCAGGGTGGTGCCTGACCTCGGGGGTGGGCATGGTCAGCTCAACGTCACTCGTGTGGGGGGGCGCCTGTGGAGGCCTGAGCGCTCTGCCAACGAAAACGGGCTCCTGAGCTTTGTTTTCGGCCATGACGGCTTCCTGCAGCCCTCTGCCACAAAAAACAGAGCTCCAGTGGTGGGGGAGCATTTTCGCTGATAGAGGCACCTCAGGCCGGTCCTTTGCTGTTTCCAGGCCGGCCCTGCAGGCCACGTTTAAGATGCGGACCTCAGGCCTTGAGTTTGACACCCCTGGTCTAACACGTCAGGGGCACCAATATTGATTGACAAGGCTGATGTGAGTTAAGTATTCTGTTCCAAAGGGAGCCTGATTAAATATACAGTCACATCTTTAATAATAATAATAATAATAATAATAATAATAATAATAATAATAATAATAATAATAATAATAATAATAATAATAATAATAATAATAATAATAATATTTTAATTTATAGACCGCCCTTCTCCCAAAGGACTCAGGGCGGTGAACAGCCAGTTAAAATACAGAAAACAAACCCATACAATCTTAAGAACTACCCATAAAAAACTTATTCAATTGGCCAAGCTAAAATACAATTACACCCTATAAAATAACTAAAATTTAAAAACCCCAATAAATCAATTTAAAAGTTTAAAAAATTAAGCCAGTCCAGCAAGACGAAACAAATAGGTTTTAAGTTCGCGGCGAAAGGTCCTAAGGTCGGGCAGTTGTCGGAGTCCAGGGGGAAGCTCGTTCCACAGGGTAGGAGCCCCCACAGAGAAGGCCCTCCCCCTGGGGGCCGCCAGTCGACATTGTTTGGCTGACGGCACCCTAAGGAGTCCCTCTCTGTGAGAACGCACCGGTCGCTGGGAGATTGAAGCTGGCAGAAGACGGTCCCGTAAATATCCCGGTCCTAAGCCATGGAGCGCTTTAAAGGTCGTCACCAATACCTTGAAGCGGACCCGGAAGACCACAGGTAGCCAGTGCAGTCTGCGCAGGATAGGTTCTTAGGATCTTAGGTGGTAAGGGAACTAATTCCTGTCTGAGGAATTCTGGGAGTTGAAGTCTACAAATCTTAAAGTTGCCAGGTTTGCAGACCCCTAAGTTAGACCACTCCTGGGGTGAATGCATTAGTATACAAGTATTGCCTGCAGATGGGATTATCCCTGAGTATATACCCTATAGATCAGGGGTGAAATGTAAAATTTGTTACTACCGGTTCTGTGGGCGTGGCTTGGTGGGGGAGTGTAATGTGACTGGGTGGGCATGACCAACTTTTTTTTTACTTTTAAAAGCATTTTTTCTACAACCTCTTCCGCTGGGAGGTTGTAAAAATGCTTTTAAAAGCCTCTGATGATCAGGCAACTCAGCTGGGATTGCCAGAGGAGCTTTTTAAAAGCATTTTTTTACAGCCTCTTTGGCCGAAGAGGTTGTAGAAAAAATGCTTTTAAAAGTAAAAAAAACCCCAAACCTCTGATGATCACGCAGCTCTGCTGGGCATGCGGGGGCGGGGGTTTAGGGATTTTTGCTACCAGTTCTCCGAACCACCCACCGCCATCGCTACTGGATCAGGTGATCTGGTCCAAACTGGGAGCATTTCAACACTGCTATAGACGTAACTAAATAAATAAAAAGCCCTTGTCTTGTGACATTTTTCTCCCTGTTGTTGGAGAACTGGTTAGGTATTTATTCTGTTTTTCAGGCATCATATGTGCTTAGCCAAATATTTGCTCAGCACTTTTTAATCAAAGCAACAGCATCCACAACCATTTTTTTTCTTGATATTTTTTCCTGCTTTTGCCTTGCAGAAAGCAAAACAATTCTGTGATCGAAGAAGCCATTCTTACAGCCATGGACCTCAGAGCTAAGTTCCCAAAAACTGTGGCAGGGTTTGATCTGGTAATTCCTGATATTTCTCATAGGTTTTATGTTTTATTTCAGAAGGACTAGGCAAGGGGATGAAATAATGGGGAGCTAAAGTATTTAAACTGCATCACACGACTACCTTAACCCTGCATTGAAGCCCAGACCCAAAGCTCAACCAGAAAATCCACTTTTTCTTTATTGTTAGATTACATTAACACAACCTTGCAAGACTGAAAATGTTTCTCTCCTTCTTCCCTTTTACATGTCATCCTTGACTTACAACCACTTGCTTAGTGACTGTTTGAAGTTCCAACCGCACTGACCATTTTTCACACTTGTGGCCTTTGCGGCAGTAGTGAAATATAAAATTTGTTACTACTGGTTCTGTGGGCGTGGCTTGGTGATGGGGTAATGTGACTGGGTGGGCGTGGCCAACTTTAATTTTTTTTACTTTTAAAAGCATTTTTTCTACAACCTCTTCAGCCGAAGAGGTTGTAGAAAAAATGCTTTTAAAATGTTCTGACGATCCCAGCTGAGCCATACGACCATCAGATGCTTTTTTTTTTTTTACTTTTAAAAGCATTTTTTTGGCTGAAAATGATCGCGCAGCTCAGCTGATTTTTGCTACCGGTTCTCTGAACCACCCGCCGCCATCGCTACCAGATCGGGCGATCCGGTTCGAACCGGGAGCATTTCACCCCTGCTTTGCAGCCTCTCTCTGGTCACGTGATCAAAATTCAGGTGCTTGGCAACTGGCATATGTTTATGACAGTTGCACTATCCCAGGGTTATGTAATCACAATTCATGACCTTCCCAGCTGGCTTTCAACAAGCAAAATCAATGAGGGCAGCCAGATTCACTTAACTGAAGTGATTTGCTTAATAACTGTGGCAAAAAGATCATAAAATGGGACAAAACCTACTTAACAATTGCCTTGCTTAGCAACAAAAATTTTGAGCTCGATTGTAGTCATATGTTCAGGATGACCTGTACTCTCTGAAAAACTAGGGAGGGTCCCTAATTTCCAGTGCCAGTTGTTTGCAACTGATGCCATACTACAGGTAGTCCTTGATTTACAACAGCTCATTGCATGACCATTCGAAGTTACAACAGCACCGAAAAAAGTGACTTATGACCGTTTTCCACACTTATGACCAAATTTACATTTGGATGCTTGACAACATATTTATGACGGTTGGGGCGTCCCAAGGACATGTGATCATCTTTTCTGACCTTCTGGCATGCAAAGTCAATGTGGAAGCCAGATTCACTTAACAACCATATTTAACAACTGCAGTGATTCACTTAACAAATGTGGCAAGAAAAGTTGTAGAATGGGGCAAAACTCACTTAACACATTTCTCACTAGCAACATAAATTCTGGGCTCATTTGTGATCATAATAGCAATAGCACTTAGACTTATATACCACTTTACAGTGCTTTACAGCCCTCTCTAAATGGTTCACAGAATCAGCCTCTTGCCCCCAACAATCTGGGTCTTCATTTTACCTACCTCAGAAGGATGGAGGGCTGAGTCAATCTTGAGCCAGTGAGGATTGAACTGCCAAATTGCTGGCAGCCAGCAGTCAGCAGAACTAGCCTGCAGGACTGCATTCTAACAAGTGCGCCACCACTGCTCATTATAAATCAAAGATTATTTGTATTAATAGAGTAGATCTGTTTGGTTTTTTTAATGGTAGTTATTGATACATTAATAATATCTAAGTATTGAATGCTGATCCAGAGCACTGCTCTTTTTCAGGTTGGTTGGGAAGATGCTGGAAAGTCTCTCTTGGAGCTGAAAGAAGTTTTAAATTTGCCAGGAACTAAAGGAATTGAGTTGCCATATTTCTTTCATGCTGGTGAGACAGGTAAGCACAAATACATCACAGTGCACCTTTGAAGTGCAATAAATAACTAGGAAATGAATTTTGCAAACTTCTTTGTAATTACCTCTGAGGCAGAGGTGAAATTCAGCAGGTTCTGACAGTTTCTGGAAAACTGGTAGCGAAAATTTTGAGTAGTTCACAGAATTGGCAAATACTATCTCTGGCTGGCCCCAGAGTTGGGTGGGAATGGAGGTTTTGCAGTATCCTTCCCCTGCCATGCCCACCAAGCCACACCACGCCCACCAAGCCACGCCTACAGAACCGTTAGGGTAAAAAATTGAATTTCACCTCTCCTCTGAGGTGAATCTTTTGAACACAGCAGAAGGTTATTTTAAGTAAATATACATCAGTTGTTATGTCCTCCTTGCCTCCGTCCGAACGATGGCTTAATTAGCCGGCTCTTATCAGCTCTGGCAGCAAAAGAGCCAGTGTCTGCCAAGAGCCCTCGTTAGCTGCCAAGACGCTGGTGAGTCACAACCTTCAGCTCTAGTCAATCCGTGGATTTGCCTGATACAAAGAGACACACCAGCTCTTGATGCCTTTTATATCCTGTGGGGTGTGGCTTTTATATCCTGTGGGGTGTGACTTCCTAGGCCTGCTCCTCCCCTGCTTCTGTTGTTCCGTTCTCTCCTGCCTACGAAACCTGGGATTGAGCCAAGCCTGATTGCTGTCAGCTGGGTCTGCAGGCGTGGCCTGGGGGGGGAAGAGTCAGGAGAAGGAGGCCTCGTTATCTCTTTCACTTGGCCTGCTTCTGGTTCCTGGAGCTGATCCAGGGAGGCCTGTGCTTCCGAGGTAAGTCCTGACGGCCCTTCCCCCTCACTGTCCAAGTCACTTTCTGGCAGCAGGTCCGGCTCTGAGTCACTTTCTGGCAGCAGGCCTGGCTCCAAGGCACTTTCGGGCATGGGGTCAGGTTCGGGGGCGGGAGCCACAACATCAGTATATGACAGTGGTTTCAAACCTGTGGTCCCTAGACACCTGGGGGGGCCAAGATGTTGTCACAAGGGATCTGTGAAGGCTTGAAGAAATGTTATGATTTAAATCTTGGGAGTCAAGGGCAGGGGTGAAATGCTTCTGGTAGCGATGGCAGCAGGTGGTTTGAAGAACCGGTAGCAAAAATCCCTGCACCACCACCCCGCACTCTGCCCATGCCCAGCTGAGCCAAGCGATCATCAAAGGTGGTTTTTTTTACTTTTAAAAGCATTTTTCCTTCAACCAAAAAAATGCTTTAAAAAGTAAAAAAAAAAAAGGCTCTGATGATCGCGCAGCTCAGCTGGGATCGTCAGAACCTTTTAAAAGCATTTTTCCTTTAACCTCTTTGGCCGAAGAGGCTGTAAAAAGTGGTTTTAAAGGGTCCTGGCGATCAGGCAACTCAGCTGGGATCGTCAGAACCCTTTAGAAGCATTTTTTCTACAGCCTCTTCAGCCGAAGTGGTTGTAGAAAAATGCTTTTAAAAGTTAAAAAAAAAGAGTTGGCCACGCCCACCCAGTCAAATTCCCACCACACCAAAGCCACACCCACAGAACCTGTAGTAACAAATTTTACATTTCACCCCTGGTCCAGCATGGTCCATGGCCACAAAAGATATTTAAAAGGGATCTGTGCTGAACTCATCAATGCTAAGCATCAGATTGCTCTTCCCAGAAATTCTCGCACACTTTCCTCTCCAAAATACAGAAGGATATAAGAAATCCAGGGTGACAAAGAAGACAGGACAAGTATGGGGATCTTAATAGGTTGATCTTGGAAAAATAAAAATGGAGATTGAGGAACATTCTGGATGTTAGGATTAAAAATTATATCTGATGGCAGAAAACTATAGGTAAAACATGGAGTTAACTCTGGTTGGCAACCTTACTTAGCAGACTATATATGTGCAATTAGCCCATTGCAGCAGTCCTCAATTTATGACCTTAACCCTGCCTGGAATTTTCAGAGTAAGTCATGATGGTCATAAATTGAGACTTGACTTGAGTTTATGCTTCTTCTTTTTTTGCACAGTCATTAAGCAAATGCTTAATGTTTGACAACTTGGAGCAGAGGTGGGTTTCAGCAGGTTCTGACCAGTTCTGGAGAACCAATAGCGGAAATTTTGACTAGTTCGGAGAACCGGTAGTAAAAATTCTGACTGGGCCCGCCCCTGTCTATTCTCTGCCTCCCGAGTCCCAGCTGATTGAGAGGAAATGGGGATTTTACAGTATCCTTCTCCTGCCACGCCCACCAAGCCACGCCCACCAAGCCACGCCACGCCTACCAAGCCACGCCTACCAAGCCATGCCACACCCACCAAGCCACGCCCACAGAACCAGTAGTAAAAAAATTTGAAACCTGCCACTGACTTGGAGCATATGACTTCAGCTGAGTTTCATGAAGAGTCTGGCTCCATGGATAAAATAGGTATATGATACCATTGTGATTTAGTTTGAGTCCCTGAGACGCTAAAAACCATACACCTTGTGAGAATTGTTCATGCTCCTCTTCAGAGAATGCCACAAGGCTTTTCCACATTGCGTTGGCGTTTTTTCTTTCAGAATAAAATTTTGAGAGAGTTCTACCATGATGGCCATCCTTTTGTAAAGTCATATAATAACTCTTCTTTTTTTTTCTTCTATATTACTCAGACTGGGAAGGCACTTCGATAGACCAAAATTTGTTGGATGCTGTGCTAATGAACACCAAGCGGATTGGTCACGGATTTGCCCTTGCCAAGCACTCAGAAACTAGGAGGTGGGCATTGAAGGAGAATATTGCTGTAGAAGTCTGTCCTATTTCTAATCAGGTATTGTTCAAGAAAAAGAGTGCTGAGCTTTGCTCTAGAATATTCTGGGATAGGAAGAAACGGGGAGATTACTTCATGTATTATTTCCAATCCTTTTACAGATCTCACAGGCTTCCATAGAAAATGAAAAATACTAGGTTTGATTTGGAAATATTCCTGTCAGCCCAGAAAAAAAAAGAAAGATAAAAAGACGGAGACTGAGGAATGTTCTAGATGTTAGGAATAAGTTACTTCTCAGACAATCTATGTGCAAATAGCTCAATTCAGCAGTCCTCGACTTAGAACCTTAATGGAGCCTCAGAATTTTCATTGTTAAGTCATGATGGCCATAAGTCAAGGCACCTGTGTGACCTGACCCAAATTTGTGACTTTTTTTGTGGCAGGCATTAAGCCAGAATAAAAGAATATAAAGAAGAAAAGGCCAGAAACCAGCAAAAATGTTGTAAATAGTGGTCACATGACTGCAGGAACACTAAAGATGAGCTGGTTGCCAAGCACATGAAATGCCAAGTCATGTGACCGCAAGGGGTTTGTGCAGCCACCCAAACTGGGTCGTAAGAAACCTTTGGGGGGATCTGTCATAACTTTAAACAGTTGCTAAGTGAGTACACCAACAAGATATTAACAGACACATATTGTTGGCTAAAAGGAGCAGTTAACTTTAATAAGGATATTGTATTCATGGTGGAATCCACTCTACATGGTGGAATACAGAAACGGGAAGGAAAAAAACACTCGTCATCCTATAATAAGGAGATTAGAGTACCAGTTTTGCAATCATGGAAGATCAGATTAGAGTTAGAAACAAAATACCACTTTTACCCATGCTGTCTTTGTTTATTTATTTATTTATTTATTTATTTATTTCGATTTTTATACCGCCCTTCTCCCGAAGGACTCAGGGCAGTGTACAGCCAAGTAAAAATCAATATATAAGCATTAAAAAGAAGTTAAAAAGAAATATTATAATGTGGCCGGAATTTTAAAACCATTTAAAATCTTAAAACATAAATACTCCAATAAAATTTCAATCCAGTCCCGCTTGAATAAATAGGTGCATTTTCAGCTCACGCCGAAAGGTCCCAAGATCAGGCAATTGACGTAAACCGGGGGGGAAGTTCATTCCAGAGCGTAGGAGCTCCAACAGAGAAGGCCCTTCCCCTGGGGGCTGCCAGCCGACATTGCTTGGCGGACGGCACCCTGAGAAGGCCCTCTCTGTGTGAGCGTACGGGTCGGTGGGAGGCACAAGGTAACAGCAGGCGGTCCCGTAAGTAC
This sequence comes from Ahaetulla prasina, assembly GCF_028640845.1. Taxonomy (NCBI): domain Eukaryota; kingdom Metazoa; phylum Chordata; class Lepidosauria; order Squamata; family Colubridae; genus Ahaetulla; species Ahaetulla prasina. The sequence continues at coordinate 85,016,151 of NC_080545.1, read as the reverse complement.
CCGGGTCCTAAGCCATGGAGCGCTTTAAAGGTGGTAACCAAAATCTTGAAGCGCACCCGAAAGACCACAGGAAGCCAGTGCAAGCTGCGCAGGATTGGTGTTACATGGGAGCAACGAGTTGCCCCCACTATTACCCGCGCAGCTGCATTCTGGACTAGCTGCAGCCTCTGGGTGCACTTCAAGGGCAGCCCCATGTAGAGAGCATTGCAATAGTCCAAGCGGGAAGTGACAAGGGCATGAGTGACCGTGCATAAGGCATCCCGGTCAAGAAAGGGGCGCAACTGGCGCACCAAGCGCACTTGGTGGAAGGCCCTCTTGGAGACGGCCGCCAAATGATCATCAAACGACAGTCGCCCATCCAAGAGGACACCCAAGTTGCGCACCCTCTCCGTTGGGGCCAATAACTCGCCCCCCACAGCCAGCTCCTAGCACTCAGTGGGATAAAAGAGGCAAAGAGTAGAAGTCACTGAGGGCAGCTGGATTTGCTTAACAATCGCATGATTCATTTAACAACTGCAGTGATTTGCCAAACCACCATGGCAAAAAAGGTCATAAAATTGGACATGACTCACTTAACAACTGCCTTGCTTAGCAAAGGAAATTCTGGTCCCAATTGTCATAAATCAAGGACTATCTGTAAAGAAGAACTGAGAAGAAGAGAAAAAAACCAAGAATCTGAGAAAATAAAGAAAAAAGTCCAGAAGGTATAAAATATCTATCTAAGATACGTTGATTCACTTACAGTTGTTTCCCGAGTACTGGTTAATTTTCTGGAGAGATTTTTACTGCTCTCTTACTACTGGTTGAATAAACTCAACCATTTACAAAAGTAAGTATTTTTGTTGCTGACCATATTCAAATAGCAGCTCTTTTGTGCAGAGACAAGCCCTCCAGTAGTGGGTTTCACTTACCTTCGTTACCGGTTTGGAACTGTGAGCACGCAGTTAACCCTAACCCTAACCTTCGGTGAATGCGCAGAGCATCTGTGATGCTGTCTGGGCAGGTGGGCGGAGCCTTCCGCCACCAGCACCGCTACCAGTTTGCCCGAACCGGGGCAAACCAGTAGAAACCCACCATTGAAGCCCTCCTTGTGACAGTGATTTTGTGTCGATCTAAATAAGTTCTCAGAATTCTGAATGTTTCTTTGTGCCAATGGCCTCACAACCAAATGCAGGCTTCAATAAAATAACTCTTGGCTTACGTGTTCTTCTTCTTCAAGGTCCTGAAACTAGTATCAGATCTGAGAAACCATCCTGCTGCTTTTCTGTTATCAGAGGGTCATCCGATAGTGGTTGCCTCCGATGATCCGTCCATCTTTGGAGCAAAGGGATTATCCTACGACTTCTATGAGATGTTTATGGGTATAGGAGGGATGAGTACCGATTTGAGAACTCTGAAGCAACTGGTGCTAAACTCTTTCAGGTAAGTGCATGGCTTTTGTATGCTGAAATTTATGGACAGACAAAAAAAACCCCCATCATCTATGTACAAACATATGTCCAAACAGAGCAATAAATAGGGACAATTTTTAGAGCCAGCTGAACTTTTCATATATATCACAACCCTAGTGTTGTGTCTGCGGGGGAAGGGCCATCTGGACTTACCTCAGGAGCACCGGCTTCCCTGGCTGAGCTCCAGGAGCCAGAGGCAGGCCAGGTGGAGGAGATAACGAGGCCTCCGTCCCCTGACTCTTCCCCCCCTCAGGCCATGCCTCCAGACCCAGCTGATGGCAATCAGGCCTGGCTGGACCCTAAGTTTCGTAGGCAGGAGAAGCGAGAACAACAGAAGCAGGGGTGGGGCAGGCCTAGGAAGTGCTGAGTCATGGAGCCACACCCCACAGGATATAAAAGCAGCGAGGGCTGCTATGCCTCTTCATAGCAGGCAAATCAACTGCTTAACTAGAGCTGAAGTACTGTTTGTTGACTCATCGGCATGAAGGGAGATAACAGAGACACTTGGCAGACGCTCGCTAGTTTGCTGCCAGAACTGATAGTGCCGGCTAATTAAATCATCGCTCGGACGGAGGCGAGTGGGACAGAACACCTAGTTTATATCAACATTGAATTTAGAATCAACAAAATTTGGATAGGAAGCCCAAATATGAAACCACATCTATCCTGCCACAATAGGGTTGTTGTTTTTTTGCATAACCCCGCTTTTTGTGTTTATTGTGCCCATCACCTTCCTAGAGTGCCAGTCCTACTAAAAGTCCTATTAAATTCAGTAAGATTTATTTTTTATTACATCTGCCAAAGCATAATGGTGCACATATTCCCCTTCTCTGTCTCTCTCCTGTTGGTACGGTACCATCTCTGCTTCTGCTCCTCACTCTCTGAACCTCCGAAGCCTATACTTAGGTAAAGTTTTAGAATGAACAGGGCATTGCTCTCTGTTCCTTCTAGATTCTATTTACCTAAAGTATGTGTGAATCCTCAACAGGCCAACCTTTTGTCTTGAAGGCAAGGGATTTTTTAACCTTTTGGGGCCTCCATCTGCCACACATCCTTTTAGCAAAAACAATAGAATGGATGGACTCAGCAAGGGCATCTAAAGGATCTTGGATCAATTCCTGAAGGCTGCTGGCTCAAGCCCAGCATCAGAACAAATGTACGTGTCCCAGGATAACCTTGCAGGATCCAATCTGGGTCGGTCACCAGGACCAGAGGTTTAGTCTTCCAAGCTTTTGGACTTGTGCTGGAGCCCATCCTCATGGAACGTGTCTCTAGCAGACACTAGACACTCAGTTAGAGAGAGAAGCTTATTTATTTATTTATTTATTTAATCATATTTTTATACCGCCCTATCTCCCAGGGGACTTAGGGCGGTTTACAGCCAAGTAAAACATACATATAAATACAAGTTAAAACCCCAATTTAAAAAACTTATTAAATACGGCCGAATATTAAAACCACAATAAAATAATAAAACCCCATTAAAACCAAATTTAAAATTTAAAATTCTAATCCAGTCCTGCACAGATAAATAGATGTGTCTTAAGCTCGCGGCGAAAGGTTCGAAGGTCAGGAAGTTGACGAAGTCCTGGGGGAAGTTCGTTCCAGAGGGTGGGAGCCCCCACAGAAAAGGCCCTTCCCCTGGGCGTCGCCAGCCGGCACTGCCTGGCTGACAGCACCCTGAGGAGTCCTTCCCTGTGAGAGCGCACGGGTCGGTGGGAGGCAATCGGTGGCAGTAGACGGTCCCGTAAGTAACCTGGCCCAATGCCATGGAGCGCTTTGAAGATAGTTACCAAAACCTTGAAGCGCACCCGAAAGGCCACAGGTAGCCAGTGCAGTCTGCGCAGGAGAGGTGTCACATGGGAGCCACGAGGGGCTCCCTCCATCACCCGCGCAGCCGCATTCTGGACCAACTGGAGCCTCCGGGTGCTCTTCAAGGGGAGCCCCATGTAGAGAGCATTGCAGTAATCCAGACAAGATGTCACGAGCGCATGAGTGACCGTGCATAGGGCATCCCGGTCTAGAAAGTTCCATGAGGATGGGCTCCAGCATGAGTCCAAACCTCACAAGACCCCCTTGGTCCCGGTGACCGACCCAGCTTGGGTCCTGCACCAGCATCAGAAATCTGATCAGCCTTATAGACAGTAGTACAACAATGACTCAAACTTTTCGTCCTGAGGCTGGGGCCATAACAGCTACTTTATTAAGAACTTCTGCCGAGTTATAATCTACACTCTTTAGTCAGGGACAAAATATTGGCATTTGTTGTTCCATTATTTATCCCTGTCCTGCTTCTTTATCTTTTTTCCCAGTTCTAAAAGACACCTCACTGTCTGTCCATCTATCCCCCCCAAAAAAAGGGTTATGGGTAATGGATTCTAGCAGATTTGAGGGGAGAAATCTACATTAAGTGGTACAGTTAAGGATGGCTTCATTTTTCCTCATTCACATGAGTAGGCAGAAAAAAGAAAAAAAAAAGAGAATTGGCTTTAATGTGCCATATTCTGCCATATTCTGTCATATTCTGCCATATTCTGTTTATTCAGTATCTTCTATTTGAATACAAATGTGTTGAGTTTTAAGATTATGACTTTCGGGGCGGGAGGCAGGGGGGCTGCATTTGGTTCTTCAAGAGTATCTTGCTATCTTTGAGTCTTTTCCGTTTGTAGATACAGTAGCATGAAACTTTATGAGAAGAAAAAAGCCATGGCCGTTTGGCAAAAAAACTGGGACCAGTTCATAACCAATTCTATAGTTTTGTGGAGAGAGGTTGCTTTGTAAAAAGCCACAGTAGAGGTTCTATACAAAATCTTGCTTCTCCCAGGCAATTTGATCAGATCATTGCTCATTTAACAAGCCAGCAAAAATAATTGAAATCAGAATATACTCCATAAAGGTGGATTTTATTGTACTGAAATTGAATAGAAGATGTGTTCCTTTCCCCACTAACAGAAGAAAGTTCTCTAATTTTTAGTTATATTGCTAATTGTTGTAGAATTGTTGTGGGTAAACAGGAGGCAGGAGTATTGGGTACAGGTAGTCCTCAACTTATAACCATTCCTTTAGTGACCATTCAAAATTACAACAGCACTGAAAATTGTGTCTTACAACCAGCCCTCACACAACCAACAGAACATCTCCACAGTCACATGATCATAACTTGGTTGCTTGGCATCCATGGGGGTCATGTGATCACCATTGGGGACTTTCCCAGGTGGCTATGGCAAACAAAGTCAATAGGAAAAAGCAGAATTCGCTTAAAGATTGTGTGAGTCACTTAACAACCATGGCAGAAAGGTTGTATAATTGGGCATGAGTCACTTCAAAACCACCTTGCTTAACAACAGGGATCCTGGTCTCAATTGCGGCTATAAGTCAAGGACTACAGTACCTGTACAGTATTTTTATAATCTTGACCAATTATTTACCTTTTTAAAATTATGAAGGATAAAAATCTAACGATAATATTGATTTTTATTATATTAGCTCTGTATTGTTCAGAGTGGCTCACGATGGGAACCGCCCTAAATCCCAGTAAAATAAATAAAAGAATGAAGGAATGATCAATCGCCTATAGATATTTAACACAGATTAATATGCTTGGCTCTAATGGTAACAATTGCTGCTTATTACTTTTGTTTATCAAACATGTATCCTATGAATTATCAGAAGAGAAATGATTACCTGCATTTTTGGGGCTAGAAAAATGCAGAAATACAATTAAATGCTTACACATATGCTTCATTTTAAAAAGCCAATGTTTAAAAAATATGCAGCCTAGTTTTACAGCATAGAAAAGGTAAGAACCTTGTTGACTTTCAGACAATTAGTGATGTTTGCAGTTTAATTCAGATATATCTGAATGATCACACATTTCTCCCAACAATTATACAGGTGTAATATCAGTGGTAGGATTCAAGTAATTTAACCACCGCTTCTCTGCCCTAATGATTTCTTCCAACAACCAGTTTGCCAAATTGCTCAGAAAGTTAACAACTGGTTCTCCCGAAGTGGTGCGAACTGGTTGAATCCCACCTTGTAATATCATTTATTGAATGTATCTATTTCACTTTATACATAATCCAGGTGATTTTCAAAAGTTTAATAGAGTGCAGTATAGGAATATTAGACACACTACTGTCTAACAATATTTCTATCAGGACACAATACCATTAAGATAAAGAAAAACTTTGGTATATTGACCAAGTCAATCAGTGAGAATAGTAGCTATTAGAAACAAGAGTTGAATATGAACTACCAGTATATTTGTTTTTTTCCTTTAGCAGCAATACAATTTTTTAAAAAAATATTTTCTTAATTTATTGATTACCAAATTCAGGATTTATATATATGTTTGATGACTATGAGAAGACTTGATCTATAATTAATATCTTCTTGAATTCTGTTTAACTAATCAGATTTGATTTCACTATAAGTACATACATAAAGCACATTTTTTTTCTAGAGGAAAAATATTGGTAAAATAGTAACAGCAGAAAGTTTTAGGCATTCTTTTTTTTATGTATCAGAGATGAATGCTATTCATGTGGTGTCTGTTTATACTTTATATATATTTTATAAATATTTATTTTAAATCTTCCTTTGTTAAAATGCTGATAATTATGAATTCATTAAACATGTAATGGAGCATGTAATTAATCATGTAATGGAACATATATGAATCTATGAATCTTACTCTAATAAATACTTCTACCATATACTGTGCTGTGAAAATTACTGTGAATTAATTTTCTCCATGCAAGCAATAAAATTGGACTTTTGGAACAAACTGAATCATAAACTAATGCTGTTTTCTAGATTTGCAAAAGATAAATTTATGCAAAAACCAGGAATTTACAATTTAGGTTAATTAATATGCTGTGCAAATACAGCTTTTGGAACTATCATGGAACAAAATGGGATCTTTGCTATTATAAATGTTAAGCCATGATTTGTACAATGATGGTTTATTAAACAGATCACCTTTGATTAGATTAGAGCCAGTTCTACAAGGGAATTATTGAGTCTGCCATCTGCACCTCTATAACTGTCTGGTTTGGTTCTGCAACCCAACAAGACAGACACAGACTTCAGAGGATCATTAGAACTGCAGAAAAAACAATGGCTACCAACCTGCCTTCCATTGAGGACCTGTATACTGCACGAATCAAAAAGAGGGCTTTGAAAATATTTACAGATATCTCACATCCTGGACATAAACTGTTTCAACTCCTACCCTCGAAATGCTAAAAATATAGAGCACTGCACATCAGAACAACTAGACACAAGAACAGGTTTTTCCCAAACACCATCACTCTGCTAAACAAATAATTCCCACATCACTGTCAAACTATTTACTAAATTTGCACTACTATTAATCTTCTCATCGTTCCCATCACCCATCATTCCCATCACCCTTCCACTAAAGACTGTAACTTTGTTGCTTGTATCCTTATGATTTATACTGATATTGTTTCCTGATTGCTTATTTGTACCCTATGACTATCATTAAGTGTTATATCATTAAGAGTTAAATTTGTACCCTATAACTATCATTAAGTATTGTAAGTGTTGTACCGTGATGAAAGTATCTTTTGTTTTATGTACACTGAGAGCATATACACCAAGACAAATTCCTTGTGTGTCCAATCACACTTGGCCAATAATAATTCTATTATATTCTATTAATAGAATATGCTAAGCAATAAACATGAGTTCGCCTACCCCAATGCTTAAGATTTTGCCAAGAACAGCCAAAAACCATGATGGCATCAATACAATAAAACCCCTCCAATGTTCTCTAAAACCAAGATTTTAGTACTAATTCAAATCATGTAATTACAAGTTTTTGCTTCTTTAATCTATTATTACAAAATTACATCTGTGAATCATGATTTTGTTGGAAGAAATATCCATCTGGTTCCGTTCCAAGCTGGGAGAAAGACACTGGAAACATGGAGGCTGATTGGAAAGATGGTTTATTGATAAAACAGAACCACATGGGTTTATGGTTCTGGGCAGCTGACAAAATGGAGTTGAGTGTGGGGGGTTTTTTATGCCTTCTTTTGGGCTTTGCACTTGAGCTTCCTGTTCCTATGCAAGAACATATATTCTATTGGCTGTAGTCAGATTCCTATGGAGCAGTGGTGAAATGCTCCCAGTTCGGACTGGATCACGCGATCCAGTAGCGATGGGGGCGGGTAGTTCAGAGAACTGGTAGCAAAAATCCCTGCCCCCACCACCACCCACGCCTTGCTGTTTCTCTTCTCTGTCCCTGAAGCTCTCGGTGGTGATACAGCTGCAAACGGCCTTAAATGACTGCCGTGGCACTTCAAAGGGCCGCACTACAGCTGATCAGCGCTTTAGGTGGCTAGTAGACTGGTGCCTCTATTTTTAAAGAAGGTAAACTGCTGCGCTCCAAAAAAAAGGCAATTAGTAGACCAGTGCCTCTATTTTTAAAAAAGGTAGACCAGTGAACTCCCCAAAAAGGCAAGTAAACCAGTATGGCTCTGCTAGACTAAAGCAAGCCTGGTAGACCGGTATATTTCCTGATTAGAAAAAAGAAATTTTTTGGTCAAAAAATTTACAGTGACTCTGAAAGAATCGAACAGAAATGGGCTGGAAGCCAGATTGGGTGAGATGCAGCTGCTTTTACATTGTGTGTGAGTCAGTTGTGTTGTGCTGTGTTGTGTGCGCATAAAGTGTGAAAGTTGGTTTTTGGTACCTCTTATTGTTTTGTATACTTTATTATTTTTATTATTTAGTGTTATTGGCCACACCCACCCAGTCATCTGACCACCAAGCCACACCCACCAATTAAGCCATGCCCACAGAACCGGTAGGGGAAATTTTTAGATTTCACCCCTGCTATGGAGTCATGTACGGGTTATGTAGGGGTCATAGCTCTAGAGGCAAAACGCAAATCCTAGATGTTTGTCTGAGTTCCCAGGTTTGGTTGAAGTTTGGACTGCTCTGGGGGCGATGCAGGGAAGGGGCTTGTGTTCTGAAAGGGTGTTGGGCAATTCCTATTGTGGCTTAATAGCTTTCATTCTTTTTTGGATCCTTTGTTCAGATTTTGCTGCAGGGAGTTTCAAAATATCCTGTCTTGAATGGATTACCAAATCTGCAGCCTCCTCAGTTTCTGCTTGGGAGCAGGGAGATTGGGGCTGTTTCTGAATAGGCTGGGCCAATCTTTCTTAATGGGCACAAAATATCTGCCGGGGTTATTAAGAAAGACTGAGTCTGCTTCCTGCCTCTAAAAAAAACCCCCATGTTTCTCCATTTCTCATTTAGGGAAATATAATATGCTGCCTTTTTTTCAATATTCCTCAAAATATTTCATTCTTCTAGGAGGGGTAGGCGCTGACTTTCTACACTTCAGTCTGAAAATTTAATGTGTCAGAATCAGAATCCATTTTTGATGAGGCTTCCCTGAAAACAGCAATCCAGTATGCATCATAGTGATAACTGTGATGTGCAGTGATTATTACACATATAATCCCCCTTTCAAAACATTGTTCATTACAACCAATCACAGTCTAGTATGCAAATAAGCTAGATAGGTCAGGAAAAGGAACAACTATTTCATGTCTCAAGATAGCATGGAAGAGAAAACTGAATTAGATCAAAAGGTAAGTTGGAATCATAGTTTCACTATAAGTAAGGGAAGGACTTGGAATTGTAGGCAAAAAATGGCTGCAAATTAGAATGAGTCAGTTAGATAAACCATAGGTGAAGGTAAAGGTTCCCCTCGCACATACGTGCTAGTCGTTGCCAACTCTAGGGGGTGGTGCTCATCTCCGTTTCAAAGCTGAAGAGCCAGCGCTGTCCGAAGATGTCTCCGTGGTTATGTGGCCGGCATGATTCAACGCCAAAGGCGCACGGAACACTATTACCTTCCCTCCAAAGGTGGTCCCTGTTTTTTCTACTTGCATTTTTTATGTTTGTTTGTTTGTTTACATTTATACCCCGCCCTTCTCCGAAGACTCAGGGCGGCTTACAATGTATAAGGCAATAGTCTCATTCTATTTGTATATATATATATATATATTTTACAAAGTCAACTTATTGCCCCCCCAACAATCTGGGTCCTCATTTTACCTACCTTATAAAGGATGGAAGGCTGAGTCAACCTTGGGCCGGGCTCGAACCTGCAGTAATTGCAGGCTCTGTGTTCTAATAACAGGCTTCTCTACTGCCTGAGCTATCCCGGCCCCTAAATGTGCTTTCAAAACTGCTAGGTTGGCAGAAGCTGGGACAAGTAACGGGAGCTCACCCCATTATACGGCAGCACTAGGGATTCGAACCGCTGAGCTGCCGACCTTTCAATCGACAAGCTCAACGTCCTAGCCCCTGAGCCACCGCGTCCCTAGATAAACCTTAGTAAGATACTTTTCAGGATGTTTTTTCGATCTGATCTGCTTTTAGTCCCAACCTCCTTGCTGTTCTATACCCCCCAATTCTTTCAACTGTAACTGATGAAAATTGCAGATACAATAATTTCATATTTTGATAGATGTTACAAAAGTCATACATTATGTTCTACTAGTTCATAATCAATATATGCTCATGTTCCTTAGGACAAGAAATATTGATTATTGGTACTGCCTGATTTTTCAAAATTTTATCTTGGATAAGGGAAAAATAGAATGAGACTATTGCCTTATACACTGTAAGCCGCCCTGAGTCTTCGGAGAAGGGCAGGGTATAAATGTAAATAAAAATAAATAAAAATAAAATAAAATAAAATAAAAAAATAAAACCATTTTGTTAAGAAAACCACTGGCTGATCTAATCTGCCAAACTAAACCTCCAACCTGCTAGCAGAATGTAAGATTCCTAATTTATAGGTCCCCAGAATCAAGTATATCTATGAGGATCCTCCAGCTTGCTATTGTGGATATTGAGGTCTTCTGCTGATTTATACCACAGTTGGTAAACATGAGATCCCAGAACAGTTTGCTATTCCTGGAACGGCAAAGGTTGTTCAAAAATTGCCTTCAAGTTGTAGTCTTCAAATTGAGAGAAGATGAACAGTTGTACAGGTAATCCTCAATTTATGGCCATTATGTTCGGCGACTGTTCGAACTTACAGAGATGCTGAATGAAGGCCAGTCCTCAAAGTTCTGGGCGTTGCAGTGCCTTCATGATCAAAATTTGGGCCCGTGGCAGCCCACCCTCAAAACGGCGAGGCAGTTCAAGTCCCCCTACCCACTTATTTTCCCTGCCCTTTTGCCCCCTTGCACTCCATGGCTCCTGTCAACCTAACTGACCTTTGCCATCTTCTTGCTTCATTGCTGACCCAACATGCTGGCCTGGCCTTTGAAAGGTCGTTGCTGGCTGCATGAGTCTTTTTTCCTCAGGTGCACAGTGGTTTCCTTGTGAGACCTGAGGAAATGGCCTCACGTGGTCAGCAGTTGTTCCACCAACAGCCAAGGTGGGCCAGTCTTAGCAGCAGTAGGAGAAAGGACACAGCAAAGATTAGTTGATGTGTGTGTGTGTGTGTGTGTGTGTGTGTGTGTGTGTGCAAAGCAGTAGGGATCTCAAAAGTGAGGGGGGCTGGGGTGATTGGGGCTTCCTGTAAATGTCAGCTTCACATGGCACTCCTGGGAATTTGGTCCCAGGGCGGCTGGAGTTTCCTGGGGCGGCTGCTTGCTTTGTGTTGCTGGTCTAGGGTTGGGCTTTGCTCTGTGAAATGGCTTTGACGGGACAGAGCTTTCTGCTGTGATGCAGCTCATGGGCTTGTTGGAGCCCCACAACAGCAACATGCAAGAAGTCCCCAAACAATAATGTGTCAAATCACAGACACAAGGTTCTGGGGCAGCTTGTCACCACACAAGGCAGGGCAAATGTGCCCAAAAGGCAGAGATGGAGGAGAGATAGGATAGGTGGGCGGGTGGGAGTTGGAAAGGAGGCAGTCCCTTACCTTGAGGCTTGGGCCTGTGAGGAACCAAGCCTGAAATGACTTAGAATGGGGTGGGTACTTGTTTAGTGACCCACGACTATTAGTTAATGACAGCAATGGGCAGCTCATGGGCTTGTTGGAGCCCCACAACAGCAATATGCAAGAAGTCCCCAAACAACAATATGTCAAATAAATCCACAGACACAAGGTTCTGGGGCTGCTTGTCACCCGACAAAGCAGGGTACAATGTGGCCAAAAGGCAGAGATGGAGGAGAAGTAGGGTGGGTGGACGGGTGGGAGTTGGAGTGGAGGCAGTCCCTTACCTTGAGGCTTGGGTCTGTGAGGAACCAAGCCTGAAATGACTTAGAATGGGGTGGGTACTTGTTTAATGACCCACGATTGTTAGTTAATGACAGCAATGGGGAGTGGCACTGTTGGTAAGTAATTCAGCCACATGATATCACACTTTACAACTGTCTTGTTAGCGACAAATTCCGGCCCCAGTTGTGGTCGTAAGTCAAGGATTACCTGTACACGTTAAGAGAGAAACGTCCCCAACACCAAGAGTCGCCCCCAATCTGAAAAATAAAATGCGAACCCCACTAAGCCTATATGCTTTTATAGATAGCAACAAAAACAAATAGCTACTCCTTCCTTCTGCTTTATTAGGAGAATCTACTCTGTAGATGTAAAAATAACAAATTGTTTGAAATTACCGCCTGGCCCAGTGTGTGCCCTTTAGATTTTGGTAGCGATATTTTGTGTTCTCTCCTAATCTTGTCTCTTCAAGATGCTTTAGTTTTGTGCTTTCTTGCTCTTTCTGCCTCTTCAAGATGCTTTATCCCTAATTTTAGAGCCCAGCAGGGTGAATAGTTATATTGTCAAAGGGCCCTGCGGTGTTTTGCCAACCATATTGTGTTAACCCACTCTACCGCGAGAGTAGAGATCGCTTGACTGCATATCTTCTTGTCTATGTTTTCAAAATTGATACCTTGCCTCACAGGGGCAGCTTTATTTTGATAATAAATAAATGCAGTCTCCTTTCCTCAGTATTATAAGTAAGCTGTTCTGGGGCCTGATTTCAGGGTGAATATGATTTGTGTGAGCTCCTTCAAATGAAATCCTTCTGCAGGGAATGATGTCCCTTTGCTGAATGGCTCTGACCTCCATTACGAAGGAAGCTGAACTCTTTACTAGCCATGTGAAGAAATGGGAATGAAATTGGTCTGATCCTGAAAGTACAAAAGGTTTTATTTATTCCCTGGAACATCAAAGAAATCCTCCCAGAATGATATTCTGAGATAACCCAAGGAGGGTTACCTCATGCCATTTTCACTTTTTTTTTAATATCGATGTGATCCATGGGCAGTAAATGCTTGAGGCAATATGTGCCGAACAGAATGGTTTTATAGGAAGGAAATATGCATCTGGAACTCTTATTATCAAGAATTGATTAATTCATTAAATTTGTATAGTTTGAAGGCCTGGAATTATGGAAGTATTGATAAAAGATTTCCTTTCCTGCTACTGCATTTAACATTTGGCAAAAAAAGAAGGGAGAACTGGAAGACACATGGAATAAAAAAACAGTAAATAGAAAAATCCATGTCATTAAAAAAATAGAATACTGAAAAAGAATCCTAAATTTATTCTGTAAGCTATTGTTTCTTAACCTCAGCAATTTTAACAGAATTCTGAGAATTAAAGTCCGCACACTGTTGTAGACGGTTTTTTCTTCATTTATAACATTTAAAACTGGCAGTGCTTCTGATAGGAAATTATTTTATGGATTTTCTATAACTTTATATACACTATTCAGTTAAACATTTTAATTCAATATGTGTGTCAGGCACAGTTACACATTTACAACTACCTTGGATCTAAAAGGCGCAGTTATAGTGCAAGCATGTATATGCTAAATACCATTAATTTCAGCAGTGTTTATTATGCCACAGAGACACAGGGTGAAGCCTGCTGAATTCAGAAGCATTTTTATCTGAGTAATGAGATGCAGAAGAGTGCTTCAAAGCATTTTATTCACTAAGATGTTCAAAAGGCTTAACTTTGGATAAATTCTTACAGCAACTAAAATGTGCTAACTTCTTTTGAGCACCTCCTTTGCAAGTAACATACAACATTTATTGTAAAAATGAATATATAACTTTAATTTAAAATTAACAAAATGACTTTCTGATTAAGTTGTATATTTGCTACTAGCATTTCCATTTTTTCAGTGAAATATCATTAGTTTTCAATAGTATCAGTTGTTCCTTTTCAGTATTCACTATTTTGTCCTTTAAGTCTATAGAATAGAATAGAATAGAATTTTTATTGGCCAAGTGTGATTGGACACACAAGGAATTTGTTTTGGTGCATATGCTCTCAGTGTACATAAAAGAAAAGAAAAAGGAAAAAAAATACCTTCATCAAAAGTACAACATTTACAACACAAATGATGGTCATAGGTTGCAATTTAACCCTTAATGATAGCAACAAAAAGTTACAGTCATATACGTGTTCCTAGGAGCTGACACCAAGTTAATGACACAATCAATTTACTGTAGTTCTTTACATGAAGGAGCAAAGGTTTATTCATGAGACTGGTCCTTACTAGCTTATAAAAACACTTGGCCAGTAGCAGAGTGCTAATTTATATTGTACTGCACTTTGGTATCAATAAATTCATGTTTATGGCACAAAAGTGACCTCTTCTGGATGAGCAGAAGAACTTTGGGACTGAATATCTAAATTACTGCACTTTAAGGTTGGTATCCCACATACAATTTACAACCATTTAACCACCGCTCAAAGTTACAATGGTACTGTTCTTGTAGTTAGAGGACTGTCATAGCATCCACATGGTCATGTAACCCAAATTCAGGCACTTGGCAGGTGTTTGATAGGTGCAGCATCCTTGGTCATGTGGTTATGCCATTGGCAACCTTCCCAGCCAACATTCCACAAGCAAAGTCTATGTGAGTGGGGGAAGCTGGATTTGCTTAAAGACTGCATGATTCACTTAACTGCACTGATTTACTAAACTGTGGCAAAAAAAGGTCATAAAATCAGATGCAACTCTCTAAAAAGAAAAACTGGCTTTAGCAATGGAAATTCTGTTCCCAATTGTGGTAATAAATCAAGCATTACCTGTATATAGTAATCAAAACAATAGCTTCACCTGAATTAATGCAGGAGGATTAACAAGAACAGAAGAAAACACCACATCCACACCAAGAATTATAATCTAAGAATTATGATCCTAAGAAGTATTTAGATTTGCTGACACTTCAGAATGATTAGGTTTGAATAACCAGTGATATTCCTGCAAGATAGTGTAGATCCAAATGAATCTGATACTTGGCACCTGTTCAATACAATTCTCCAACTTCTGAGCTATTTAAGTGAACTTCTGATGGCTACTTTTTGGGTCCAAACTAATACTTGCAATTTTCCTTTTCTTGTTCCGGACATTTACTGGTTTACTCAATTTACATGGCTACCCCCAAGTTACAGGTGGGACCCTCTAGGTATCTTAAACTGGATTAAAACTGACAATTTAAAAAAGTGCTCAAAACAACATAAAAATAAGACATTTTATCTCAATCAATCCCATTTATAACTTTGTTTAAACTTTGTTTAACTTTGACTGTAATTTTATTACATGTATCCTTATGATTTATACTGATAGTTTCCTGATTGCTTAATTGTACGCTATGAGTATCATTAAGTGTTGTATCATTAGGTGTTAAATTTGTACCCTATGAGTATCATTAAGTGTTTTAAGTGTTATACCTTGATAAAGGTATCTTTTCTTTTATGTACACGAGAGCATATGCACCAAAGACAAATTCCTTGTGTGTCCAATCACACTTGGCCAATAAAAAAAATCTATTCTATTCTATTCTATATACTCCAGAGCAAACTTTTTCAACCTTTTGAGCTCAGAGGAACCTTTAAAATATTTTTTCAGGTCTTGGGGAAGCCCTGAACACTCCAGCTCAAATCTAAGACAGAAGTTACAAAATTATCACATTTCATACGTTGTCCTCTACAAATGTATTAACAGTTAAACTGAAAGTATCAAACATACTCTTTTCTGACTCCTTTCCCCACCCCTTGCCTGCTCTGTGGATTGATTCTGCTTCTGGCAAGCCCTGGATCTCTGGCATCCACCTCAAGGCAAAACAGCCCCCTGGGCTGCTGCGCCTGCAGAAAGACAGGTGTGCACCTGTTCCTGTTAGTACAGAGCCCAAACCTCCTGTGCTCACCCCTCCTGAGATGGAGCCCCCTCCCCTCACCACTGGATTTGCAGAAAGGTGGGCAACATCTCAGCAAGGAGAGCCCCAGTATGAAGTTCCTGGCAGCATCTCGCACTCTTTGTCGGTGCTGTTTCACCATCTGCTGCTCCATCCCCTCCTTTCCTCCTCCTCTTATCTTCGTGGCTTTCTTAGCTCCCTTTTAGAAGCCAGACACAGGCACGGACAATATTAAAGATAGAACTCGAGGATTTTTTAAAAGAAAACTTTTTTCAGTGCCATTGTAACTTCCAACAGTCACTAAATGAACTGTTGTAAGTCGAGGACTACCTGTAAAGTATTATCTCCCTGGGAATGCTTAGTGACCTCTCGTGGAACCCCAGTTGTGAAATCCAGTTTTAAATTCAATTTAATTTCCACATAGATTAAATAAACTTATTCTTAAATTCATATGCCTGACAGAGCCACCATCTTTTAATTACTATTATTAGCTCTGGGCTCTCCTTATCTTCTTGTTGTTGTTAGTTGCGAAGTCATGTCCGACCCTCACGACCCCATGGACAATGTTCCTCCAGGCCTTCTTATCCTCTACCATCCTCTGGAGTCCATTTAAGCTCACACCAACTGCTTCAATGACTCCGTCCAGCCACCTCATTCTCTGTTGTTCCCTTCTTCTTTTGCCCTCAATCTTTTCCAGCATTAGGCTCTTCTCCAGTGAGTCCGTCCTTCTCATTAGGTGGCCAAAGTATTTGAGTTTCATCTTCAGGATCTGGCCTTCTAAAGAGCAGTCAGGGTTGATCGTCTCTAGGACTGACTTGTTTGTTCCCCTTGCAGTCCAAGGGACTCGCAAGAATCTTCTCCAGCACCAGAGTTCAAAGCCCTCAATTCTTTGGCACTCAGCCTTTCTTATGGTCCACCTTTCACAGCCATACATTGCAACTGGGAAAACCATAGCCCTGACTATATGCACTTTTGTTGGCAGGGTGATGTCTCTGCTTTTTAGTATGCTGTCTAGATTTGCCATAGCTTTTCTCCCCAGAAGCAAGCGCCTTTTAATTTCTTGGCTGCAGTCCCCATCTGCTGTGATCTTGGAGCTCAGGAAAATAAAATCTGTCACTACCTCCATTTCTTCCCCTTCTATCTGCCAGGAATTGAGAGGGCCAGATGCCATGATCTTAGTTTTGTTAATGTTGAGTTTCAAGCTAACTTTTGCACTCTCCTTCTTCACCCGCATCAAGAGGCTTTTTAGTTCCTCTTCGCTTTCTGCCATTAGAGTGGTATCATCTGCATATCTGAGGTTGTTGATATTTCTCCCAGCAATCTTAATTCTTAATTTTAATCCTTATCTAGATATGTCCAATAAAAGACTAGAATATTAACTATAACCAGAATAATAACCAGTATAGGGTTGCTTGAGTTTGGATTCCTGCACCAAAGAATGCTGGATTCAAAAGCATAGACAATGTTAAAGATAGAACTCGAGGACGTGTTTCAAACAGGTGGGTGGCAAGAGAGCTGAGAAAAATGTAAAGGCAGAAAAATGATTTGCAGATAAGAGCTTAGCTGAGCAAAGGTGAATTTCAAGTCGAGCTGTCCAAGGTCAAGCTGAAGATGTACGATAATGCCAAGTCAAGGGAAAGACAAAGTCTTTGTTAATTAACATGCCAGGGTCATACATAACTGGATTCCAGGCAAGAGTCACAGAACGTAAAGGCAGGTGCTCAAGTTTCTTGCAGCAAGGGAAAAGTTTCTGAGAGGCTTAAATATCCCTGCCTGACATGCACAGCTGTTGCCAATCTTCCCTTAAGCTTCGCTGCTTAGTTCAATATCTTGCTGTTTACTTGTGAGTTGCACACTTCAGCGGAATGCAGAGATCCTAGGAGGAATTGCCAGGAAATTGGAGGGGGCCCCCCGCAAATGAGTGACTGAAGTAGCCTGCAGCTGACTCTGAGGGTATGATATCCTCACTCCTTTGCTCTTGCTTTGCTCAATAGAATAGAATAGAATTCTTTATTGGCCAAGTGTGATTGGACACACAAGGAATTTGTCTTGGTACATATGCTCTCAGTGAACATAAAAGAAAAAATATGATGTTAAAGGGAAGTGAGCTATTTTTCATACAGTATTATTTTACCAAAAATATACATATTTTATTGAACATTTATTTTCTAGTTACCGTCTTTTGAAATTCAAAAAATCCCAACTAGCAAGTGCCACTTTTTTCTGCCCAAATAATTCACATTTTGAATTTTAATTTGGGGGTGCGGGGATTATATCATTGTATGCTTCCCGGTTTATGTTTTAGTGAGAAACCTAGATCCTAAATCTTCCTTTAGTCTGAATCACGATTAGATTTCTGAAACTGGGTAATTTATATTGCCGCCAGCGTTAAAAACAAACTAACCAAAACAGCTCTACGTAAATAACTAATTATAGCCGGAGCTCTTCCGGAATGACTTTGCATTCTGGGAGATGTAGTTTGGGGTTAGCCAATCAGGAACGCATAGCGTTGAAGGACATTAGAACTACAAGCTCCAAAATGCATCAGACAAACTACAATTTGCAGGCGTCTGCGCTCTCAAACGAATTGTGCACAAATTTGTGAAAGCTCTTGGAGAGGAAGGAAGACTGCTCGATTTCTTGTCTGCAAAGACCGTTTGTTTGTTTGTTTGTGTTTCTTTCTTTCTTTCTTTCTTTCTTTCTTTCTTTCTTTCTTTCTTTCTTTCTTTCTTTCTCTTTCTTCCCTTCTCTCTCTCTCTCTCTCTCTCTCTTTCTTTCTTTCTTGGGGTGTCACTAAAAATGTACTAATGTCCCCTATGTGATGTGCATTGCCTGGTCGTGCGCTGGTTGTAGAGTTGTGCAGAACGGTGGGAAGCCGGGAATAATTAATAAAAAAAAATAGTTCCCATCGCCAATCTCTTTCCACTTATGACTGTACGACTGTAACTTTGTTGCTGGCAATCCTTATGATTTATATTGATACATTGACCATCATTTGTGTTGTAAATGTTGTACCTTGATGAAGGTATCTTTTCTTTTATGTACACTGAGAGCATATGCACCAAGACAAATTCCTTGTTTGTCCAATCACACTTGGCCAATAAAAAATTCTATTCTATTCTATTCTAAAGGGAACTTGGAAAAGACATTGATCTAGTGCAAGGGTCTCCAACCTTGTCAACTTTAAAGACTTGTGGACTTCAACTCCCAGAATTGTCCACAAGTCTTAAAGTTGACAAGGTTGGAGACCCCCTGGTCTAGTGACTTTCTCAACCTTTATTTTTAGTGGGAGAGAACAAACGTTTCCACACCAATCTGGAGAAAAAAGTCCTGGGAAATAATGCATTATTTTATTGTGCAAAAAAATATAAATTGATAGTAAAGTTATTTCTTTCTTCCCTGTTACTCCAAAGTAGGGGTCTCCAACCTTGGGCACTTTAAGATTTGTGAACTTCAACTCCCAGAATTCCCCAGGCACGCTGGCTGGGGAATTCTTGGAGTTGAAGTTCACAAGTCTTAAAGTGCCCAAAGTTGGAGACCCCTGCTCCAAAGGATACATTTGCGGGTGGACTTTAGTTATTAAAAGATGCTGTGCATGCAAATCCTTTTTTTTAATTTCTGCCAACCCTTCACCCCTTTTCCCCAGGCTTGGCCTGCAGATTTTTCTTTGAATCCAGAGTTTCTCAAACTTGGGTGGACACTTCAACTCCCAGAATCCTCCCAGCGAGCAGGGCAGCGGCTAGCTAAACACATCTTAGGGTTTAGGACCTGTATACTGCAGGATCAAAAAGAGGGCTGTGAAAATATTTACAGACCCCTCACATCCTGGACATAAACTATTTCAACTCCTACCCTCAAAATGACACTACAGAACACTGCACACCAAAACAACTAGACACAAGAACAGTTTTTCCCGAAGGCCATCACTCTGCTAAACAAATAATTCCCTCAACACTGTCAAACTATTTACTAAATCTGCACTACTATTAGTCTTCTCATCGTTCCGATCACCCATCTCCTTCCACTTATGACTGTATGACTGTAATTTTGTTGCTTGTATCTTTACGATTTATATTGATATTGATCGTTTCCTGATTGCTTATTTGTTCCCTATGACTATCATTAAGTGTTGTACCATGATGAAGGTATCTTTTATGTACGTGAGAGCAAATGCACCAAGACAAATTCTATTCTATTCTATTCTATTCTGAACGTATATTTTCTTTTTTGTACGCTGAAAGCATATGCACCAAGACAAACTCCTTGTATGTCCAATCACACTTGGCCAATAAAAAAAAAATCTATTCTATTAAAAGTTTGACAAGTTTATTTATTTATTTATTTTATTTATTTTATTTTGTCATAACAATATATGTAGGTATGGTACAAAAAGATTATATAATATATAAACACATATATGAGTAAATATAAGGAGGTATAAGCATGTCATAACAATATATATATATATAGGAAGAAGAAAAGAAAAACAATAGGACAGGAACGGTAGGCACGTTTGTGCGCTTATGCACGCCCCTTGTCAAACCCTGTTTGTTGTTTTAAATTCCACTGGGTTTTGAAGTCGACGATTCAGACGCAAAAGCCTTGGATCAGAGGGGGCTCCTTTTGGGTGGCTCGTGAGATCCATCCAGCGATCGGATCTCAGATTCTGCGGAACCCCTTTCTAGGGATCCTGCCTGGCGGGATTCAAAAGAGCCGCTACGGGGCGAACCCTCGTCCACGTTCCCCTGCTTAAACCCCTACCCTCCCTCGGCCCGCGAGCAGCGGAGCCTGGGAACTGTAGTTCCTGGCTCCTCCCAGCGCCTCCGGCTCCCTGCGATCCATGTGATCTGGGGCGGCCCGGGCTCCCCCCAGCCCCGGGCAGGGACGGTCGGCTGGGCAAGGAAGCGAGGCGGGCGGGCGGATGGCTTTGCGCTGCTGCTGGCGCCCTGCGAGCAGAGCCGCACTGGGAAGGGCGCTGCGAGCCGGTGTAGCGGAGCAAAGCAAGGCCGGGTCCGGCCGCTTGTCCAGCCTTAGCCGCGGCTTTGCGACCGCAGCCTCCGGGCTCCATCAGGTGAGCGCGGAGCCTCCCGGGCGTCCTCCCGACCGCTTGTGCCTTCGGGTTGTTTTTGTGGTTTTTTTGGGGCCGGTGACCTTTCCAAGGAGAGCCAGCCGTGCAAAAAGGCGCAAGGTCTTCCCCACTTTGGCCTGCCGGGCTTCTCTTTCCCAGCTTTGACGTGGTGGTGGGGGGATTCCCTGGCCAGGATTGTAATAAAGGGGGATTCCCTCTGAAACTCAGCTCAATCGTAGTTGTTTGGTGACCTCCAAATGCTATTGGCCATTGCACTCACACGGCCAACCTGGAAAGGGGATAGATAGATAGATGATTAGAGAGAGAGAGAAAGAGAGAGATAGAGAGAGAGATAGAAGGAAGCCGGTCCTGTTACAGGTAGTCCTCGACTTAACAGCGGTTTGTGGAGTGACCCTTCAGTTTACAACAGTGGTAGTCAATCTGGCCCCTACCGCCCACTAGTGGGCGTTCCCAGCTTTCATGGTGGGCGTTAGGGGTTTTGTCCGATACTGAAGCACTTTCCTTTTTTTTAATTTAATTGACTTTTTAAAAAAAATTTCATAGCATTATTTAAAAACATTTTCATTAGGTTTTCATAAAATTCCCCGTGACAATTTAAATTTCTGAAAATATACTATTTGTATCGCCTGCGCATAAGTTTAGTTCACGTTATGCAAGTGAAACTAAATGGTGCTATAGTGCGACCGCAAAGAGCCTCGTCCCCGAATAGCTCGCTCATCTCCCTCCACACCACCCAGCTGTAACAGACAAGCAGAGCTGGTAGCTGGCACCCCCAAACAAAACCCAATCCACGATGCACGAGAGGCATGCACAGATGACCATACACGGCTCATTACTGTGGAACTGGTGGGCGGTTAGAAAATGTTACTACTAACAGAGATACAAAAGTGGGCGGTAGGTATAAAAAGGTTATATAAAAAAAATCCTGGTTTACAACATCAATGGAGGAAAAAAAGAAAAACCGACCTGTGACCGTTTTTCACACTTTGCAACCCTTGACAGCAACCCCAGGCCCGTGGACCGACATCGGTCCGCCGCAGGCCAGCAACCGGTCCACGCAAACCAGGGTAGTCCCATCCGTGGGATGCAGGTGGCATGAAAATCTGGTCCCTGGTGCCAAAAAGGTTGGGGCGGGCTTTTAGAGCCATCTCCCTGCTTGTGTGATCAAAGTGCAGGCGCTTGGTCACGGACTCATATTTATGACGGTTTGCGGTGTGGGGAGACGTGATCCCCTTTTGCGACCTTCCGACAAGCAAAAAGTCTTTGGGGAAACCAGATACACTTAACAATTGTGTTACTAATTTAACAAGTGCATGGATTCACTTAACAGCTGGGAGCGGGAAAAGTTGTAAAAATGAGGCAAAACTCACTTAACAAGCGTCTCACTTAGCAACAGAAATTTGGGGCCTTGGTTGTGGTGGTAAATCGAGGACTATCTGTATTAAGTGGGTTGGCTTAAAATTCACTTTCGTGGCAAGACGGGTGGAAAGGAATGGTTAACTCTGAGTAACTGTGAGTTTCTTATTGTAGGGGTCTCCAATCTTGGCAACTTTAAGCCTGGAGGACTTCAATTCCCAGAATTCCCCAGCCAGCAAAGCTGGCTGGGGAATTCTGGGAGTTGAAGTCCTCCAGGCTTAAAATTGCCAAGATTGGAGACCCCTGTCTTATTGTGTCTGCCTTGTTAATAATGCATCCAGCTGGTCTTAAGAGCAGCCTGAGCAGTTGAAGGTGATTCTGGTGTCAAGATTCCTTGTTTCACTTTGACTGTGATTCTCAACTGTAATAGTGTGAAGGTTACTGGAAGATCATCTTGTAAAACGCTGTCAGATATGCTTCCCCGATCTGTATTTCAAGAGACAACAGCCCATATTCCTTGGCTTTCCTGTGGCCCTTGGGTTCTCTTCTCTCTGTATACCAATGACTGCATCTCCAATGATCCATCTGTTAAGCTACTGAAGTTCGCAGATGACACAACAGTGATTGGTCTCATTCGAGACAATGACGAATCCGCATATAGACGAGAGGTCGAATGACTAGCCTTGTGGTGCAACCAAAACAATCTGGAACTGAACACACTCAAAACCGTAGAAATGGTGGTAGACTTTAGGACAGGGGTGTCCAAACTTTTTTGAGTGAGGGCCAAATACAGAAAAATAAGCAAAGGCCCGGGCCACGGGGGGGGGGGGATGGCGTGGCTTATTTTGGGGTGTGGCTTGGTGGTCATGTGACTGGTGGGCGTGGCTAACTGCTCATGTGACTGAGTGGATGTGGCTATGGGCATAGAAACTACTCAGAGGGCTAAAAAAAGTAATTTTTGACCAGTCCTCACACTTATGACCATCCTCACATTTATGCCCATTGCAGCATTTTTAACAACCATATCACTCATTTCACAACTGCTTCTCTTCACCACGGTTACAAGATAGGGTGCAAAATGTAAAGATAGTTGTACGTGTGAGGACCAGTCAAAAGTGTGAGAACCTGTCAGAAATCACTTTTTTCAGCCGTCTGGGTAGTCCCTATGCACAGTTTAGGCTTAAGTATACTATATGTGTGTGAGTTATATATATGTGCATGTGTATCTCTATGTTTGTGTACGTGTGTGTTTGTGTTATGTTGATTTTTAATGTAATATTTGGATTGAAGGCGAACTCGGCCTCGGGATGCTCCGGGGACAGAAACGCCGCAAAAGAGCGACGGCTCAGCTGCCCCCAAGGGGAAGGGAGGACCCCGGAGAAGAGCCCAACGCTTCGCCGCAGCCACGCACCTGATCGGCCTCCCAAGGAGCTACGGCCGGGGTGCCCGTCAACGAGCTCAGCTCCCACAGCCAGCCCGGCCTCGCATTAGCCGGGGCCCCTTTCCAGCAGCTGGTGGGCAGCGGGGGCGTGCGGGGCGCGGCCGGGGCCTCCAAAAGCAGTAGGGCCGCCCGGACCTTGAGTCCGCGGCTGGCGTCCTCCGGCCCTTGAAGCAGCAGCGGGGGCGGTGGCCTCCCGTGGCCCTTCGTCTCTAGGCGGAGAGCAGGTGGCAGTCAGTGGCTCCCAGGCGGCGATCCCCTCAGCCTCTTCCCCCCCACTCCCCGCCTCCCGCCTGACTCACCAGCCCTGGGCCGCCTCCCGCCTGGCCCGGCCTCCGAGCGGAACTTGGCCGGAACCACCAGCGGCTCTCCGTCCGCCTCCCGCTGCCTCTTCCTCCCGGGCAGCCGAGGGGCACCGCCTCGCTTCAGTCCGCACTCCGGGGGGACGGGGCGGCGGCGGGAGCAGCGCCTGTGCCTATCCCGCGCGCCGCTTCCCCCCGCCGCCGCCCCAGCGGATCCCGCCACCGAAATTCATCCTCAGAGTCGCCCATTTTGGCGGCGCAGCTACGCAGGCGCCACCTTTCCGTTGCTGCGCGAGCTCCCCCTGCTGCTCGGCGGCTGAACTGCCCCAACCCTCTTTGCAACAGCGCAGAATGGTGAAGGCGGCGGGCCATATTCAATTATATTTTCAGAATTTGCTGCGGGCCAATAAAAACTGACCCGCGGGCCGCAGTTGGCCCGCGGGCCATAGTTTGGACACCCCTGCTTTAGGAGAAACCCTTCCATACTTCCACCTTTCACAATACTAGACAACACAGTATCAACAGTAGAAACCTTCAAATTTCTAGGTTCTATCATATCGCAATATCTAAAATGGACAGCTAACATCAAAAGCATCATTAAAAAAGGACAGCAAAGAATGTTCTTTCTGCGCCAACTCAGTAAGCTCAAACTGCCCAAGGAGCTGCTGATTCAGTTCTACAGAGGAATTATTGAGTCTGTCGTTTGCACCTCTATAACGGTCTGGTTCGGTTCTGCAACCCAACAAGAAAAACACAGACTTCAGAGGATAATTAGAACTGCAGAAAAAATAATTTCCACCAACCTGCCTTCCATTGAGGACCTGTATACTGCACAAATCAAGAAGAGGGCCGTGAAAATATTTACAGACTCCTCGCATCCAGGACATAAACTGTTTCAACTCCTACCCTCAAAACGACGCTATAGAGCACTGCACACCAGAACAACTAGACACAAGAACAGTTTTTTCCCAAAGGCCATCACTCTGCTAAACAAATAATTCCATCAACACTGTCAAACTATTTACTGAATCTGCACTACTATTAATCTTCTCATAGTTCCCATCACCAATCTCTTTCCATTTATGACTGTATGACTATAACTTGTTGCTGGCAATCCTTATGATTTATATTGATATATTGACCATCAATTGTGTTGTAAATGTTGTACCTTGATGAACATATCTTTTCTTTTATGTACACTGAGAGCATATGCAGCAAGACAAATTCCTTGTGTGTCCAATCACACTTGGCCAATAAAAATTCTATTCTATTCTATTCTATTCTATTCTATTCTATTCTATTCTATTCTATTCTATTCTATTCTATTCTATTCTATTCTGCTCACCCCCGCCCCACTTGGTGATTTGGTTATGGAGGCTATTCTGCCCTGTTGATAGGAGCTGAGAAGCACTAAGCTGAAGAAATAATTGCTAGGAAGAGAAATAAAAACTATAATTTTTATTCTCATGTCCACACTCCCTTCTGAAGTTACTCTACAGATTTCTGGAGTTACTACACAGATACCTCCAAGTGACTTCCTTACAAAGATCTGTTACCTAAATGTAAAGGTTCCCCTCGCACATATGTGCTAGTCGTTCCCGACTCTAGGGGGCAGTGCTCATCTCCATTTCAAAGCTGAAGAGCCAGCACTGTCTGAAGACATATCCGTGGTCATGTGGCCAGCATGACTCAATGCCAAAGGCACATGGAATGCAGCTACCTTCCCACCAAAGGTGGTCCCTATTTTTCTACTTGCATTTTGCACGTGCTTTCAAACTGCTAGGCTGGCAGAAGCTGGGAAAAGTAACGGGAGCTCACCCCATCAGGCGGCACTAGGGATGCAAACAGCTGAACTGGCAACCTTTCAATCGACAAGCTCAGCGTCTTAGCCACTGAGCCACCGTGTCCCTTACCTACTGATACTTCGAGGTCCCAAACTATATTGTGAACATGAATGGGCCTGGGTTTCTGGAATAATTTACTGGACCTTAACATATGTATCTCATGCTTGACTTTTTTTAAAAAAAAAAAAATCAAGAACAGCCCATTTCTTTGGAAATGAATTGGTTCCTTGAGAAGCTACTGTTTTAATAATCAGGGGTACTTTCTACATCAGCTTTTTATTGACTCTGCATGAATTTTTAGTGTTAACTTTTAAGTAGCATTCTTGATCGCTTCCTTGAATGTATGCTAGAGAACGGCTGAAATGTATTAATTAAATAAATGATTGGAAATGTTTAACTTGACCTTGTTTATCTTTTCTTGGAAACGTAGCCTTGATAAAGTTCTTAAGGCAACTTATTCTCACTGTTGTTCTTTAAAACTTAACATTGCACCTAATCCCAATTCCCTTTGAAATTTTGTCTACTGCAGCTGAAATCTCCTTCATTTGGATTCCTTTTTGATATTGATGGAGTGCTTTTACGGGGCCGGTTAGTCATTCCCGCTGCGAAGAAGGCATTCCAGAAACTAACAAATGTGAAGGGCCACTTCCGTGTGCCAGTTGGATTTTTAACCAATGCCGGGAATTGTTCTCGGGATAGCAAGGCTGAGGAACTGACAGAAGCCCTTGGATTTAAGGTATCAAGATTTATTTATTGTTTGAATTTATTGTTTGAAGATGACCTATGTTATATCAAGTCAATGGCTGACTACAAGAGTAGAGTTCTGAAGTTCTAAGAAGATCATTCTCTAAGTCTTGTGCAGGATTTTTGTAAGGAAAAAGAAACCCATAGTGTCTGATTCTAAACTTAGAGCAAGAACGGACAACTGATTGCATCAACTTATTTTGGACTGCAGGTTTTCTCTTCCCTTGTAATTGGCCATTGGTATCTGAAGTTGGTAAGACTTGATCCCAAACTCATAGGCTCAACTAACAGAAGCTCACTATAGAATTGGTTTAGTACAACTAATGCTGCATATATTAGTTTGATCTAGTGCTTAAGTTACCAGGCTAGAAATTGGAGATCATGAGTTCTAATTCCGCTTTAGGATAAAAGCTGGTGGGGTGACCTTGGGCCAGTCACTCTCTCTCTCAGCCCAAACCACTTCGCTGGGTTGCTATTAGGGGGAAAATAGGAGGAGGAAGGTATGTTGGATATGTTTACCGCCTCGAGTTATTTGTAAAATTAATAAAGGTGGGATACAAATAAACAAACAAACAAGCAAATAAATAAATAAATGATAGTCCATTTTTTGGATATTATTCCTATTTATTTGTTTATTTTATTTAATTCATTTATTTTATTTAATTGTATCCCTACATTATTATTTTTAGAATAATAGACTCAAGATGGCGAAGATACCTACAGTAATACTCCTTCCTCTTCTGATTTTCCCCACAACAGCAACCCTGTGAGATGGGTTGAGATGAGAGAGAGAGAGAGTGACTGGCTGGTTTAAAGTCATCAAGATGGTTTTCATGCCCCAAGTGGGACTTGAACTCACAGTCCCCTGATGTCTAGCCTGGTGCCTTAACCACTAGACCAAACTGGCTCTTTCTTATTTACAAGTTGATGCATAAATAGTATAGGTAGTACTCAACTTACAACCATTTGGTTAGTGACTGAAGTTTCAATGGCACTGGAAAAAGTGATTTAGGATCGTTTTTCACACTTATGACCATTGCAGCATCTCCATGGTCATATGATCAAAATTCAAAAGCTTGCCAACTGGCTCATATTTATAACATTGAAATGTCCTGGGGTCACCTGATTACTTTTTGTGACCTTCTGACAAGCAAAGTCAATGAAGACTAACGTAACAACCTCAGTGATTCACGTAACAACTGTGCCAAGAAAGGTCATAAAATAGGGCGAAACTTGCTTAACCTCTCTTGCTTACCGGTAGCAGTGAAATTTTGGGGCTTAATCGAGGACTACCTGTAGGTACATTTTTTCCCCTACTTCTGGATAGATTAAAAGTTAAAAGAAATAAAAATATGAAATATGTCAGGGTATTCTTTCAGGTGAAATTTAGCTATGCAAGGTCATAAAGAGATCCGTATTGGGAGTGTAATGTGTATTTGGGATTCTCTTTCCATCACTAAAATCTTCATCAAAAATTGAGCAGTCTGCCCTGTTTAGATGTTGCGCTGAAGTTCTAACATAATATTTCCATGGAACTTCATTTTGTGCTGGATCTGATAATGGTTCAGTTCTGTAAAATAATCTCATTAACCTGAATTTGAAGTCTAGGAAAAATAAATAAAGTATGTGTGCCAGAAAAAAAAAGGGAAGAATATACTGTAGTTAATCAAGTTTATGCATGTTTTCTGTTCCTATTTATTATTATTTTTCATTTCAATGGACCAAGAGTTCTCCAAGGAGATTATAAAGCCAGATATATAAATTCATGCATGCATGAAAGATAATAAAACCTTAAAAGTCCTCCATAAATTACACAACAAAAAGAGCCATCATGCTAACATAATAACAGGCACATCAGCCCAAAATTGCCCCACATCTCATATTGCTGGAAGAAGAGGAATAATTTATTCCAGTCCTAAACAAATAATAGTGTAAGCACCAGGTTAGCTTTTGAGGAAGAATATTTGAAAAGTGGGTTGCCAGGAATAGAAATGCTTTCTTTCTTGTAACTAAGAAGGAACGCACATATAGGGAAAGATCTATGATGGTGATTCAAATGTCTGCATATAGGAAGAAAAGTTCCTTGAGATAATCTGGCTTCAAATTGTTCAAGACTTTAAATGGCAGCATCAATACTTTGCATTGGCTTGGGGAAAAAATTGGCACCCAATAAAGTTGATGAAATAGTGACATTGCATAATCATATTAGCCAGTCCCGAATTTGGATAAGCATAAATTTCTGAGCGACCTTTAAAGGAAGCTCTATGGTCAATGTGTTATACTAAGTCCGTGATGGCGAACCTATGACGAACCGTGCCAGAGGTGGCACACACAGAGACCTCTCTGTGGGCATGTGTACTGTCGCCAGCTGCTCTTCCGGGTTCCGTCGTGTGCATGCGCGCTGGCCAGCTGCTCTCTTCCAGGCTCTGGCGCATGCATGCGCGCCCTGTGTGCAAGCATGTGACGGAGCCCGGAAGAGAGCAGCTGGCTAGCACGCATGCGCGCCGGAACCCGGAAGAACAGGTGGCCACTGCATGCACTCCAGTTTCGGCACTTGGTGTCGAAAAGGTTAACCATCACTGTGCTAAGTCAACCAAAAGATAACGGCAACATGTGTATCTAGACCTATCTAGGGGCAGCTAGTAACTAGAGTATCTCCTATTTATGTATCTATTTATTTAAACAAATGTATAAGGATGCCCAATTCTATAATTGGGTGGGTTATCTTTCCGTCAGTTAAAATGTTGGATCTAGGAGTCTTTCAGTTTTGAAGCTGGTTTTTTCAGTCCACTTTAGAATGGGATGGAAATAATCTGGGCATTAACCAGGCAAATTATTTATGATGGCAGTCTTTGGTTGGTTAGCTATCGTGTCCTTTGCCTTTCTTTTTCAGGTATCTCCCGAATGGGTAATCCTTTCCCATAGCCCACTGCAACTTTTCCACCATCTCCATGACAGGTGTGTGCTCGTGTGTGGACAAGGTCCTGTGGAACAAAATGCCAGGGAGTATCCTTTTCGGTTTCCAAAATCTTTCTGTTCCTTTTCCTCCCACTTCCTTAGTTATATGTTGAGAAGCACTGTTGCATAATGGGTACAACTGCATGTATTTGTTCGGTTTCTATCAGGGGTGAAATCCAGCAGGTTCTGACAGGTTCTAGAGAACTGGTAGCGGAAATTTTGAGCAGTTCGGAGAACTGGCAAATACCACCTTTGGCTGGCCCCAGAGTGGGGTAGGAATGGAGATTTTACAGTATCCTTCCCCTACCATGCCCACCAAGCCACGCTCACCAAGCGACACCCACAGAACCGGTAGTAAAAAAATTTGGATTTCACCACTGATTTCTAGCCTGTTTTCCCATGGAGAGTTCAGAACAGCAGACATGAAAATTTCCCTTTAATGTTCTCCACACAAAAACAAGTAAGTTGGGGGCAATACAGTGAGAGGCGCAAATCATGCAATTAACTCCATGGAGGAATGGCAACTTAAACCTAGACCTCACTGGTTCTGGGCCAATACTGTAGCCCCTGTGCTACTTTGGAATGTGGGATATAGTGAGGAGAAGAGGCTGAAGTCCCATCTCACTCAATAAGATTCAAATACTCTTGTGGCCTCATCCGTCATATGGACATGAGGAAGAAATAAGATAACAGTGTGAAGGTTTGAAGAACATAGTTTTGCATAACTTGATTGGTTGATTGGTTTTGTGCCATCAAATTGTTGTCAACTCTTAGTGACAACGTAGATTTTTTCCATGGTGATCTGTCCTTGGCTGGTCTTTCAGATCTTGCACTCTTTGCCACTATAACTTTGGGTAGCCATTTTGCTTTTGGTCATCTTCCCTTTCCTTTCTACTGTACATTCCCAGTATTGGAGTCTTATCTAAGGTGGATTATTATATCTCCTCTGTCCCTAATAACGGGACAATTTTCACCGAATTAGTGATTGTTGATGGTAATTGATTAATCTATACATCACTTCTATGTAATCATGAGGGAATCATTATTGAAATACACATCAATCCCAAAACAATCGTGAAAGAAATGGTCATGTATCTCTCCTTCCAAATGGGGTGTTAAGTTCAAAATAGGTCGTGGTCTGCTTGTAAATTGAAAAATGGTGCACAGTTTGCATCAACTGAAAAGTCTTGTCAGTTGAAATTGACAACAAATGGCAACCCAGCAAGAATAATTATACGAGGTAAACAAAGTTGGATTGTGGGACTTTGGTTACCATTTAATGCATTTTAAATGAATTCTGGAATGAAA
Organism: Ahaetulla prasina; assembly: GCF_028640845.1. NCBI lineage: Eukaryota > Metazoa > Chordata > Lepidosauria > Squamata > Colubridae > Ahaetulla > Ahaetulla prasina. The sequence goes on along the minus strand of NC_080545.1, from coordinate 84,985,501 downwards.
GGATTTCAGAAGCAATGATTGCAAAGCAGTGGTGGAATTCAGATTTTTTTTACTACCGGTTCTGTGGGCATGGCTTGGTGGGCGTAGCTTGGTGGGCGTGGCAGAGGAAGGATACTGCAAAATCTCCATTGCCACCTCAGTCCTGGGGGAAGGATATTGCAAAATCCCCATTCCTATCCCACTCCTGGGGGAAGGGTATTGCAAAATCTCCATTCCCACCCCTTTCTGGGGCCAGCCAGAGATGGTATTTGCCAGTTCTGTGTACTACTCAAAATTTCTGCTACTGGTTCTCCAGAACCTGTCAGAACCTCCTGAATAACACCCCTAGTTCAAAGATACTGAATTAAAACTTACAACCATTTTTATCACGGTTGCTCTATGGACATGGTTCCTAAGCAAATCTGGCTTCCTTAAATGACTTTGCTTGTCAGAAGCCAAATGGGAAGGTCACAAATTACAACCACTTGACTACAAGATGAAGTAACCATTGTAAATGTTGCCAAGTGCCTGAATTGCAGTCATAAGACTGGATGGATGGTGCAATGGTTGTAATTTTGAGGATGGTTCATAACAAGTTTTTTCAAGGCTGTCTTAACTTCAAGCTGTTGTTAAACAAGTGGTTGTAAGTCAAGGACTACCTGTATTTCTGATAATTTTTCTTTGGGGGAAAAAGTGCTATTCCTTGACCATCTGAAATAGCTTGGGATTTCAGCATATTCTCACCATTGAAGACATCAGGAAAGCATTTCCTTTGTTGGATATGGTTGATCAGAAGCGGCGGCCTAAAGAACTGGCAAGTATTAACCTGGGCATAGAAAAAAAGTGATGTAGGGGCGAAATATAGATAAACTTTATGTCCCTATAAAATTTACAACGTAATAATATGTGTAAGGTAGATAGCATTCTAAAAAGCAGAGACATCACCCTGCCAACAAAAGTACGTATAGTCAATGCCACAGTTTTCCCAGTTGCAATGTATGGCTGTGAAAGTTGGACCATAAGAAAGGCTGAACGTCAAAGAATTGAGGCCTTTGAACTCTGGTGCTGGAGAAGACTCCTGCAAGTCCCTTGGACTGCAAGGTGATCAAACCGGTCAGTCCTAGAGATGATCAACCCTGATTGCTCTTTAGAAGGCCAGATCCTGAAGATGAAACTCAAATTCTTTGGCCATCTAATGAAAAGGAAGGACTCACTGGAGAAGAGCCTAATGCTGGGAAAGATTGAGGGCAAAAGAAGAACGGGATGACAGAGAACGAGGTGGCTGGATGGAGTCACTGAAGCAGTAGGCGTGAGCTTAAATAGGACAGGAAGGCCTGGAGGAACGTTGTCCATGGGGTCACGATGGGTCGGACACGACTTCGCAACTAACAACAAAGGTAGTTTCAACTATCTTATTTCCACATGGACAAATTCATTCTGCTGGGAGAATTTTATTATACCTAATTTGAAGCAGTGCTGATAGAAGAACATTATCTGCCTTTAGACAAAGTTAGCTTTTTCAGATAACATGCACTCCTATTTGTCCGTATTCTGTCAAGTCGAGACAGCCTGCTGACCTCCCTCAGAAATTAATTGGTTGGTTTGATCCCAGCCTATAGATATCATAAATTATAGAGGAAGCCCATACGAAGCCAATTAATGCCGTTCCTTTGTATCTATGGTATAAGAAAAGCTCTTAATGAGATCAGGGTTAAGGTTCTGGAACAATGAAGTCTCAGCTGAGTTGAAGCTAAGTCTTCTGCTATCTTCACTGTGTCATTTCTCATAGAATGGAAGTCTTTTGTTCAGAAAAAGGAAATGTTGGGGATGGAATTTCTGGGAGGGAAATAAGATCCAGCTGGACCTCTCTTGCTTTATGGACAATATAATTTGTTTCTAAATTTGATTATTTTCTCTGGCAATACCTTGGCTCATTTGCTTAAAATTTATTTCTTTTTTTTTTTAATAGCCTCCTCCAACCATTGACTTTCCCACCATAGAAGGTAACTATTGTTGGACACCTTTGCAGTTTTAAGGATACAGTTTTAAGGATACAGTTTGTTCTTCTTAGGTCAGACGTAATTTATGGTCTTGATCAGGCTAAAAATAGCACTAGAAAAATAGAAAAAAAAGTTGTGGACAATCTAATGAATACCATTGTAAAAAATTTAGAACATGTGCCATGCAGACATGCCTTTTTTAAAAAAAGTTGTTTGGCTTTCTCCAACTTTAGGAATAATTCTGTTGGGGGAGCCAGTAAGGTGGGAAACTTGTCTTCAGTTGATTATTGACATACTCCTGAGCAATGGGAATCCAGGAGTAGATTTCGCTTCTGCGCCATATCCACATATACCCATCGTTGCTTGCAACATGGACCTCTTATGGATGGCAGAAGCCAAGATGCCAAGGTAAGCAAAATAACTTGTGGGGGGTGTATGTCTCAATTACATTTTTAAATCTTTTTCTCCCACCCATCCAAATATTATTAGCATTCTTGATAAATCTCTTGCAGAATTGGCCAGTCTCAATTAGCTTGCATGAGTTGGGAGCTGACTGTTATGCATTAGACGTTGTAATTTAGCATTATTTTAGGAAGGGAGCTTTTTTTTGATCCTTTATTTTTTATATTTATTATATAAAAATAAATAAAATAAATAAAAATAAAATATATTTATATTTTATTATACATCTCAGTCAAATAGACCTGCTAGTGCCATTCTATGGTGGAAGCCCTGCACGTAGTGGAAACCACTGAAATGTCTCCATTTCACCTTTGACTGAGCAACAATAGCAATTTTATATGATTAATAAGTATTGAAGATTGCTGAGGGAGCCAGAGAAACTAACATAATAGTATTTCCTAAGCTTCTCCTATTATATCCAGTCTTGAAACATGACTGATGGCCATCAAGGGTAGATAATTCCGTTTCTCTTATTTCTTGCTATGTTTACATTCCTCTCTCAATTTAGCTGCTATTCTACCGCCAAAATTTTTTTTTTTTTTTTGCCAATTTCAAAATAAAGTATTTTCTTGTGAGTTGGTGTTCGTTCACCCGGCTTCAACATACAGCAGTCCAAATCACTGCTCCTGCTCTAAATCTTGGTCTGGTTGCCCCAGCTTAATGATGGCCATTATGGCCCCTGCCTCCGCTGCCGAGTCGAACCTCTCCTTCTTCACCGTCTCTACAGGACAGATCTGGTTCAAAGACCCCTCAACAGCGGTTTATCAGCCCGGGAATTCACAAAGCTTGGCAGAGCTCGCTCTTCCCCGATTGTCTTGCTGCGACGCTTCCAGTCGAATCCCTATTATATCCAGTCTTGAAACACGACTGATGGCCATCAATTCTCTAGTATCTCACTTAAGAAAATAATACTTGCAACAATGTAGTTGGCAAGAACTTTTAAGAGTTGAAGGAAAAACCTAGCCTAGACTCTTAGGATCTTTGATCTTCCAGTTTCTCTTTATTTGTTTGTTGCAATTTGTGGCTTGCTTAAATCCAGGAGATACAACTAGAACAGAATATGGCTGCCTAATTTTTAACTGGGGCTATATAATTATGGGCCTGAAAGTACTATACTCTTAGCACCTGTGAACCGGCAGGCTCAACTTAAGGGGTTGATGTTTGTCTATAAAATCATTATAGTTTAGAATTCTAGTATTGAAAATATCGCTTTCCTTTATATCATTCAACTTGTGCAGTTAGATTGCTTGGTGGGCCTTGCTTATGGACATACCAATAATGGTTCACAATGTGGTAGCCAGGAGTTGGGATTTTGGAGTAATAGCCCCATTATGATGCCTTTATGTCCAGGCATTTATGAGTTAACAAATTGTTGGAAACTTTCTCCTTCCTCTGGAGAAATCCTAAATTTTATATATTGGGAGGGGGGGAGTTCTGAGAGAACGTTTTTGTTGTAGCCTAAAGGTAACAGAGCAAATCACTAACAAGGGAGCACCAGCAAATCTTGAATTTTGCAAGAGCAAATGTCAGTGACAGGTGAACATCCCGGTGTATGCCACTTGATAAGTAAAAACAAAAACACCCTGGAGTTTGCCAACAGTATCTAAGCTATCTTCTAGGCCAGTGGTGTCAAACTCTTACTTCATTGAGGGCCGTATCAGGGTTGTGTTTGACCTTGGGGGCACAGGGGGTGGGCGTGGCCAGAGTGGGTGTGGCCAGTTCGACATCACTTGTGTCACGACGACTTCCTGCAGCTCTCTGCCAGTGAAAACAGAGCCCGGGGGTACGCATAGCCCCCCAATTCCATTTTCAATCACAGTGGCCTCCTGCAGCCCTCTGTGAGCGAAAGCAGAGCTCAAGGGGCGGCGCATACAACCCCCCTCTCCCCGAGCTCCATTTTTGCTAGCAGAGGCATTGCGGGCCAATCCTTCGCTGCTTCCAGGGCGGCCCCATGGACCAGATCTAAGCACCCCATGAGGCATAGCAAGGCCTTGAGTTTGATACCCCTGTTATAGGCAGTGTGATGGAAGTAGTTTGCTTTTTTAGTTATTTTCGTCCCAGTTTAGCCAATAGTTCTGGGATTCTTAGCTGATTCTCCCTGGAAGTACTAATTAGGGCTGATCCTGCCTCCATTCCAGTTGCTGTGGCCAGTGCTTGGACATTGAAATATGGTATCTTAAATCCAGAATACATATAAGGCAAACTGTTGTACTCCAGTCAGTCAGTCAGTCAGCATCTATGTTGACTTCCTTTCTCCCTGCCCCACTATCTTTTCCATTGGCAAGGTTTGGCCATGGCACCTTTCTTGTCTGCTTGGAGAACATCTACAAGAAAATGACTGGGAAAGAATTGAAGTACGAGGCCCTGTTAGGCAAGCCCAGCACTGTTACTTACCGCTATGCTGAACACGTCCTTAAGCAGCAGATGGAGAATTGTGGCTGGTCATCCCCTCTTCACCAACTCTATGCTGTTGGGTAAGCAGGCCTCCTATTTTTAGCTTGGAAAGAGGAAGGTTTTGCCACAGTGCAAAGACCAGTGAGAAGTATTGTGTTGCTCACTGTTGGTTTGGGTTGAGAAAACTATATGCATCCAGCCATTGTTTGTAAACCATGGCTTGCGGCTAAGCACAACGCACAGCCTGTCAGTGTGAGAACCTAGTCTCTGTTCCTGCTGCTGATCTTGAACGGAGTATCTAAGCAGTAAAGTGCATGGTTAGGGTATGGAGAATTGTCTCAGGTGGAGACAAGTCTACTAATGAGGTTTTTCCCTTTGTAAATATGTTAATGGCTGTTATTGGAATTGGGGAGTTTTGGTTACAACACAACTGGAAGATAATATGTTGGAGAAGAATGATTTAATGGTTGGCCAAAATCATATATTAACTACTATTTCTCCCGTCCTCACTACTGTGTTCTTATATCTTGACTCTACTATAGGGACAATCCAATGGCTGATATTTATGGTGCCAACCTCTACCACCGCTACCTCCAGGCTCAGGCTGAAGTCAATGTAACTGCTATGGCAGCCGAGAGGGAGAAACATCTGGAGACCCAGAGAGACTGCAATATCTCGGTCAGCTCTGTAAAGAGCTGCCACTCTATACTAGTTTGCACCGGGGTCTACAATCCTCATGGAGACATCCCTACTGACCCTCAGGACCTCCTGAAGACTCTGTCCCATGGGCATCGTGATTTCCATTTTGATCCATCCTTGGTGGAAGCTTCTTACGTTGTTCATGATGTGAATGATGCTGTGGAACTTGTATTTCAAAAAGAGAATTGGAAACAAGAGTGACCAATCTATTGCCAACAGCATCTGATGCAGGGATGCAAGAAAACTTGGATCTTTTTCTTGTTTTAACACGTGCCAAAATGAAAAAAAAATTCTCCAATTCCTTTTTTCTTTTTGGAGGGATTGTACTAAACAATTTTTCGAACCCTGAAATTATCAACCATTTAGTTTAAAATTAATCTCCTTTGCTAATGTTGACTTGGCCATAGAGGTATAAAGACTTCTTAATTGAATGGATCACTTGGTGATCCCATAGGATTGCACTGTGAGATTTTAAAACTCTTCTTTTTGTCTGAAATACAATCAGCCGTTGAATAATCCCTTTGTGACTTTGTTTCCTCCATTTTATTATTGGAATGGGGGATCCTATCTGAATACTGTAATCCAGTATCATGAGCGCTGCTACAGGAAGTCCTTGGATTACAACAGTGATTGAGACTGGAATTCCATTGCTAAACATTGTTAAACATTGCTAAACATACAGTCCCAGCTGCTGCTGTTAAGTGAGGATCACATGGGTCATTTAGTGAGGACGTCACATGATTGCGACTTCTAACTTCCTGCCAGCTTCCCCATTGATTTTTCCTGTGGGAAGCCATCAGGTAAAGTTATAAATTGCAATCACATGACCACAGGATTGTTGGTCAGAACCCTGAGGACCTGTCATATGTCCCCCTGCTTCAGTGCCATTGCAAGTTTGAACAGTTGTTGACCAGCAGTCATAACCTGATGACCGCCTGTACACTTTTTTGGTGTGCCTTTTTTCCACACAATTTAATATGACTATCATGTTAAATGTGCATCGTAAGTTCATTTATAATAGATGGGGTGCTTGGAAGCTATGGAACTTCTTGTCACAGTGGGAATGCTACTTTATGCCATACAAATTAGAGGATCATAATAGGTAGGTACCATAGTAATCAATTCAGACTTTCTTCATGACTACCCCATTTTACTAGTCCTTAAATATTTAACTCTACTTGCCATAAGGGGACTAAGACAGAGGTGGGTTTCAGCAGGTTCTGACCAGTTCTGGAAAACCAGTAGTGGAAATTTTGAGTAGTTTGGAGAACCGATAGTAAAAATTCTGACTGGCCCCAGCCCCATCTATTCTCTGCCTCCCAAGTCCCAGTTAATTGGGAGGAAATGGGGATTTTGCAGTATCCTTCCCCTGGAGTGGGGAAGGAATGGAGATTTTACAGTATCCTTCCCCTGCCACACCCACCAAGCCACGCCCGCCATGCCCACCAAGCCACACCCACAGAACCGGTAGTAAAAAAATTTGAAACTCACCACTGGACTAAGCCCTCCAAATTGTACTTTTGAAGGTCTTACATGTATGCTCTTATAGACCTATCATTTCTTACAAAAGATAAGGTAGCAAAAATGTGAGAAGTGCATCTTTAAAAAACAACACTTAATTTAAATAAGTTGGAAAAGAAATTTATCCAGGATCATCTTTTTAAGAGTAATTTACCTTTTTAAAGAGTATTTTCTATGGAAAGATTATTCTAGATATAATGGTTGCATCTAAAACTAATAAAATTGTATGTATTTGTACAAACATTTATATATATATAAATATATATGTAACTCTTGGCACACGAAAACAAATATATATATGTATATATATGAATATATATATATATCTATATGTAGGTCTTTGGTTATTCAGGTTTTCTCCCGCGTAAAATTGGAAGTGCCTTGGCGATGTTTCGCCGAAGTTTCGACGTTTCGACGAAGAATGAGACTTCGTCGAAACGTCGCCAAGACACTTCCAATTTTACACGGGAGAAAACCCGAATAACCAAAGACACACACACACACACACACACACACACACACACACACATATATATATATATATATAAACACACACAAACACACACACACACACACACACACCATGTTTTCCCGAAAATAAGACCCTGTCTTATATTTTTTTTGAACCCTGAAATAAGTGCTTGGCCTTATTTTTAGGGAGGTCTTATTATTTTGGGGTGCGTGGAGCAAGACGGGGCTCCTCTTGCCATCTTACCTGATTTCCAGCTCTGTCCCTAACCCTAACTAGAGGAAATAGTGGGGACCGGCTGCGCATGCGGTTAAATATTTTTGGGAAGGGCTTATTTTGGGGGGGGGCTTATTTTAGTGCATGCACTCAAAAGTCTGATTATTTATTATTATTATTATTATTTATTTGATTTTTATACCGCCCTTCTCCCGAAGGACTCAGGGCGGTGTACAGGCAGAATAAAACAAGCAATACAAAATACAATTAAAATGCAATTTAAAAAACTTATTAAATTAGCCTGAGAATTAAAAAAATTACCTTACACTAAAAACCCCATTTAAAATTAATAAAAATTTACCATTTAAAATTCAATTCAAGCCAGCCCGCGAATAAAAGGTGTGTCTTCAGTTCGCGGAAAGTCCGAAGGTCAGGTATTTGGCGTAAGCCTGGGGGAAGCTCGTTCCAGAGTGTGGGAGCCCCCACAGAGAAGGCCCTTCCCCTGGGGGCCGCCAGCCGACATTGTTTGGCGGATGGCACCCTGAGAAGTCCCTCTCTGTGAGAGCGTATGGGTCGGTGGGAGGCATGTGGTAACAGCAGGCGGTCCCGTAAGTACCCGGGCCCTAAGCCATGGAGCGCTTTAAAGATCGTAACCAACACCTTAAAGTGCACCCGGAAGGCCACAGGTAGCCAGTGCAGTCTGCGCAGGAGCGGTGTTACATGGGAGCTACGCGGAGCTCCCTCTATCACCCGCGCAGCTGCATTCTGGACTAACTGAAGCCTCCGAGTGCACTTCAGGGGGAGCCCCATGTAGAGAGCATTACAATAATCCAAGCGAGAGGTAACGAGCGCATGAGTGACTGTGCACAAGGCATCCCGATCAAGGAAGGGGCGCAACTGCCGAACCAGGCGAACCTGGTGGAAGGCCCTCCTGGAGACGGCCATCAAATGATCTGATTGGGCTTATGATCAGGGGATGTCTTAACGTATATATCCATATATATATGTATGTATGTGTGTGTATATATATGTATGTGTATATATATGTGTGTGTATATATATGTGTGTGTGTATGCAAAAAACCCCTACCTTTATTATTTTTACAAAAAACTCAAGGTGGTGAACATATCCAACACACTTTATAATAGTTATGAGGATAGTAATAGTCGTAGGAGCATGTTGCTGGGGGAAGATCTGGATATTTTCCGAGCTTGCTTTTACCATCCTTTCTCCATATTACGTTGATCAGTAATTGGTCATTTAGTTTAAAAAATATTCAAATTTGGGCATGTACACCAATACTTTATTTTCAATAGAAGGAATAAGAAAATAAGAGAAACTTACACTGTGGAATTCAAGATGGCTACACCAGGTTTCTATTTTCCTACTGTGCCTGGGACAAAGGAAGTTTGGTGTTATCTTTTAATACAGACCTCCTGTCTGCTCCTAAGACCAGGGGTGAAATGCTCCTGGTTCGGACCAGATTGCCCGATCTGGTAGCAATGGCGGTGGGTGGTTTGGGGAACTGGTAGCAAAAATCACTGCCCCCCCCAATGCCCAACTGAGCCGCACAATCATCAAAGGTGTTTTTTTTAACTTTTAAAAGCATTTTTTCTTCGGCTGATCGCCTGCCTCAGCTGGGATCATCAGAGGCTTTTAAAAGCATTTTTTTTTACAATTTCTTCGGCCGAAGAGGTTGTAGAAAAAATGCTTTTAAAAGGCTCCTCTGGCGATCCCAGCTGAGTTCCCTGACCGTCAGAGGCTTTTTTTTCTTTTAAAAGCAAAAAAAAGCTTTTAAAAGAAAAGAAAAGCCTCTGACGATCAGGTAACTCAGCTGGGATCATCAGAGCCTTTTAATAGCATTTTTTCTACAACCTCTTCAACCAAAGAGGTTGTAGAAAAAATGCTTTTAAAAGTAAAAAAAAAAAATTGGCCACACCCACCTAGTCGCACTACCCCCACCACCAAGCCACGGCCACAGAACCGGTTGTAACAAATTTTACATTTCACCGCTGCCCGAGACCCATCCCTTGCGTCTTCATCCCCCATTTCCAGCTGTTCAGGTATATTGGTATAACTGATTGAGTCATCAAACTGGAATCTGATTTACTTCATTGGCGAATCCTGTCATTCACAAGCCCCTCCCCCAAAGCAAGTGAGGGATGGAAAGATCACAAGGATCTCTTAGTGAAAATTGAAATAATGGGGGAATAGAGAAAAATACCTCAAGAGATAGATGCTCTTACCCAATATTAAGGGCTAATGTATAATTTATGGGGTTAATTGTCTCCCAAATAGACCTTCCCTTTCAGAGCTTGTAATATTTGTATGAAGTGTCAACACCCTTTTAAATCAGGGATTGCTTACCACAATCTTCCCTCTAAGCCTCTTGCTTCCTGTAAGAAATTTCTAGTCGTGTATGTACTTAGGTCACCCTATAAGGAAGGGTATATAACATAATAAGAGTTGGAAGGGACCTTGGAGGTCTTCTAGTCCAACCCCTGCCCAGGCAGGAAACCCTATACCATTTCAGACAAATGGCTATCCAACATTTTCTTAAAAATTTCCAGTGTTGGAGCATTCACAACTTCTGCAGGCAAGTTGTTCCACTTATTGATTTTTCTAACTGTCAGGAAATTTCTCCTTAGTTCTAAGTTGCTTCTCTCCTTGATTAGTTTCCACCCATTGCTTCTTGTTCTACCCTCAGGTGCTTTGGAGAACAGCCCGACTCCCTCTTCTTTGTGGCAACCCCTGAGATATTGGAAGACTGCTATCATGTTCCCCTAGTCCTTCTTTTCATTAAATTATAATCTACAAGGAAGAACATGCAGATAGTCCTTGAATTACAACCATTTGTTTAGCGACCATTCAAAATGACAATGGCACTGGAAAAAGTAAGAAATAGTCTTCCCATTTATATTGACCTGCCGAATTTTGTAACCAGCATGTATTTAAAACAGTTGCAGCATCTCGGGTCATGTGATCACCATTTGCAACCTTCCCCAGTTGCTTTCAACAAGCAAAATAAATGGGGGAAACTGGATTAATTTAATAACTATGATTCACTAAATTGCAGTGATTTGCTTAATCAAAAAATTAATCAAAAAAAATGTAAGATTGATCATGACTTACTGTATTTTTTGGAGTATAAAGCGTACTGGAGTATAAAAACCTTAGTTTTTGGGGAGGAAAATAAGAAAAAAGCTGATTGGCAGATGGATTGGCCTCCCGGAATACCCCCAATCAGCTGTTCAGAGGTGAATTTTAGCAACAGGTTGCTTAGTTGTGAGCTCTGTGCCTTGCTTTTTTTTTTTTTGCTTTTTTTCCCTGCTTCTGAAAAAGGCATTAAAACTTTTTTTTAATGCCTCTGAAAGCCTCTGAAACAGCTTCAGAAAAAAAACCTCTGAAGCTCTGTTTAGGGGCTTTTTTCTGAAGCTCCGTTTGGAGGCTTTTTTTCTGAAGCTCTGTTTTGGGGCTTCTTTTCTGAAGTTTCATTTCTGATGCTTTTTCCAGCCTCCGAAACCTCTGTTTGAGAAGCTGGGTGGAGTATAAGACGCACCCAGATTTTCACCCTCTTTTTTTGGGGGGGGAAAAAGGTGCGTCTTATACTCCAAAAAATACGGTACTTAAGAATCACCTTGCTTAGCAACAAAAATTCTGGTCGTAATTGAGGTTGTAAGTCAAGGACTACCTTGTCATGTTTTAGAGTACAGGACTTGGAATTATGGGTTTAAATTACAGAACAGTAGATTCCAACCTAAATTTCTCAGAATACAATCCAAGGATAAGATGGACAAGACAAGGTGGCCACAACCTCTCTCTCTGGTCCTGCAATTCTGGGGAGCTGCCGCAAGTCCTTTGAGCATAGGAGGAGGTCTGTAAAACATGGCCGGGTGTTGTGTTCTGGTGTTGAATAAAAGGAACCAGTGAAAAGGCAGAAGAGGGGCAAAAGTGATACAAGCTGAACAAAATGGAAAATAGGAATCGGCGATTGGAGAGCAGTGCTTGGAAAATCAGCAAGATGAGAGCTATTGAGCTTGAGAGAGTGTTCAGCAACCATCTTGGCATGTTAATTCTGGCTTTGCGAAGCCGCTTAGTTGTCTCTGGAGTGTCATCCATCCACTCCCCCTGAAACAGCTATTTGCACTTTTAAAGAGGAATCCAATTGTCTTACTCTCTTTGTCTCCCTCCTGCACCTGCTACCTCCTGACAGATTTTGTGAGGCATAATTGTGGGCTTCGGAGTGTTTTATTTAAAACACCACCCCCCTTCTTCAGTCTCTCTCTTCTAAAGAAAGATGGCTCTTGATCAACTGGAGAATAAAATTTTCACCCGCTGAGAGAGAGAGAGAGAGAGAGAGAGAGAGAGAGAGAGAGAGAGAGAGAGAGGTCTGTTTTTACTATTTGTTAACAACATTTTGGCTTAGAGTTTCTGTTCTGCTGTCCAGCAGTCCCAATTTTTTAAAAGCATGACTGATATTAGAAGAATAATTACGATGCATTATACCAAATAATTTAGATAATAAAAGACATTCTCATCTTACTGTCATTTAATATATTACCTCTGGACCAAAAAGTTAGAATCTAGACCTTATTTTTTTTCTTTTTAGTTTGCATTAGTTTTTATTGTTATACATTGTAATATTTAATAAAATGACTATTACAAAATCGGTAGAAAAGCCCACATATGGGCCATGACATTGTGAGGTAAGTTTTTCTTAACCTTGTTTTTTTGGCAGATAGCCCTGCCTGATGTCACTTTGCAGCAGATTCTTTCCAGATATGAATTTTGTACTGAAGCATTTGAACACATTACAAAGCCACATTTGCGTTTTGGGGGTGTTAGTCTAGCAATGCAAGCTTCTACAGCAGGGGTGTCAAACTGGATTTCTTCAAGGGCCGGATCAGTATTGTAGTTCTCTGCAGGCCGGTTGGGGTGGCATGGGGAGAAGGGACGGATGCCTTCTGCAGCACTTTGCCAGCCAAAACAGGGCACAGGGTGCCACGCATGGCTCCCCCGTGTGGCTCCTTGCCAGAGGCACCGTGGGCCGGTCCTTTGCTATTTCCAGGCCAGCCCCGCAGGCCAGATTTAAGCACCCCAGATGCAGCCCATGGGCCTTGAGTTTGACACCCCTGTTCTACAGAGTCCAGTTAGATCTGAACTTTTTTTTTTTGCTTCTATTAAGGTATGTTCATGAGGGGTTACCTAGCCCAATCCCAGAGCAAGAATAAGTCTCCTCCCTTTGAAGCTAAACAATCAGAAAGAAGTTTGCTGGAAGCTTTTGTTCTGCTGAAGAGCATTGGGCTGTCTGTGGGGAAGAAAATAGAAGCCCCACCTCAGATTGTAGGATGCCAAACTTCTAACTACAGAGATTAATTACATAGCCTGGTGTTAAAGTTTGGTTTTATTCTATTGTGCTCTGGACCAGGGGTCTCCAACCTTGGCAACTTTAAGACTTGTGGACAGCTGGCTGAGGAATTCTGGGAGTTGAAGTCCACAAGTCTTAAAGTTGCCAAGGTTGGAGACCCCTGCCATAGAAGGCCTAAATTTCTCCTGACTGATTTCCAGATGCTGGGCTTTCTTAAAGGGCCAAAAGGATGCTGCAAAAAATAGCAGCTCAGGATGATTGATATTGCATCACGCCAGACTGTCCCGGCTAGGTGAAGACATGGTGATAAAGACTTCTGCCCAAAGCCAAGGGCAGGAATAAATGTCCTTCTCAGAGAACGTGAGAAGGTGGAAGAAGCCCCTTTTGGACCCTTGGGCTTAAAGTGTGTGAAGTAGAAGGCATCTAATGTAAAAGTCACCCTTCTCCATCTGATACCCCCCTCCTCCCCGACTTTCTCTGAAGATGACCTAGGAACTGTAGTCCGATCTTGGAGAGACAGGTGTAGTGCTTTAAGTCATCAGGCTAGCAACCTGGAAGACTGTGAGTTCTAGTCCTGCCTTAGGCACAAGGCCAGGTGGAAGACCTCGGACCAACCAACGGCTCTAGGAAATTCCCTTGTTAAGAAAACTGCAGGGACAAGTTCAGATAGTTGCCAGAAGTCACAGTTTGACTTGAAAGCACATGTGCGCACGCCCATGCACCCAAAAACCAATTGGGGGTGGGGGAGGGGTCCATGTTGGACAAGAGTCTGTCCCAACAACCCTTCTTTAATTCCCAAAGTCATGGGGGGGGGCATACTCAGGGTCTCAGACTTCCTTTCTAGCTAGGCAACGGTTTTCTTGCCCCCTCCAGCAAGTGACTCATGTGCTGCTGTCACAGGCCGCCCACCCAGTTGTTGCCAAGAAGAGCTCTGGAAGAGGAGGGGGGGGCTTTGCTCCCAAGTGTCCTCCTACCTGCGGCCCGCCCCTGCCCGCGTCCCTCGGCGGCTCGGCAGCGGCTTCCTCAGAGCAGAGCCAGCCCTCGCTTCGCTCGCCCACGACCCCCAAAGGCCGCCTCTCTCTCTATCCGTCGGCTCTGCCTCCTTTTTCCCCCCTGCCTTCTCTTCCTCTTCCGCGCGGATCCGCTCCGGGTTTCCCCGGATCCCGACGATCCAGGCCGGGTCTCCGCTTTCGCTCAGCCTCGCCCGCCCAGCGCTCGGGCTCCCCGAGACTCGACTGCGCCTGGCAGGGTCGCTGCTTTTTTTTTTTTTTTTTTTTGTGGCCGCCCGGGCGGGAGGGCTGTGGCCCGCCGGCCGGCCCGTTCGCCTTGGGCCGCGGGGTCAGGCCGACCATGCACCGGGTGGTCTCCAACCAGCGCTCGGTCTCCTCCTCCTCCGGCTCCTTCCAGGCTCCCCCGCCGCCTCCCCCCGCCGCTGCCGGGGATCTGCAGCCGCTCTTTCTGGGCGGCGGCGGCGGCGGCGGCGTCAGCAGCACCAGCAGCTCCAGCGGCGGCACCCGGAGGGGCAGGCGGGGCTCGGTTTCCAATTCGGCTTCGACCCGGACCCGGAGCAGCAGCAGCAGCGGCGGCGCCAGCAGCAGCCGCGCCCCCACCACCAACAGCAGCAGCAGCAGCAGCAGCGACCGGAGCAGCGAGGAGGACGAGGACGGCGAAGGGGAAGAAGCCAAGCCGCTGGTGCCGGCGCAGGACCCCGCTTCGCCGGTGGCCGTCGTTGCCATTCCCGCCGCCGCCGCCGCCGCCGCCGCCGCCTCAGCCTGCCCCTCGTCAGGCTTCAGCAGTTCCTCGTCGTCGGGCTGCACCATGACCGCCGGCGAGCTGTACGGGGCTCCGCTGGCCGGGCCGGGGGCGGCGGCGGGCCCGGCGGCCGGCCTGCTGTGGGCTGGGGGCTTCGGCGCCGGTCCGACGGGGCCGCGTTGGGGCTACCAGGCGCTGTCCTTGGTGCTGCTGCTGGGCCAGGGGGCGCTGCTGGACATCTACCTGATCGCCGTCACCGACTTGTACTGGTGCAGCTGGATCGCCACCGACCTGGTGCTGGCGGCCGGCTGGAGCATCTTCTTCTGCCGCAACAGCCGCGCCCGTCGGCGGGAGCGCCCGTTGGGGGCCGGAGGAGGCCACCCGCCGCCCCCGCCCTTGCACCCGCTGCTGAGCCACGGGCCCTACGGCGGCAGAGGCGGCGGGGCGGGCTCGGGGGGCAAGACGGGGGCCACTCCGCGAAGCGGGGACTTCGCCTACGCCCACTTGGCCTGGCTGATCTACGCCATCGCCTTCACGCCCAAGGCGGCCCTCATCCTGGGCACCTCCATCCTGGAGCTGGTCGAGCTGCGCCTGCCGCTGGGCGCCACGGGCTTCCGCATCACCCTGGCGCTCTCGGCTCCGCTGCTCTATTGCCTCCTGCGCGCCATCAGCACCGACCCCGGCGGCGGCCAGCTGCTCCTGCCGCCCCAGCCGCCCCCCCAGCACCGCGCCTCCGCCGCTTTCCTGGCCACGTGCTTGGACCTGCTGGACAGCTTCACCCTCCTGGAGCTGCTGCTCCTGCAGCCGGCCCGGCCCGCCTTGCCCCTGCCGCCGCCCGTCCGGTACGTGCTGATCGCCGTCTATTTCTTGTGCCTGGCCTCGCCCGTGCTCTGGCTGTATGAGCTGAGCGCGCCGCGGGCCCCCGGCGCCGGCCGCCTGGCCTTACACTGGCTGCTCCCCGCCGGACTCCTGGATGCGCCGCTGCTGGCCCTGCGTTGCCTCCTGCTGGTCCGCTACCAGCAGCCGCTCTCCATCTTCATGCTCAAGAACCTCTTCTTCCTGGCCTGCCGGGCCTTGGAGGCCATGGAGACCTGCTACCTTCTCCACTCTGCCAGCGGGCAGGGCGGCAAGGGCAAGAACGTGCCCGTCCTTTCCACAGGCGTCGGGGCTGGCCAGCTCAGCCACTGCATCTCAGAGAACGACATGGGGCCCCATGGTTACGTCAACACACTGGCGGTCACTGCCCAGAGCTGAGGACAACACGAAGGGGTTTCGAAGTCAGACTGGGGGAGGGGGCTTCCTTCATCCTGCCCATCCATCCTCTATAAACTGTATTCCTTCTTAATCCAGTTTAGGTACCCAGCCCTCTCTGGTTATTTTGTGTTTATAGCTGTCCAGTTATTTAGACCTCCTTAAGGAGATGGCATCCATTCAGTTGTTCCACTAAATGTACTACTTCTCCATGACTGTGTTGGTCACCTACTGAATGCAACTGGAAAGTGGTTGTTCTTCCAACCTGTATTTACTTTGTAGTCTTTATACCTTTCTTCCCCCACATATTTGTGAAGTTTCCTTTTGGTCGTCTTAATTATGAGCTCTCCTTGTCATTGTTCACAAATCCACTCCCTATCTCAGTTGGCTTTCTGAAGACTCTGCCACACAAGTACTTCCCTGTAGATACTTGGCTGATAATGTGAACATTGGCTTATGGTGATTCCATCAGGGCAAGGATGCCCACGCAGCAGTAGTCAAGATGGGTAGAATGCTTTATGAGAAGCAGAGAACCCATGTAATTTGGATCTCTTGTTGCATTCTTCATGCTATTCTTGCTTCACTCTCTTCTCTACTCAACCATTTATAATCATAGGCATATATAACTTTTGGAAATGTATACAGAAATCTCTTCTCCAAGGGAATAGGTGCATTCCCATCCCATTCCCAATTAATCCCAGTAATGAATCCACTAAGCCTAATGATGGCAGCAATAAGCTTTTTCATCAAAAACAAAATCATCCCCACATTTAGATTCCCAGGTCCTAAATATTTTCTTTCCAACCCTGACCCTATTTATTCTATAGATTCTAACATGTGGTTTATGTGCTGTGCTACGGACTCCTTTTTGCTCATCTCCTATAATTTCAAAGAGGAGGAGGCAGCGACTTAGTCTTATCCTCCAAAGAAAGGGGGAAATGTACATTATTTCCATTTCTTCACCTTGTCAGGTTTCCCACTCACCTGTCCTTGCTGAGGTGCCTCCTGCCATCAATGCCTACAATGAAGGGAGAACTGGGGACAAGCCAACCATCCTGTGGCATGCTGTGGCAAGATCATGAAGCTTTGCCTGATATGTTCTTCTAAACTGTTCAAATTGTCCATATGTACAGTATTTTAGAGTGTCCCTCCTGCAGCAGTGGCTAAAATCTATTTTGGGTTGAGTCAGACTCTTGGTAACATCATGACTGTATCTACGTAGTTCTCTTGGCAACCAAACAAATGCAGCTTCCACATTGCCTTCTTCCTGGTTTTTTTTAAAACACTTCCCAATCTAGCCTACCTGCCTGGATTTCCTAATGGACTTAAGCATTGATGGCAGTGCTGACTAATGAAAGAAAATAATTATTTTTTGCTGATGCTATATTGGAATAGTTCTATGAATAAGGATATGGAGGGGATTTTCCAACTGAAAAAGTGGAAGATCCTGATCAGATGGTCCTCTGATATAAACATTATTTCTATGTCAGGCATGTGAATTTTAGCAATTTCCCTGCTAAATTTCTACCCGTAGATTCTAGGGTTTGTGCGGGTGGGGGTCTTATGGATGTGAGTTATCACCTGCAGACGGAACAACCTGGGCACAAAAATACCATCTCCTTGAGAGTTAAGCCATTTTTCTTTCTAAATGTGCCTCTCCTCAGCATTGCTGCTCTAAGGTGCTCTAGTTGTACCAGCTGCTTTGACCAAGGGCAAATCAAGGACACAATTTTTTTTCTTAACAATTGTTTCCTTTTCTACATGCCCTTGGCTAACAGTGTGGAGGAAAAATTCAGCATTGAGATCCCAAACATCTATAAGAATAAATCAGTAAGATTCACCTCTCAGGAATCTATTGCAGGTTCCTTTTTTTCTTATGGTGTCAAAGGATTCAGCCACATATGTACTGTAGGCTTTTTTTTTTGCACAGTGCCCTTTATTGCTTTTATCTTGTCCTCTCCTCTTGAATGATAAGATTCCAAAGTGTTTCAGACTGTATGATACCCTTGATCATTGTAACTGACTGTCCTGGACCTTGCCTTCCTCAGCATGCCTGCCTTTTGAACCCCTGGCTCTCTCTCTCTTGTGCCGCCTTTTAAAGAAGTTTTTCTTTAAAATCACCAATACCTACTGTTCTCCTTCCTCACAGAGATAAGAGTCCATTTGGGGAAAGTTCCTGGAATTAGGGTGCTGCCTACACTCTTATAAGAAAGGTGTTCCCCTTTCCTTTGCTGATGTCTACCTCTGTGCTTGAAACTTATTGCATCTAGAGAGTGGCCTGAATGTCCATCTCTCGATTAACAGCTAACTCACCGGTGATAACAGGGTCTCTTAACAACCTCCAACTGAGGCTTTCGGGTCTCTTGGAATAAGCCTTGTATGATTTCAATAAATTGGTGCTCTGTTTTGAGGACAGCCTTCATTCAGGTCTATTAAGTTCTACTTGCTAAAATGTCCATTCGAGGCAGGCCAAATAAATTGGGATTAGTCTTTTTGTACTTGATAATCCATGAGTGTGACATAGCTTCTTCATACCTTCAAACTAATTTGATAAAGGATTAACCTGCAAAGATCACTAGTGAGAACTTGGATGTCTTAGCAAGAGTTCTAACGTTTCATAATGCAGTCAGGTTTCAACAGGGCTAGATAAAGCTCCAAATTTGGATGAGGCCCCAAAGTGGATTTAGAATAACCTGTTTTTCAGTCACCCATGTTTTTTAAACATTTTCTTGCACACTAAAGGCTTAGAAATGGTGGTAGGTGCAGTGATTGGCAAGAAAGAAAATTATTCACCTACTTACTTTTTCTTAATACCTACTTTTTCAGAGAATCAAATTATTGGACATAATATGGAAGAAATGTAAAGTTACATCTTTCTCCCTATAAACTGGCTTGATCAAGACTATTCCACAAAAAGATGTAAAATGTCTATGATGGTGTGTAGGGGAAGCACTGGTTTCTCCCTAATTCAGTAATGTTCTTTGCAATTAAATTATCAATTATGAAAAAATGAATAAAGGACCTGATCCTCCAATATAGTTTTAAAACTACACTTTATTTTTTCTTCTATAATTTATGAATAAAGGTTTCTATTGGGTGTTTCATTATGTAATCCTATACAACAACTCTTAGAATGTTTGCTAAACTTATTATTACAGGATTGAAAATGGTTTAACTCTCTCACTAGTGCTTTATTCTGGTCTCAAAGCAGAGCTTTTGAAAAACAGTGGTGTAAAATTTTGGCCAGAGGCCTTCCCTTTAGTATTTCCTTTCTATTTGTCTGGACAATCTTGGTGCTGTGATTGTGATTGTGAAGCTTAAGTACTGTGCACTCTTTCCCCTGCCCTTTCCTGAACTATGTGATATTTTAAATGGGGATGCTAGTTGCCTACTAAAGAAATACCACATTTTATTTGCTCCCCCAAATATCATTAGAAAACAACACAATATCATCATGCAACTGCTGCCTTTTGAAGCAGTTGGGCTAATCTTTTGTAGCATCAATCACTTCATATTTCATAGCACTGGAAATAAGTATTAAACCTCAGCCCATATTGTACCTTTTACAATGATACACACTTATTAACTGAAATAACAATGACTGCAAGTTGTTATGTTTAAGTTTAAGTAGGCATTATTGAAATGATAGCTGACTGCAAGCTAGCATTCACATTTGAACTAGAGTTACCTGTAGGAAGCTATGTCCCATACCCTTTTTAAGGGTTTTAAGCAGCAAACTTCCAGTGTATGACAAGGGCAGCTATACAAGCAACAATACCATAGAAAGTAAAACAGTTATATAGCCCAGGAAACTTAGCATCCCCATACACTTAACAGAGTATTAAAAATAAAAATAAAGATTTTGTTCTTAAAATAAAAAGAACGTATTTTGGCTGATATCTGGTTAAATATTTGCAATTCAGGTATGATAAAAATGTATCACTTATCCTCCCAATTTTAAATTAGCAAAACGTCAGAATTCAGGCAATTCCAAATCTTGTATCAAATACAATACAACATGGAGACAAGATGCTGACTTATAGTTGGCAATAGGCTGGATATTTATTGGCTCTATTGTTTTCTTTTTCGCTGGCAGATTTAAAAACATCTCTTATGCCCTGGATACCTATCAAAACATGCATTGGGAATTTTCAGTTCTTCAAAATTTGAGGAGGTAGCTGGTGTGCAGTTTTCCATATGTATATTTCTTTACTATCCACCTGCCAGGATGACTTTGGACTATGAGAAATCTTGTGCATTACCTCTACAACTTGACAAGATAAAATGTTTGCTTTGTGGCTTAAGATAACATGTAGACCTAGCCATTTTCACTGCAATGGATGCATACCAGTCAAGGTCTTATCATTTTGTAATGGTACAAATCTTAATTAGAGCTTGTGCTAATCTCCACTGCAGTGAGTAGAGGTTAAAGCTTCACTTGAATCATGATCTTAGTTTGAAGGCCACAAAAGAGCTTCAAATTCTTAACTTTTTATATAGCTACAGAAAAGATAGAAAGGTACTGAGGATAGATGCATTTAGAAAACTCAGAGGGAGTCCAGTTTAGCTGTTGCAACAGATACACATGGTATTTCTAACATTCCACTGGTTATTTCAGATTTTAACTGTATAATTACAGGTAGTCCTCGACTTACGGCCACAACCGAGCCCAATTGTTAAGTGAGATAACTGTCACTGCAGTTGTTAAGTTAGTATTAAGGTTATTAAGCAAACCTGGCTTCTCCATTGACTTTGCCTGTCAGAAGGTCACAAAAGGGGATCACATGACCTTAGGACATAACAGCAGAAAGTTGAACCAGTTGCTAAGCTTCTAAATTTTGAACGCATGATCATGGGGATGCTGCAAAGGTTGTAACTGTGAAAAACGGTCATAAGTCACTTTTGTCAGTGCTATTGTAGCTTTGAATGGTCACTAAATGAACCATTGTAAATCAAGGACAACCTGTAGTTTCTGGGCAATGATCATCAGAGCAGATTACATTAAATATATAACAAAGTTTAATGTTTCAAGATAAATTTTGCATCTTTTAACAGCTATTTAAATTTGATATGAAACTTGCTAACAGCTACAACCATGTAAAACTGGTTATGAAATACTGCCCTAACAAAGAAAATGAAGAATACTCTTGTATTCCATCATTTCAGGGCTACTGTAAGAAAAGAATTGTTACATAAAATATTCTAAACTTTGTTTAGAATAACATTCTGTTATTGTGAACTGTCCATTGATATACAGTATCTCTGAAACGCAAAGTACTTGGAGTATTAATCATTCCATTGATTCTTCCTATTTCTAATATATAGATAATTCAGCCACAATGGTATGTCGACTTATGAGCAACTATGAGTTAGCCATAGTTTTTTTGACTTAGCTAACTGACACTTGCTCTTTAAATATTTAGGTAAAAAATGAAACAGGTTTAGCATCTGTTCAGCATCCTGTAACTACTCATTTCCAAGCAGTAGCAAACATGCAAATGCAAAACAAAACAATCTGATTAATGCATGACTAAAAATATGGTTACATTTATTTGCAAATTTAAATTAAGCCAGCAACGCTGAAAAATATAGTACACAATTTAATTGTATAATAGAAGCTACACTGGAAAAGACAGAATGTAAAATTAAAATAACCAGCTTGAACATCAGTGATAAACATTGAAAGATACTGCAGACTAATTTCCAGTAGGCTAGAAGGTCATTAGTTGAAAAACACAACAGTCCTGCTCATTTGCCTTAATATATTGATGTAATTAGCAAGAAAGCAGGTTTCCCAATGTATGAAGAGCATAAGGTAATCAAGTTGGGAAATTACTTTTCCCAAATCCTCCACAGCGGCTGCTATTTAACTGAGTTTGAACTGAATTAACCCCATGTACTTGGATCTTTTAATAGCCTTTTCAATTCCTATATAGGCAGTTGGGTGTTAAAGTTGCAATGTAAGAGTATTCAACAGTATAGGTAGTCCTTAATTTACAACCCTTCGTTTAGTGACCGTTCAAAACTGCAATAGCACTGGGCCCCACACTTAAAATTGTTGCAGCATCCCCACAGTCACATGATCAAAATTTGGGCACTTGGCAACTGGCATGTATTTACGATGGTTGCAGCATCCCAAGTCATGTGATTGCCACCTGCATGCGACCTTCCCAGTCAGCATTCAACAAACAAAGTCAATGGGGGCAGGGGTAGCTGTATTCACTTAATGATGGCTGTGATTCCCTTAACAACTGCAGTGATTTGCTTTACCAAAAAAAGCAAAAAAAGGCTGTAAAATTGAGCATGACTCACTTAACAATTGCCTTGCTTGGCAGTGGAAATTCTGATCCCAATTTTTAGAATAGAATAGAATAGAATTTATTGGCCAAGTGTGATTGGACACACAAGGAATTTGTTTTGGTGCATATGCTCTCAGTGTACATAAAAGAAAAGAAAAAGGAAAAAAACCTTCATCAAAGATACAACATTTACAACACAAATGATGGTCATAGGTTGCAATTTAACCCTTGGTGATAGCAACAAAAAGTTAGTCATACGGTCATATTGTGTTCTTAATTGCAAAGAATTGTGTTGCAAGTTGAGATCCACCTATATCTGAAGAACCTATGCAAAAACAAAGAGTTTCTCTGGATTCTTGAAGCTAATTTTAAAAACAAGTCTAAATTTTGAATCAAGCGATAGATGTGTTTTCTGCACACTAAATAATTTCTGGCAGAGAAGCCTCCAACTCCCTCTCTCATCTATGCACTTGTACACTCACGCACACACATACATACACCCTTTTAACAACTATTTGCTTTAACTTGTCAGGGCAACTGTCAAGTTTGGGAACCATGCATGTTTTTATTTGTTTCAGAGGCAACAGACTTTTGCTATGAAATGCTGTCTCTGTTGCTGCAAATAACATTCCATGGAGAATCCAAAAAGGTAAAATTGAAAGCCACAGCATCCGCACAATTGCAGCTATTTCCTATATCTGACTTTTACTTTTTAAAATTAAATTTATATGCCACCCATCTCCCTGAGTAGGGCGACTCTGGGTGGTTTATAGAACATAAAAAGATAAATAGAAAAGCAATTAAAGATTTAAAACTCTGCAAAAAAACTGGAACCAAGGAGGTGGATGACATGGGATTGAGGTCTTCTTACCAGGTCAAACAACCCCGTTGGGGCCCCAGGCCAACTAGTAAAACCAAATTTAAATGCCCTTCTGGAATGCCAAAAGGCTGGGAGTAGTTTTCACCTTCAGTGGTACAGTACAGGTAATCAATTTACAACCACAGTTGAGCCCAAAATTTATGTTGTTAAATGAGACATTTAAGTGAATTTTACCCCATTTTACAACCTTTCTTGCCATGGTTGTTAAGTGAATCACAGCAGTTGATTAGTTAGTAACCCGGTTAAGTGAATCTGGCTTCCTGATTGACTTTGCTTGTCAGAGGGTTGCAAAAGGGGATCACATGATTTTGCAACTGTCGTAAATATGAACCAGATGCCAAGTGTTTGAATTTTGATCACATGATCATTGAGATGTTGCAAACGTCGTAACTGTGAAAAACGGTCATGTCACTTTTTTCACTTTTGTTGTTGTTGTAACTTTGAACGGTCACTAAACGAATTGTTGTAAGTTGAGGACTACCCGTATTCCACAGGGTTGGGATCACAGTAGAAAAAAGCTCTTCTTTAGCCCACCTGCTTAAATTCCTTAGCAGACGGAGTCTGTAGCAGGCCTCTTTCGCTGACACAAGTGGGCTGGGCTAGTCACACTGGGCTGGATCCATGCCATATAAGGCTTTGGTAATAACCAACACCATGAACTGGACCTGGAAGCAAACTGGTAACGAATACAGCTTGTGCAAATAGCAGTGTTATACATGTCACCTAAAGGCCCTCAGAACTGTCCAGGTCGCTGCTTTCTGCATCAGTTGTAGCTTCTAAATACTCCTCAAAGGTAGCCCCATGTAGAGAGCATTGCAGTAATCCAACTGAGATGACTAGGGCATGACTGACTGTGGCCTCAGGATCCAAATAAAGGGGCAACTGGTGCACAACTCAAGAGGCTCTCCTAGATACGTCTGTCACCTGCTGTTCGAGCATGAGTTGCGATTCTAGGAGAACTTCCAGGTTGTGCACCATGTCTGTCTGGAGTAGTATAACCACATACAGAACTAAAGATGATAAATAACCAGATCCTGAGGTCCCCTGCCTTCACAGCCACTCCGTCTTGACAGTAATAAGATAAATGCAGATAATACTATGAAATTAAATGACAGAGGTGATAGAAAACACTTCTTTGTATAGGGCAAAACTGGCTGACAAAATTCACTGCTATAAATTGTGACTAGAGTTACTAAACTGAATACTTATAAAAAGAGACTGGCAATTCTTGCTGATTTGACTTACAAAACTACAAAATTCACAGATAATCTGCTATCAGCCACAATGGAAAAAATGGTACTGGGCTAGACAGTCTTTTTCATGTCATCTAAAGCTAAAGTTTTTTCTATTTTAATACTTGCTACTTTCAGAATATTTGGCAAATTCTCCTGATCTTCTATGGCTATGCCTGTATTCTTAAGAGGCAATTTATATCATTATAGCACACTGCTATTTAGCTTAGATCAGATGTTGCACAATCCAACAAACAGCCATTAACTTATATACAGTACTACAGTAAAACTCTTGTGACTGTTTGATACTTTGTGGCCTTCAATTGGGCAAAATGGTGCATCATAGAGCAATAATTTTTGAATCAACGTACTTTAAATGGACCAATTTACAGAATGCATCCAAAATCTGGGATCCATGATTCCCTGGGATTGAAATTTGACGTTTTAATGCCATACTTTCCTGACTGTACTTTTCAGGAAACTATGGGTTGCATGACACAAGGAAAGATGGGAGGGGCACATACTTACCCTCTTTCCAGCCTCCCTCTGGCCCCTACGCCCAATTGGCTGGTAGCAAGACCTGACAGACAAGTGATCACTGGCAGCTTTGAAACCATGGTCAAAATTTTAAATCTCTTAATGGCAGTGGCTAGTAAGGGTAAGAATGAGAGGGTAAGTTGGATGCCTGCTGGTAAAATAAGGTTGGTTGAGGTGAGCCTTCTTCCTCCCTGGAGAGAGGGATCCCTTGGGGATATGGCAGAATGAGGAGGGTGCAGTTTTCCTTGTGGTCCATGACTCCCATAGTTCTCCCTCTCCACAACAAAGTGGCAGGCAGTTCCACATGTCAGATGAGGGCAGGAGGAGGGGTTCTTCTGACAATTGTGAACGGAAGGGAAAGGTGCAAGGCTATATTATATTTGGACAGGACAAAGGAGAGACTGGGATGCCTGCCTCTGGTGTGCCAGTGATAGTTGAGCCCTTGAGCCCCCTTCCTCTCTTTGTTCTCCCTCCCTCTAGCAAAGTGACAGGTTCATGAATCAGCTGAGAAAGAGGAGGGAGGAGCTTCACCAGGGCTCTCAAAGGTCACAAGGGGAGGGGAAACAATGCAGGTCTATATTACATACTGAAAGAAGAATGATCCCATCAGTCATGGATTGTCTAGTTGTTTCAAAAAGAGAACCAATTCCCCCTTCCCTCTCCCAAGTGACCTTAGCTACAGTTTTTCTGGATATCCTGGAAAAGCAACTGCTGCTGAAGACTTTTTAGACTACTTAAGACATCTGCAGTAAGATGCCCAGCAGACCAATATCCTTCCTGTTCTTGGTTCTCTTCTTCCTCCGGTTCAACAGCGCTATCAGAAGGGAAAGAAGAACATCTGGAGATGTAACCCTGATCGGACTGTACCGACTGTCTCTGAACTTTGGAAGCCTCATCAAACAACAGCTGTTGCTGCTCATTAACACCTTCTTGGCAAAGGGGCATATCAGAGGGGATGACACTTTGTTGATAGAGGGAATACATCAATCCCTCCAGTTGTTGCCTCACATCAGCTGGCAAGGCCTGGGGATCTGAGGATAAATGCTCTTGAAGAATGACATGATTTCTTCTTGGGACGCTAGCTTCTATCATGGGCACGCTTTGTAGCCAATCTTCATTGGTCAACAGTTTATGACTGAGTATCTCATTTTCTTCTGCAAGGGCAGCTGGCTTGACCACCTGAACAGAAGGTATCTCAGCAGGAGTGACCAGAGTGTGGAATGCTAGATCTTCTTGTGACAGATGCTGAGGTGTCAATTTATATGCTCCCAAGTCATCTTCATTAACCAGAAGATTGACTAAGCAACAGTTATTGGGGTCAGGTTCCTTTGGAAGCAGTTGCTTCTTAAGAATTCCTTTTCCAGGGGATATTAATTCTTCAGTGAGTTCCCCACTCAGAGGTTGTAGATCATCTTCATCCTCACTGCAGACACATTCACTTGTAAACCAATCTGGATGCTCAGCCTGCCATGTCTGGAATTTCTGCAAAGCCTCCTTTAGCTGTTTGCCACAGGGGCTTTCAGTGTACTTTTCAGGTGAGATGGCTGGAATCTGATGCATTCGCCCTGGCTCAAATTTTTCAAGATCCTGGATTAAGAAGTAAATTTCCTCAAACTTATCCATCAGCTGATATTTGGAGATGACGTGGAAAGGGTCTGGAATGTCACTCTCATTGCTTATGCCCTCAAAGTAGCAAATTAAATACAGTCCAAAGCAAGCTGGCTGCTTAAAGTCTGGTAAAATCAGATTCAGTGCTGGAGTGAACAAGTCCCCTGTTGGCAGCAGATTATCTTGCTTCAGATGTACACTGGATTCCTTGTGCCCAAGCATAGCCTGCCACTTGGCTCGAGTACCCCGGGAACACAAGATGATGATCTTCGAAGACAGCGCTTCCATTTTCTGTTTCTGCCGAGTAAGCCAGCACACTGCTCCCATCTCAGATATCTGGTGTTCATCTAGCAGGTCTAGGATGACCTCCGTACCACACACGGTGATCATGAACTGAGCAAATTTCAACACAATGTCTACATAGAGTTTGTGATCAGCAGAATACACAATCCAAACGGTACGTGGCTTGAGGGGTGGAGAAGGTTGTAACATAGGGGTGACATCTGGAAAGTCAAAAAGTTAAATATATAAAAGTGTAATATTACAGTTACTGGCCCCCCCACCATACATGGAAAACAAAGAGTACAAGAAATAGGATTGTTCATGTATACATTACTGCACTTAATATTAAAACAATGTTCAAGATCATTAGCTTCAATTTAGCCAACTAAACTTTATCTGCAGTACCAGTGATATAGATGAGAGGTATTTTATTTCAGAAAATTGCAATCCTTGATGTAGAAATTTATTTCTCCTGCAAAAGAAGTTGTTTCAAAGCAGTAGTCCTTGACATTAATATAAACATTGCCCAGATGATATTCAACCACAGAAATAGATGAACAGTTAATAACTCTATAAGAATTGACTTTGTCTGTGTTTGTGTGCATGTGACTGAAAGCACATACAACACTTTTAAGAAAATAAAAAGTCAATACTGCCCCCTCTAAGAGCTGAATCTAACCCATGTATCTAGATTATAATCAATGCTGAGTAATAAAAAATAAAGGTTCTCTTACCTTGGAGTTCAAAATCACAGTTTTTTGCTGCAGAATTTAATTCTAGGAGGGAAAGAAGAATATAGCAAATGTTAAAGAATATAACTTTGATTAAAAACATTTAGATACTTTTGAAAAAGAAGGGATAACAATTCAATGACCTTCATCTGAGACTCAAGTGCAAGCAAAGAAAAGCAGAATCTTGAATAAGAATTTAAGCTTTCCTTGACAGAACTGGGGAAAACATAAATGAAATGCTAAAAAAATGGTGTCAGATTGACCATGAAATTAAGATGATTGGCTCTAATTAACAATGGGTAGGATAAAACTTTCCAACTGAATCACTGAATCAGTGCTGGGATTCAATCGGTTCTGTCCGGATCGCGTGAACTGGTAGTGGCGACTGTGGGAGGCTCCGCCCACCCACCCAGACGTAATGTGTGACTACTGCACATGTGCAGAAGGCTGTGCGCATGTGCAGAGGTGGCGCGTGCGAGTGAGCGCACTCACATTTGCGAACCGGTAGGGAAGGTAAGTGAATCCCACCTCTACTTTATATTAATAGGCTAGCTAAATTTCCCCAAAAGGGCTGAAATTGAGCTTGAATTTAAGCCAACACAGGTGTAAGAGCGCTGCTAATTTCCTCTTCTTCCTTGGCAGTTTCCCCAGTGTCAGGTGTGCCTCCTTTCAGTACTCAAGAAAGAAAAACCCCAACTCCATTTTCATAGAGAAGGTACTTTTACTAAGTATGAACTGAATGCAAGCAAAGTAAAGCAAGATCTGAGAGAATAGGTGCAAAATTCACATATAAGAAATATCCCCCAAACCCTCTTCCCTTAGTTCTGGTTAGTAATGTCCAAGCCACGTTCCTTCAGAGGAACACGTGGTGTGCATCTTCAGATGGCTCCATCCCTATGCACGGACGGTTGGTCTTGACCATTATCTGCACGCTTCCCCACTGCCGAAGAATGCAGAGGGAAACTTCTAATCCTCTTCTTGTCATAAGTACATAAGTGCACTTATGACAAGAAGTGCATAAGTGCACAAAAATGCGTACCGTTCCTGTCCTATTGTTTCCTTTCAATATATGTTCCTGTATATAATGTTGTGACAAATAAATAAATAAATAAAATAAGTGTCTCCACCAGCTTGCTTCCTATAGCCAAGACAATCCCCCCCCCCGTTTCCATGACAGCCGTAGCTAGCAGACCAATAAATGCATAAATCAGTAGAGAGTAAACAGAGTAATAAAGTAGCAGCATGCGGAGGCTGACACCCAGACTCTATCCTGTTCCTTCCCTGTGGATTAACATGGGTTAACAGGAGGGGAGACAAAGGGCAAAGGAAGGAATACTTGAAAATTAAGCAGAAAATTAAAACTCTGACCTGATTTTTTCCCAGAGGTTAGATTCTTCCCAGCCTGCAGTGCTTTACAAGATTCAGCTTGTCTGCCAAACCTTGAAAGTTTTTTTGGGGGAATCTTCCAGGGTGAGAAATTTAAGGTCTGCTGCCCCTCTGCACAAATTTGGTCCAACTCTACACCATTCCAAGAAAATTATTCTGAAGACAAAACACCACTAAGCCCCATTTGTAGAACCCACCTTACCTTTTTGTCTTCGAGTAAGGCAGATTGCGGAACCAATAGCTGAACCAATTAACAAAATGCAGATGATGGTGTGGATCCAAGGTAGTCCCACTGAAAATGTATCTGAAAAATAGTAATCATAATAAACAATGATAGGTACAAGTCATCAAAGCAGGTAATACTGTGAAGCAAGGGTCTCCAACCGTAGCAACTTTAAGACTTGTGGCTGAGGAATTCTGGGAGTTGAAGTCCACAAGTCTTAAAGTTGCCAAGGTTGGAGAGCCCTGCTGTGAAAAATGTCTTGATGGTAGGAAAGGCCACATTTTTAACAATAATGGACCAGGAAATAGTAGAACGATTTATTTTATTGGTTCTGCACAGAAGCTTTTGTGATATTTAACATTTCAAATTCCAGTCTTCAGCTCAGTGCACTCTCAATGTGGTATAACAGAGGGCACATGTATCACACAACCTGTTACTGTATCCACCAAAACATTAACTTTCAAAAGAAAGTTCCTTTTGACAGGGCTACAGTAGGGCAAGTTTATGCAAACAAATTTTTTCTTGGTTCTGCTCAGGGCGCTCAACCCTAAATCCACATTTTGTAGTACAAAAGCAACAACATACTCTGAAGTTAGATATATTTCCATACATGAATTAGGTGAGGATCTCCAGTTCTTAAGATCCTAATCTGTACAAAAATCGACTCTTTTCTAACTACATCAGATCACTTTAAGAGTATATATGTACCATTTATTTCAGGTTGATCAGTAAGACTTAAGGCATCAGCAGAAGAACATGGGATTAAAAATGAGTCCCTCTTACAGTCTGTAGCACAATCAGGAAAGAGTGGCTGGATCTGGTGAAAAAAGAAAAGAGAAGATAATTATAGCAACTAGTTCAGTGCACAATCAGCCACCAGATTTAAAAAGTAAAAACAAAAGCTTATGTAGGACTATTTTCTCTTCATTACATTATATAAATAAAATGTAATATATTATACATTATTAGACAATACAATGTACACTAATATATTAATATAATTATATTACTATACAGTATAATGTAATATATTATTATATACTATAATATATATATATAATATATTATATATTGTTATACAATATAAGGAAACTTTTCTTTTTATTATTTTTTGTCCCTTCGGGTCAGTTTTGAATGCTTGTGATTGCTTGGATGGGTCTCTGCAGTTTTCTTGGCAAGATTTTGATAGTAATAATAATAATAATAATAATATTTTTATTTATAGACCGCCCTTCTCCCAAAGGACTCAGGGCAGTGTACAGCCACAAATAAAATACAAAAAGAAAACAACAATACAAAACTAAAAACAACCCTTAAAAAACCTATTTAATTTGGCTACTTATAGATAAAAATATTCCCTCTAAAATTTACTAAAAAATTTAAAACCCATGAATCAATTTAATAATATAAAATTTAAGCGAGTCCAGCAAGACGAAATAAGTAGGTTTTAAGTCTGCCAATGCCTGCTTCTTCCTAGGACTCAGGGAGAGGGACTAGCCAAGGTCACCCAGCTGGCTTTGTGCCCAAGGAGGGACTAGAACTCTCAGTCTCCTGACTTCTATCCTGGTGCCTTAACTGGTACATCAAATATGTTCTCAATATAAATAATACAATATTTATTATTACTATTATTGATGATTTCTGAATAAAAGGTGATAAAGATAATACACCAAATATAACTGTAGTTGAAAAAAAAAGAAAATGCGGATAATTGACATGAAAATACCAGGGAATTGTAAAACAGAAAGAATTGGAGATGATTAAGGCCTTTTTCAAGGCCTGAAAAATTGAAATTGAAAGATTATGGTATGGCCTGTCATCGTTGCAGAGGTTATTGGCACAATGGATGCCATACCCCCCAAAAAATCTTAAGATAACACTTAGAAGATCTGTACACCGACAAAATTTTGATTTGTCAATTACAAAAGACCATCTTGCTTGGATCTGTACATCTACTATGCCGATACATTATGATTATCCTAGGTTCTTGGGAAGGATTTGAAGCATATGGAGGGAGGGTAAGCATAACCTGAAGAACTGGCAAATGTAACTGTAAAACCAACTTAGCATCTGGATGCAACAAAGTTCTGTAGAGTTAATACTAGATTAACATCTGCCAGTCTGCTTTTAATTAAAAAAAAAGCCTTTAAAACCATTAAAATTGAGTGGGACAGTGATCTGGCAGATGCCAAGAGAAACATCCACAGGCACACTGATGTTCATGAGCTACTCCTAGCTAAGAGTCAAGCAGATGTTGTCTGAAGCAAAGAGGAGCATGCAGCTAATTTTCCCTTAATTCAGTTCTGAAATGAAAGGACTCTTTCTCTTTTTGATGTTTCTCCTCCAGTTTCTACCACTTCAAAGGAACATTTCTTACTTTAAAAGACTACAGATGCCTAAAGAGATAAAAGGAAGGAGATCTCTAAAATAAGTAAACCAACACTATCATCTATATTGCCACATGTTAACAACTCAGGATTCTATTGACTAAGTCATGAGTACCCATATCCTGATGTTTTAGCAGGTGGATTAAAAAGCTAAGCAGTGGAGGGCCTACTCAGTATTTGGATGGGAGGTTATTAGAAAATCCCAGCACTGGAGATAAAATTGGGTACTCAAAAAAAAAAAAAATTATCCACAGAAGAAAGCAAACCAGTTTTTTTTTACTGTTGTTTCAATGGATTTGTCTATTTGGTCACCAGGAATTGAGCTTGACTTTTGGAGAACATCCTTATCTCTACTTTTCTCCCCTAACCACCAAGGTAATCTTTGACCTTGAGGCTAAAATTTCTGTTGTTAAGCAACATGGCTGTTAAGTGAGTTTCACCCCACTTTACAATCTTTTGTGCCACAGTTGTTAAGTGAACAACTGCAGTTGTTAAGGGAATCATACATTTGTTAAGCAAATCTGGCTTCCCACATTGAACTTCGCTTGTTGGAAGCCAGCTGGGAAGATAACAAATGATAAACACACTGGACAGTGCAACTGTAATAAATACATGCCAGTTGCCAAGCACCCAAATTGTGATCATGTGACCATGCAGATGCTGCAACGGTCGTAAATATGAAAAATGGTCATTAAGTCACTTTTTTCAGCTTCGAATGGTTACTGAACAAATGTTTGTAAATCACCTGTAACTGAATGTGACTATTAACATGGAAGAAATTATTCTTTTGTCAGAAGCCAATAAAGCCAAACCTACCTCCACTTTGTATTTGCAACAAATCTTCAAGTTCCTTTCCAGCTTGACTGTTACATTAAGGCGCTGCTGCAGACCCTTCTGCAGAAATCAAGAGGCACAGTTGAGACAGGACCAGCAACAGCAGTGTGATCTATCTAAATATATTGTACCTTTGGGGTAACTAAGCGGGCTCAGAAATAGAAATCAAGGGGCCAATTGCGTGTTATCATAAAGCAGTGAATGGATTCAGGACAGCTCCTGTGTGGATGTGAGGGGCAGCTGTTGTAGTTGTGATGCACTGGTGCATTTTTCAATAGCTATGCTAACATGAAATCAAGTAGCACAGCATAATCTGGAGTGGTTGATCACATACAAGCTACTTGACTATAGTTCTGCTGCTTCTTTCACATGACTAGGAAGAAAAAGCAAGAAATTGCAGCTTCTTCTATTCCATTATTCTGAAGTGGTTTCTTCTTTTCCAATAAAAAGCAACACAATTTCCTTGTTTGCTTGGAAGCAGTTCTGGTTTAAAGGAATATTAAGAAAGCAGATTTTTGCCCAGCACACCTTTCAAACCACTTAAACAAAATTCCCTTAAAGGAAAAAAAAAGTAGCATAAAATTCTAGATTCTGACATGGTAGAAATGCAAAAGCTGTCTCAGTCTTGTAAATAAGCAGATGTCTAGCTCTCATAATTTGCTATTTATATAGAATTCACATTTTGTAGTAAACCATGTTTTTTTAAAAAGGCTCAAATTCCAGACATGCTAGCTGTTGGGCTTTTGTTACTGGGAAGACAAGGGTTCTGAAGTAAGTAAGTAAGTAATGGTAATGAGGAATTGCTAAAATAAAATTAAATGCCTGGAGGAGAAAACAGAGTGGAGCAAAACTGATTACCTCTGAAATGTTTTCCGTGGCCTTCTTGCACTCCTTTTCATCTTCCCGAACACTGATTACGTGGATAAAATAGGTGGCTGGTATCTCTGCAGGGTCAAAGCTCACCAACACAGAATGATCATCTAGACTTGTTCCATTGATTCTGGGTTCCCACAAACTCCCTAAATGCAGAAAACTCATCAATGACATCAAATGGCACTGCTCATGGATGCACCCAAACACCTGAAAAAAGCGTACCTATTCGCAGACAAGGTTCTGTTGTTTTCATGATAGGATGCGAGCAATCTGCAATGGAAAAAATAATAATAATCCAGACTGCATCTGTGTTCTGAAAGACAATACTGGCTAAACTGACTACTTCAACTTGCAAGTAGTTCAAAAAGAATTATGTTGAAACGTACGCAAGCCAACTGTGATAAGATTATTGGGCTAAAACTATTACTTTACATCACTAGAAAAAAATGCATTAAAGTTACAGAAGATGTAATGCAATTTTTTAAGAAAGCACATTTCATATAGCTTCAAAACGTTCATGCCACAGGCTCGCATTGCATCATCCAGCAACTTCAACAAACCTCCAGCAATGTAGTACAGGCTTTTTTATCCCTGCTTGGCACCCCAGGTCCCAGCGCTATTGTGGATTCAGATAAGCCAGGCTTAGTGCAGCTGGAGGAAGTTTAAGAGCTATGGATGTGCAGAGACAAAATGACAGTAGTGACAATACTACTCTTGCCTCTACTCCATCCCTTCATAGGCTTCCCAGCTGAGTGGCTTTAAACCACTCTAAACACTTTAAAGTGGCTTTAAACCATTTTAAGCAGGGAGGTGTTCTGAAATAAGCAGCAGGTTTCTTTTATCTGGTTCCGCTCTGCTCAGAACTAGTTTGTTCTCCAATTCCCTAATTTTTTTTTTTTTTGGAGTAGCAGCATTTTTCTCACTGTGTTTCCTTTAAGCACTGCAAACTGCAACTTTGGATGTGCAATTTTCACACTATGTAGGCTTTGTTTATCAGTAAGCTCTTCTTCATATCCTGGAAGTGCAGGATATCCTAGTGTCAATTGGCGCAACCAAGGATTCTTCATTTACATCTCTTTCGATTCCATTATTCTGAAGTGGTTTCTTCTTTTCCAATAAAAAGCAACACAATTTCCTTGTTTGCTTGGAAGCAGTTCTGGTTTAAAGGAATATTAAGAAAGCAGATTTTTGCCCAGCACACCTTTCAAACCACTTAAACAAAATTCCCTTAAAGGAAAAAAAAAAGTAGCATAAAATTCTAGATTCTGACATGGTAGAAATGCAAAAGCTGTCTCAGTCTTGTAAATAAGCAGGTGTCTAGCTCTCATAATTTGCTATTTATATAGAATTCACATTTTGTAGTAAACCATGTTTTTTTAAAAAGGCTCAAATTCCAGACATGCTAGCTGTTGGGCTTTTGTTACTGGGAAGACAAGGGTTCTGAAGTAAGTAAGTAAGTAATGGTAATGAGGAATTGCTAAAATAAAATTAAATGCCTGGAGGAGAAAACAGAGTGGAGCAAAACTGATTACCTCTGAAATGTTTTCCGTGGCCTTCTTGCACTCCTTTTCATCTTCCCGAACACTGATTACGTGGATAAAATAGGTGGCTGGTATCTCTGCAGGGTCAAAGCTCACCAACACAGAATGATCATCTAGACTTGTTCCATTGATTCTGGGTTCCCACAAACTCCCTAAATGCAGAAAACTCATCAATGACATCAAATGGCACTGCTCATGGATGCACCCAAACACCTGAAAAAAGCGTACCTATTCGCAGACAAGGTTCTGTTGTTTTCATGATAGGATGCGAGCAATCTGCAACGGAAAAAAAAATAATAATCCAGAAAGACTGCATCTGTGTTCTGAAAGACAATACTGGCTAAACTGACTACTTCAACTTGCAAGTAGTTCAAAAAGAATTATGTTGAAACGTACGCAAGCCAACTGTGATAAGATTATTGGGCTAAAACTATTACTTTACATCACTAGAAAAAAATGCATTAAAGTTACAGAAGATGTAATGCAATTTTTTAAGAAAGCACATTTCATATAGCTTCAAAACGTTCATGCCACAGGCTCGCATTGCATCATCCAGCAACTTCAACAAACCTCCAGCAATGTAGTACAGGCTTTTTTATCCCTGCTTGGCACCCCAGGTCCCAGCGCTATTGTGGATTCAGATAAGCCAGGCTTAGTGCAGCTGGAGGAAGTTTAAGAGCTATGGATGTGCAGAGACAAAATGACAGTAGTGACAATACTACTCTTGCCTCTACTCCATCCCTTCATAGGCTTCCCAGCTGAGTGGCTTTAAACCACTCTAAACACTTTAAAGTGGCTTTAAACCATTTTAAGCAGGGAGGTGTTCTGAAATAAGCAGCAGGTTTCTTTTATCTGGTTCCGCTCTGCTCAGAACTAGTTTGTTCTCCAATTCCCTAATTTTTTTTTTTTTTGGAGTAGCAGCATTTTTCTCACTGTGTTTCCTTTAAGCACTGCAAACTGCAACTTTGGATGTGCAATTTTCACACTATGTAGGCTTTGTTTATCAGTAAGCTCTTCTTCATATCCTGGAAGTGCAGGATATCCTAGTGTCAATTGGCGCAACCAAGGATTCTTCATTTACATCTCTTTCGATTCCATTTTTTAAATTCTTTCAGATGAGCTTCAGATTGCCTATATTTTTCCCCCCCAAGCAGGTAAGTGCCAAGCACCTAAATTTTGATCATGTGACCACAGGGGTGCTGCAATGGCTGTAACTTGGTGGTTTGGATATAAGGACCATTATGTCAATGCTGCTGTAACTTTGAACAGTTGCTGAACTGAACTGGTCATTAATTGAGGATCTGAACAGACATGAGGTGGCCCCTGTAATGGTTACCCATTGCTTACCACCTCCCAGATCAAGTACTGCAATGTACCGCAGTATATAGGGCTGTCTTTAAAGACTAAAGAGAAGATACAGTTGGACAGAATGCAGTGATCTGCTTCTTAGCAGGTTGGCAATATAACATTGGCTCTGTAGGTATACATTAACTTCCATTAAGCCTCCTGGTAATATTCAAAGTGCTGTTTTGATATATAAAACCCATTATGGCTCAAAAACCAGATATCTGCACGATTGCCACCTTCAGCTAGAATCAAGCTATCTGGTGCTTTCATCCTCAACACTGACAGGTGTTGAGAGTCATGCCCATCAAGTTGGGAATTTATGTCCATACATTTTAAAGTAGCTGAAGTTGGAAAGCACTGATCTAGAAGTTGGATTGTCAGTAAAAAAAAATAATCTGTAAATAAATATATCATAAAAGTGTCCCTTACTTGGTACTGTGAATGGCTTTGATCTCCTGTTATAGTCCCCTGGAGTACTTAATTTGGGCAAATGATAGACAGTTACTTGGTATATTTCGCCTGGTTGTACCTCAAAACGGTTAAAAGAGAAATTCCACTGAAACAATATAAGGAGAAATATTTTTAAAAGCATGGAGTGAATCAATGCAGTGATTTATAATACTGACCTTGTATGAAATTCTGTACTTAGGTCTCCTATACAGAAAAAAAAATTCACAAGCCAGATCTATACAAACACTTAGGCAGAGTAATTCATTTTGTTCAGATCTAGTTATTTGGACTTGAATGATCCCTTTCATCACAAGCATTTTCCCTGATTTGGGGAAAGAAAAGTAAGGAGTTGTTTCTCCATAGAAATTTTCCTCATAGAAATTCATTCCTTTCACCAAATGTGGAAACATAACATATTCTAACACAGGTATTTTTTCTTCTGATTTCTTATAATGAAAGGGAAAGGAGGATTCTCTTCACAATGCAGAATCTTGTAAACAGGAATTCATATTATTTTATGTACAAGGTACCTAATAGAGCTCTATCCTAAACAAATGTTAGCTTTTAAAAATAGTCTAAAATAGCGGTCTCCAAACTTTCTGGCTTGGCAGGCCAGCGGATGGGAGGAGGGGATGGTTCCATGTGAGTGGTACATGCACACATCTGCCACTTGCGCAAATGGAACTGTGAGCATGAATGCCCACCACTCATGCAAGTGGAGCTGTGTGCCCACACGCACTCAACTGCCACTTGCCCGGCCTGATTGCAAATGGGCTGTGGCCCAGTAATGGGCTGCAGCCAGAGGTGGGTTTCAAAATCTGTTGCTACTAGTTTGCTCGTAGGCACGTGCGTCCGGGAGGGTGGGCGGAGCCTCCTGCTGCCACTGCTATGGTTTGCCCAATCCAGAATGAACTGGTAGCAACCCACCACTGGCTGCGACCCTGGAGTTGGGGACCCTTGGTCTAGGAAGTGAATTCAGACATCACACTCTCTTTCCCATATTTCTGATAAAACACAATGGACAGTGACAAAACTATGATGTTAAACAATGGATTAAAAGATTTATAGGCTGGCAACAGGAGTCATGAGAGAGAAGAGCATTCTGAGGTAACCAATTATATTTGCTTCCCATGAATTTTTTTCAGTCTGTGTGACCTCTTATTCCAGGATATCCAGAAATATTTAATCTATGCTGTTAAAAGAGAAGTTGCAGCACTGTGTTCTAATACCTCCTTAAGTTGAGGAACATAACATAGTTGGTGCTTTTACACCAAGCAGAAATAGAAGTAACAATAACCAAATGTATAAATTTAATTGTTTCCCTGCTTGAAGCCTGGCCTTTTCTCATCTCTTCTCCTGGAACAAGTCATATTTATTTTTTCTGCACTGCAGCATAAAGTTATTCATATAGTTATTCCAACACTGGCATTTTACACATAGTAGAGTCACCAAGTCATCTATGCTTGTTGTACGTAATTCTGTCCATGTTATTCTTTGGCTAGCAAATGTCATACTTTCTTTAGCCAGTATACTGTTATTTATTTACTTTACTAAATGCACCAGGCTGCCCAAGTCCATTACAATTCTATTGGATACTAAGAAGGCAAAGTATAAATCTGTAAAACTTTCATGATCGCTTACCCGGCCTCCATTGTCTGGACGGACTTGGAATGTCAAGTTATTTCGAAAGTCAAATTGAGCACAAATCTGGCGGTTATTGCTTAATTGTACTACAGCCAATTCCGCTCCTCTGAGGTATATGATGCTTGCTATTGTTGAAGAGAATGAGAGACATAAAAACATTGGTAGAGATCTCTCTTTGTATCCTTTGATTATGCTGCAAGCTAAACCATAAGATAATTTATAATTTAGAAGCAGCGTGCAAGAGGTCAGAAAAAACTTTTAAAAAAGTATTTCTCCCCTCCACCCACTGTGCAAAATTATGTTATAGTGTTCAGTCCAGGAGATGGAGAATCATGGATTAGAAAGACCAATATCACAATCAGCATAAAGAAAACAAAGATTTGTTCAAACATTTTGATTTTATTCTATGAAAAGAAAACAATAGATACTGACATGCTATACAGGCATTTTAATATTCATCTCCAAATTACTCTAAATTATTCTGAACTGTTGTTATCCCAAAGGAAAATTAACCCCTTCCCCAATAATTTACCTTTAAAATTGGAAAGTACGGGGCTTCCGGTGGCTCCGCTTCGTTAATGGCGGGCTATTTTAGTCCGCCAGTTCTGTGTGATTCTGTAGAGCTGTTTAGACAGCGTTAATCTGCTGTCAGCAGCTTGTAAATCTCTAACCTCGGGCAAAGAGGGGGAGGTGAGCATTCGGGCTGAAGTAGAGCCCTCAAGGAAAGCCCCAGGAAGATTTCTGGTGGTTTGTTGGGAACGCTCCTCCTATAGCTCGAAAAAAGCTCCAGAATCCAAAACGCTTCTGCAGATGGCAGAACAAAACGCAGCGTCCATCTCCGTGACTGATGGATTACTGAAGGATTGCTAACACGGACAGAGCTGAAAACAGGAGTGCTGGCATTTGATTGTAAGATGATTTTAACTCCCTGACAGAGAAGGTATTTGTATTCAAGCGTGGAGATGATGAAAGATGGCGTTTTGTGTATTGAAAGTGAAAACTAAGCTAAGCGAAAGCTAAGGAAATGCTTATTATAATTGCTGGCGTGGAACCTTTAAGAAGAATATAACAAGATATTTTTTTTTAAAAAAATGGATTTTTTTTAAAATCTCTTTTTTTTAATTATCTTTTTCTTACAGTGTTTAAGAAGAAAAGCTTATTGAAATTTTTTTTCTTTTCTTTTCTTTTTTTTTTCCTCTCTCTCCTTTTCTTCTTCTTGGTATTACTTAGTTTTAAAATGGCCTTCAAGCAAAGAGATTTAACCACTTCTAAAATATTGGAAATTTCCTCACTTCAGATACGGAAATTGAAAGAAGATATTAAAGACAGTCTAAGGAATTTTTTACAGGAGCTTATGGAGGCTCATCTTTCAGAAATAGATCAAAAATTTAATGAAATGGAGAAAGAAATACTGGATTTTAAAGATATGGTGGAAGAGCAGAGGAGGGAGATGAAAAAATTAAAGGAATCAATTACCCCATTATTGTTATCTAGTATTCAGACAGAAGAAAGACTGGATGAACTTAACCAAATTAATTTAGATTTGCAAAGGAAAATAGATGAAGTTCAAATTAATTTGAATTTAGAAAATAAAATAGATGATATTCAGGTTAAGGTAGATAAGGCAGATGAAGAAAGGGTTATATTACAATATAAATTAATGGAATATGCTATAAGGGTAAGAGAATCTAAAGAGGAAAATTTGAAAGAGATTTTTATTCAGGCCTTTGCTCAGATAGAGGGAGTGGGACCAGAAGATTTTGAAGTTAATATTGAAAAAATTTATCGTGTTAATTCTTGGTTAGCAAGGCAGAAGTGTTTACCGAGAGATGTGATTATTTATTTTACAAATAAGAAGATTAGGTATGGAATTTTGCAAGCATTTTATAAAAATAAATTTCAAATATTAGGACAAGATATAATAATGATGAAGGAAATTCCTCCTAAAATGTTAAGAAAGAGAAAAGAATTTGCCTTTTTAGTGGATGAGCTTAAGAAACATCAGATATATTTTAAATGGGAGGTTCCAGCGGGTTTAACAGTGAATTATAAAGGAAGAAAGTATTTTCTCAATACAGTTTGTAAAGCACGAGATTTCTACACTAATGTATTAAAGATTGGGAACTCTTTATTAATAGATGTTAAGTTGAATGGTGAATAGATGATGGAAAAAGTGTAAGACAGAAAAGGGAGGAGAATGTTTAATTCTATTATATATGATTATGATTAATTTTTGTAAATGGTTTATTTTGGATATAAATGTGTAATTTTAGGGGTACTATTTGATATATTTCAGGTATAAAGGAATAGGAAGATGGAATATTGTTTAACTTTGGAGGATAGATAGTAAAATTTAGGAATTTGGATTAAATATTATATTTAAGAGATGTATGTAATGTTGTTATATGGCTAATTAGAATTTAATTGTTATAATAGATATATTTTGGATAAGTTATAGGTGTAATTTTAATAATGTTATTTGATATAAGCAAGGTAAA
Source organism: Ahaetulla prasina (assembly GCF_028640845.1). Taxonomy (NCBI): domain Eukaryota; kingdom Metazoa; phylum Chordata; class Lepidosauria; order Squamata; family Colubridae; genus Ahaetulla; species Ahaetulla prasina. The sequence continues at coordinate 84,944,638 of NC_080545.1, read as the reverse complement.
GTGAAGATTTTAATTATTACAATTGATATATTGGATATTTGTAATATTATTTGATGTATATAAATGTCAAAGATGTGAAAAGATGGACTATTGTTTACCCTTGAAGGTTGGACAGAAAAATTTAAGAAATTAAGTTGGAAATATGAACTATTTTTGAGAGACTGCTTAAGGAAGAAAGACATTTTAGAAGAACCCTTGGTGAATATTGGAAGATGGAACGTTGTTTTGATATTGATTGATGAAGGTTGGATATTAAAAACTATGTACTTTATTCAAGAACAAACACTAACTCAATCGGAAATTTCTGAGAACTCTAGGAGTGGAATGGTCTGATATATAATGGATTGGAAGAAATGTATTTTCTTTGTTTCTGGAAGGGGAGTTGAGGTTTTAAGGAGTGACTATGGATTATGATTTGTGTTATATTTTAATTTTGTTGTTAGTTTTATACCCTGTATTCGGTTCTGGGAAGTCCCGGGTGTGGGGAGGAAGGGAAGGAGGAGGGGGATGAGGTAGAAAATGGATTGATGGTCAATGTACAAAGATGATCGAAGACGTATAATTAATGTAAGATCGGAGCTGCCTGGCTACCACTTCAGAATGATGGGAAAGAAGGAAGTAGAAGAGAGAAGGAGGTAGGAAAGAGAAGAGGAGGAAGAGGAAAAGAAGGAAGAGGGATAGAAGAGGGATAAGAAAGGAGTAGGGAGGAAGGAGGAGAGGATGTAGATAAGAGAGGGGGAGGATGGTTGTGGAAAGTAGAAGAAGGTAGAGAAGGGAAGAGAATTAAAGGAAGGGGTTGGTGACCGGGCAGGTCCGATTAATTGTATATGATGGTACATTAAATATGTTATTGAATATGAATGTTAAAATAAAACTTTTTTAATAAAAAAAAATTGGAAAGTACAATGGATTCACCACAAACATAGTAATACCGTGTTCCCCTGAAAATGACCAGGTCTTATATATATTTTTTTGGGGGGGGGAACTAAAATACCCACTAGGTCTTATTTTCGGGGATGTCTTATTTTGCGCCTGCCTGCCCACCCGCTTCCTCCCACCATCTGCTTGCCTTCAGCCACAACGACTTACAGGGCTTCCCAGAACAGACTCACTTTTTGCCGGATGGAGAAATGACGAAGGATGGAAACATCATCTATTTGCAAATGGGACATTTTGAAACGGAGCAATTAGTTCCATTTCAAAGTGTCCCATTTGCAAGCAGATAAAGTTTCGCCTTCCTATGGGCGAGAAGTGCGTGGTGGAGCCAGGGGCACAGAGGGCAGGCAGCCAATCCCAATCCACTGCCCACTCTGTCCCACCATCTATTGGCTTGCCTGCGGACAAGCCAGGGCAGGCACCAGTGTCGAGCATCAGGATCACGTACCTCCCCCTTCTGCCTCTGCTATTGCCTTCTGCCGAACAAACCTCCCATGAGCCTCCCATGAGCTAGGCAGCTGTGCAGCATGTCCAGATCGCCCGTCTCCTCCCCCGCCTCTGCCTCCGTGCTCAGACTTATCTGCGCTGTGCCAAGGGGTTGGTGGCCTGCAGCTGCTGCTGGAATCCATCCTCCCAGGCTTATTTTTGAGGTAGGGTTTATATTAGGTCCAGCCCAAAAAAATCAGGCTAGGGCTTATTTTCAGGGAAACATGGTAGCTTTTTCTCTGATTTATAAGGAAGTATCTGAAAATCAAGGTTATTTTTCTTTTGAGTAACTATTAAATAAATTTTTTAAAACATCACCAGTTCATATTATTACTAAACTCCCAAACCAGCCTCTAAAACATGATGGAGATAGTTTTAGCTACTATAACTTGTCTAATAGATAATGCTACATTTTTTACATGCTATAAACAGTGCAGTTCTATATTGATTTCTTCCTCACTTACCATCAGTAGCCACTTTCCACTCTATCTTCAGCACAGGGACCAATTTCCCATCTTCAGCCAAAAATGTATCAATAAATACATCAACAGAACTTGGGGCTGAAGGAGTCCATTTCCAAGAAAGGAGCCAGCTCTCATCCACACAGTAATCTACAAGTTTGATGGAAATTAATTCAGTCCCACTTTTGAGATAACAACTGACTTTCCTTTGGACTATAACATTCTAGCTATGGTGCCTCCTCTCAAACTTTCAGTGCAGCACAAGCTATCAAATACTATCTGTTGCATTACAATACTCTTTAGAAAAGCTAAGAGAAATAGAATTAAAGGATGAACCAAAATGAGTTTACACATTATAAATGTCCACACTGAATAGTCAACACTCCACATAAGTTTCTATGCTTCTTAGCAAAATGTGTCTTCTAATATTGACTAAACTTCTAACCTAAATTATCTCCAGATGCGCATTTCCTAGAATTTCTAGCCAGTTCTGATAACTCTGGAAGATACCAGGTTGAGAAAGCCTACTGTAAAAAATATAGATAAAAAATATGTAAGATGTAGCTGGACACATGCTATTTAGATTAAGAATTCCATAATAGGTATAAATATGGATCATTTAGAATATTGTTACATTTTATTCCAGACAAAAATATACACTTTAGATTAATTTTTGGAAAAACAAGCTTATTGTATATTTCTTGATTTAGAGAAAGCATATGATAACAGAATAGAATTATGGAACATTTTATATGAATATGGAGTTGGCTTCATGCAGTAAAAGTAATGTATGAGAAAAATAAACCATACATGTAAATAAATAGAATGGTTAACATTAAATGGGAAGACACAGATGTGAGAGATATTCTCGTTTGTTTTAATATATTTGTAGATTCATGTATAACAAACACTTGTGGTGGATATTAGAGGTGGTTGGGGATTTGAATGTATGTGTCTTTTCATATGCAAATTATATTGATCCTGAATTCAATTGAACTAAACATGAGACATAGCTACCTCATACTAGCATTCCTCCTATTGAAATATCAGTCAATTATAAAATGTTGCACAGAACAGAATTAGTATTACAGTTCTAAAATAAGCAAAATTAATTAAGGGGAAAACAAAAAAAAAGTGCACCTACTGTTTCTCACAAGGCAGCGTAAACCCTACAGGAGAGAACATAAAATATGTTATAAAAAAAAAGTCTTAAGAGTAATGGAGATTATGAATGTTGCTTCACCTCAAAATGGTATTAAATTTTATCTGTAGTTTTTCTCACATATATTTTCAACTCAAAAAGTCCCATCCCCCATTTAACAGATGCTAAGCTTAACAGACACTTATTTATTAGTCTACTAAGCTGGGTATTTATTAAATGAATTTTCACCTGCAACCACTTTAACATATTTAAAAAGAATGTATTTTTCTTTGTCATACATGTGATAATAAATGTATTCTAATTTAATATGAGAAACAAATGTAACAAGCTATGTTTCTGAATCATTATATACAAGGAAAGTATTATCTTGTTTATATGCAAATACTCCTATAAAAATAGGCAGAATAGTTAACATAGATCACAAAGATAAAAATGGTTGACATTTATTTTCCTGTTAATTCTATTTCTGTATGATTTAACTGTATATTGAAAGTATTTTTTTCCCCAAACAGATTAGGGTGACATCTTCCCCTTTTAAATTCTAAGGGTTCAGATAAGTAGCAGAAAAGTAATCAAAATGTTTTATCGTAGGAACAAAGAATGACAAACATAAGAAATATAGGTACTTTTAAAAGGGATGGTGTTTTGATTGCTTGGTTGCAATTACCATTTTGATATTGTTGATTCCCCCGCCCCTTATGGTGCCCAAATTCCTAGGGTAATTTTATGCAAAATACTAAAATCTTTAGCTTTTCTATCCTTAGGAAATATTGAGTGTGGCTGAAATGATTATTTAGTCAATCTGTGCATAGCCCCCTAACCATTAAAAAAAAAAGCAAAGTTACCAGGACACCATATTTTAATATGTCAGTAAGATCCTATTTTGGTCTTAGTATATGTAGGGAATGTTTGCTTCCTTGACAAAATTTCCCAATTGTCATTTCATGAAAAAATCTATACTGGAAGAATCATTCGCAGATATATGGAGGGTCAACCTAAAATACCACGTCTCCAATAACGTTCTGTCACTACTTCTACTATAGTGGTGTTCAAAGTAAACATACAGTTATGATGAATATGATTTTGAGAGCTTATTCTGTAAATGAGGTCCTATAACTGTTACTGTTCTGTATTGACACATACTTCCTGTATGTTGCGCCAGCTTTTCAAAACTGTGGTTAGGGATGTTTGCATATCTGGCCTTAGTCAGTCGCGTCATTGCTGTGTGATTTCATCCAGAATAAGAAGAAAGAAAGAAAGAAAGAAAGAAAGAAAGAAAGAAAGAAAGAAAGAAAGAAAGAAAGAAAGAGGGGGGGGATAATGGAAGGGAGGGAGGGCGAGAGGGAAAGAAGGAAGGGAAAAGAATTGTATAAGCTTCTGTATGTGGTTGAGAAAAGTGTCAATGCATCTTCTTCACAATCTGTTTTAGGATAGGCTTGGCAGATAAACAATAAAATAACAGAAGTTAGAGTTTATATACACTGAGCACATAGGTGTTCTTATATGCTTTTATCTATATTCTGAAATTCCCAGTTTGTGCTAGATTCCTCCTAGAATTCTCACACTAGTATATAAAATACTCAAAGTTAGAATCAAATTATAGAATTTTAGAATCAAATATTTGGGCTATTATTTCAAAGCTAAAAAACTACCCCGACCATTAAATGGAGGTGTAGTCTACTGTAGTTTGTATCTCTTTATTGCTGTCCAGTGGTTCTCTGCCTTCCTATAGCTCTAAAAGGCAGTAATATTTCTTTAAAAAGGAATGCAAAACAATGTAGTTACATGTATGTGTGTGTATACACACACACACACACAAACGCAAATAATACTGCATGCAAGTTATTTTGAGGAGTTTGATTTTTATGTTTGTACAGAACACCTTTGATAATAACTATAATAATACAGACTCAGGCATGCAATGTTATCTTTTGGTTTAGTATTAAGATCCTTATTATGAAATGCAAACACATATGGAGAAGTCACACGCTTGCAGGGCAGTTAAATATGTTACTTTGGGAGGGGTCATTTCCTGGAGTGGTGGTTTATTCTAGGATCCCTCAACTCCTTTTACCACCATTACCAGCAGCACAAGAAGCTAGAGAACTATTTCCATAGCACTTATCTGCTATAGATGAACTTGTTAAATATGCGAAAATGAATTGTATTTTAAAAAGATCAAATAACACTTGTTCAGATTGATTATGATTTATTCAAATAATAAAAAATGCAGCTATTGTATATACACCAAAGATAAATTCCTTGTGTGTCCAATCACACTTGACCAATAAAGAATAAAGAATAATTAGATTGAGTCATATAAGAAAACTTTAAATCTTCCTGAAATTTCTCAAATCTTTAAAAATTACTTAAAGAAATATAAGACGTTGTTCTAGCAGGAGTCCTTTAAGAAAAAAAACCCATTTGTTTTATAGTTTATTTTAATTTTTAGAAATTTGCAGATCAAGCTATTATTTAAAAAGTTTTATTGACTAGCTTTGAATTCTGGAAGATTTTAAGGAATGTTAAAATCTTAAAAATAAATTAAAGTTACTATCGATTTTAAAAAAGGTAGTCCTCAAGTTATGACCATTTGTTTAATGAGTACGAAGCCTCATTAAAAAGTGACTTATGACCACTTTTGTGATCATGTGATTGCAATTTGGGCAGTTGGCAACCATCTCGCATTTATGAAAGGTTGAAGCATTCTGTGATCATGATCTGCAACTATTTTTGCAATTTTCTGGCAAAAAAAACAACACAACACCATTGGGAAAGCTGGATTCACTTAACTGTGTGATTTGCTTAATAACCTCTGATTTGCTTAACAATCTTGGGAGTCATTTAATAAACTGTTGCAAAAATTGTCATAAAATCAGGTCTGATTCAACTTAATGACCATAATAAGATGGAAATTCCAGTCCCACTTGTGGTTATAAGCTGTGGTCTATTTGTACATTTCATTTGCTCTTCTTAAGAATCAATTCAGTCTGTATCAAATCAGTTAATTCAGTCTATATTTAAATGTAATATGGGAATAATTTAATTTAGCCATTTTCATCCTCAAAATTATAAAAGGCATTCTTCATTATTAAAATTATTGTGATTATTTTTCCAATAATTCACTGGTTACGATACTCTGAAGCTTATTTTTGTTAATAGGTGCTACTAATAGGCCACTTACATGAGTAAACATAATGTTGGAGGAAGTAATTTACAATCTTACTGATGAATATTTGCAACCCTGAATTCATACTGTGAACTCATGTGAATACTGAAGCCATATTTACTAAAATATTAAATCCTTTTATTTTTAATTAAATATATTTAACTTAATTATATATATTAATTTCAATAAAACTGAGTGTAAATGTATATATTTGTCATGAAGTAATTGGAGAAACATGACATTAAGCAATATTACTCTAACTAGATCACTCCATTTACTGAGGGTATGAAAAAATGTTAAGGTCATAATTAATCACACAATCACTATCTCTACTTTCTATATACATTTTCTTCTGACACAATTGTTCCCTTCTCACCATATACATTCAACATAGATGGTCATGCAAGAAAAACATGGACAAACTGCACTATCATCATTGGTTAAGAAATTTACTATGTCTGCATCCGGAAGTTAATAATCTTGGTTTCCTACTATCGTACAATTCATAACAGATGTGTTGACTGCTGTTTTGTGGAACAACTTTTAACTGCTTGAATGAATTAGTCTTGCCTCATTTTAGAAGACTTACTTTTTCGGGTGTGCATTACATTCTCAATATTCTAAGCACAGGTAGCCCTCAATATAAGACCAAAGTTATGACAACACTGAAAAAAATGATTTACAACTGTTCCTTGCATTTACAACTATTGTAGATGCATGCCTTCTATGAATTAGTGAAGAGCTGGCTTTCCCCTCAGGCACTAAAGTTGGAGCCCAGGGATTGAAAAGATTAATGGGTTTATTTATGGACCGAGCACCTGGTTTTTCTCAATTTTTCTCCTTTTCTTTTCTTTGTGAATTACTGTAGTTCTAATATTTGTGTTTTTATCACTGTTGATAGCCCCCCAGAATTGTGTGCTACAAGATAGGTGGCCATATAAATCTTTTAAAGAAATAAATAATGCAGAGTTAGTAAAAACATGAGGACTATACGAAACAAAAAACTGAACAGAATATCCGAAGTACATTTCAGCTGTATTATTAGAGTTTATCCTGCTCAGGACATGGCTATACAAATAAGTCCTCGATTTACAACTTTGACTGTTCAAAGTTACACCATCACTGAAAAAAGTGACTAATAACCATTTTTCACACTTACGACCATTACAGCATCCCCATGGTCATGTGATCAAAATTCAGACACTTGGTAACTGATTCATATTTATGATGGTTGCAGTGTCTGTGTGTGTGTGTGTCACCTTTTCTGACCTTCCAACAAGCAAAATCAATGGGGAAGGCAGGTTTACTTAACAACTATGTTACTAATTTAACAGTGCAGTGATTCACTTAACAACTGCGGCAAGAAAGGTTGTAAAATGGGGCAAAACTCACTTAACAAGTGTATTGTTTAGCAATAGAAATTTGGGCTCAGTTGTGGTCATATGTCAACTACCTGTATGATGATCCCCAATCAAAATAAAACAAATTAAATACATGTTTTGTTTCTGAAGACTTTTACATAAGCTGTATTTTACATAACTGATTAATTTTATTGGCATTTTTACTGAACACAGACATACATGTGTCTATGTGCATTGAATGTATGCTGGATATTTGTTTATATTAATTTTTTGAAATGCTATTGCTTGTATTTTTGTACTAGAAATGTAGAAGAAATCCATTTTCAGTCAAAATAATTTCCCCCCCAAAAAATATGGTGAACAAGGAATATATTTTTAATACATCTCTTTACAGCTGCTAAAAAGAAGCCTTCCCTGGACCCGGCTGTTTTAGGTAATTATCGTCCGGTCTCCAACCTTCGCTTCGCGGCGAAGGTTGTAGAGAGTATGGTGGCATATCAGTTTCCCTTACACCTGGATGAAACTGTCTATCTAGACCCGTTCCAGTCCGGTTTCCGGCCCGGTTACAGCACTGAGACGGCTTTGGTCGCGTTGGTGGATGATCTCTGGAGGGCCAGGGATAGGGGTTGTTCCTCTGCCCTGGTCCTATTAGACCTCTCAGCGGCTTTCGATACCATCGACCATGGTATCCTGCTGCGCCGGTTGGGGGGATTGGGAGTGGGAGGCACTGTTTATCGGTGGTTCTCCTCCTATCTCTCCGACCGGTCGCAGACGGTGTTGACAGGGGGGCAGAGGTCGGCTCCGAGGTGCCTCACTTGTGGGGTGCCGCAGGGGTCGATCCTCTCGCCCCTTCTGTTCAACATCTATATGAAACCGCTGGGTGAGATCATCAGTGGCTTCGGTGTGAGGTACCAGCTGTACGCTGATGACACCCAGCTGTACTTTTCCACACCGGGCCACCCCAACGAAGCTATCGAAGTGCTGTCCCGGTGCTTGGAAGCCGTACGGGTCTGGATGGGGAGAAACAGGCTCAAGCTCAATCCCTCCAAGACAGAGTGGCTGTGGATGCCGGCATCCCGGTACAGTCAGCTGAGTCCACGGCTGACTGTTGGGGGCGAGTCATTGGCCCCGATGGAGAGGGTGCGCAACTTGGGCGTCCTCCTGGATGAACGGCTGTCTTTTGAAGATCATTTGACGGCCGTCTCCAGGAGAGCTTTTTACCAGGTTTGCCTGGTGCGCCAGTTGCACCCCTTTCTAGACTGGGATGCCCTATGCACGGTCACTCACGCCCTCGTGACGTCTCGCCTGGATTACTGCAATGCTCTCTACATGGGGCTCCCCTTGAAGGGCATCCGGAGACTGCAGTTAGTTCAGAATGCGGCTGCGCGGGTTAGAGAGGGAGCCCCTCGTGGCTCCCATATGACACCTATCCTGCGCAGGCTGCACTGGCTACCTGTGGCCTTCCGGGTGCGCTTCAAGGTTTTGGTAACCACCTTTAAAGCGCTCCATGGCATAGGGCCGGGTTACTTACGGGACCGCCTACTGCTACCGAATGCCTCTCACCGACCCGTGCGCTCTCACAGAGAGGGACTCCTCAGGGTGCCGTCAGCTAGGCAGTGCCGTCTGGCGACACCCAGGGGAAGGGCCTTCTCTGTGGGGGCTCCCACCCTCTGGAACGAACTCCCCCCAGGACTTCGTCAACTTCCGGACCTCCGAACCTTCCGTCGTGAGCTTAAAACACATTTATTCATCTGTGCAGGACTGGACTAGATTTTAAATTTATAGGGGTTTTAAACTGGTTTTAATATTTATATTATTTTTAATAATTTGGCTTTTAGAATAAGTTTTTTAATGGTTATTTTAATTTGTACATAAATGTTTTTTATTTGCCTGTGAACCGCCCTGAGTCCTTCGGGAGATAGGGTGGTATACAAATATGAATAAATAAAATAATAAAATAAATAAATAAAAGGCAAATATTATCCTGGGATGCAATTAACAGCAAAACAAAGTCCAGGTAATGAGAAGTAATCGTTCGCTGCTCAGACCCAATTGGAAATACCGGACATCAGCTCTGGATACTGTAGTTTAAAAAACAAGTAATAATTGAAGCAAGTTCAAAGGAGTGCACCTAAGGATGAACATCTGAAAACTGCACAAATAGAAACAATAAAAGGATCTGTTCATTATTTGACTGAAGAGTCGCCAGATAGCAGTCTTCAAATATTTAAGGGTATGTTATAGGGGAGGGAATAGATTTCTTTATTGCTCCAGAATAGAACTACAGCAGTAGATTACCAAATTAAATGTTTATTATGCTCCTAGACCAACATAAATAATGGATTAAAACTGCAAAGGAAGCAGTTTCAAGCTAAGCATTCCTGAGTGATTTATTTGGGAGCCTGTGCAACAGTCACCAACGGGTAGTGAGTTTTCCTTCTAGTGGGTTAACTTTCATTGGAGGTCTTTAGAACACTGTCACAAGTGTTCTAGTGAATTTTATAAAGGGTTGGACCAGATGACCTGTAATTTCCTTTCCAGCATTCAAACAACACCTATGGCCGAAATCAGAAATAATAGCACCCTCTATGTCAGGGGTCTCCAACTTTGGGAACTTTAAGCCTGGCGGACTTCAATTCCCAGCAAAGCTGGCTGGGGAATTCTGGGAGTTGAAGTCCGCCAGGCTTAAAGTTCCCAAGGTTGGAGATCCCTGCTCTATGTCACAGGTGTCTAATCTTGGCAACTTTAAGACCTTTAGGACTTCAACTCCCAAAATCCCCCAGTCACCCATGCTTAAAGTATACATCTTAAAAGTAGCCCAGGTTGGACATCCCTGTTCTATGGTATTATTGTACCAATGAAAATAATAATTTTAAAAAAATGGTATATGGTGTTGTTATACCAAAGGGAAACAGATTGAAAAAAAAAAAAAAAGGCAAAGAGCAAAACTGCAAGATCCGGAACCCCTGGACAAATCAAAGATCAAAGGCCTGATCCACAAAAACACTTCAGAAATAAACCTGGCACCGTCACCTGCAGTCAACGCAAAGGGACCCGAGACAACCTTGCCAAGGGAGTTCAAGGCAGGATCCGAGTTCCGGAACAGCCCCAAACGTTCCCCAACCGGGTGCCCGCCAAACGTTCACCGCCGAAGGTGAGAAAGGCTGCTTATGACACGCGTCTTCTCCCCTGAATCACAGCGAGTTTCGCTTGGGTGGCAAGACGCGCGTCTCTCCCCGCCCTTGCTTGCTTCCCACGCGCATCAAGCAGCACTTAACCAGCTGTGCGGTCGCCCGGGCCCGACTTACCGGCTGGGAACAGTTGAAAAGTGGCGGGGCGCTGAGGAGAAGCCTTAGCCCTGAAAGCCCAGGGAACAGCCCCGCCACCAGCACCAAGGACCACCAAGCATCTCCCTTCATCCTCCTCGCCGCCCTGTTCCCGAAGCGGGACCACCGGCCTCATCGACCTGGCCCCGCCCGTCTCTGGCTTCCGGGACCAAACTCGAAACGGGACGTTGGGGAGGAGTCTGAGGAAGCTCACCTGAGGCGGGGCCTAGGCGGGCGGGGCGTGGTCTCCCAGAGAAGGAGGGGCTTCTCTCGGTGAGGAGGTCTGCGAACGCGCGTTACCTTGAGGCGAGGATGTATGTGTGGGAGGGGCTTGCAGGGAAAGGTGGGCGGGGCTCCCCCTCCTCGGGACCATCGGTGAGGAGACAAGCTGAGGAAAGGAGGGCGTGGCCGAGCGCGAGCGGTGGCCGTTAGTTAGCGCGAGTCTGTGGGCGCCGGTTAGCTTTTCATAGGGCGTCGGTGCGAGCGCATATTGGGGGGGGGGGGGGAAGAGGCGAGGGCGGTTGACAGAGAGATTATTGCCAGTATTGGTTTGTGTGGGTTGCTGCTTTGATATTGATGCTTTTGCAGTGGAAGCTTCAGGCCGGGGAAACTTAAGCCTTCCTTTCTTCCCCGCCAGACCCCACCGTCTCCTTCCTTTGCTAGCCCTCATGCCTGACAGAAAAGCCGCCACCCCCCCCCGCGCCCCCAGTCCTTCTGGAGTTCAAAAGCTAAAAAAGATAAAGAGTTAAAATCGAAAACAACTGAACTAAGCCCGATTTCCTGAGAAAGAAGTAAACTTTTTAAGAAGAAGCCGTAGAAGAAAGCCCCGAGAAGTACTAAAGAAAACAGTCCTTAAGATAAGGTTAGTCCGCTACAAATGAGTGCTTTGTCCTGTGGGAAGGGGACGATATGATTTAGTGTGTAAGTTACCAAAAACATCTTCCTAATCAGCCTGAATAATGGGCCGGAAAGTACTGTCATAGTGCTATTTTGCGTACAGAGAATTAACAACAGCAGCAAGTGTCCCTTAACAGACAAATGGGTGTAAAAAGAAAAACGGTATGAAGCAAATTCTGACCAGACTATATACCCTTTTCTACAGAAAAAGTCCCCCCCCCCACTTGAAGCAGACATTCTCTGCTTTTTTTAAAATTAGGATTTATCTTTCTTTTGGAAATTCCAGTTGTGAGGCTGTGGGGAACAATATTTTTCCTCTTTATTTCAGCCTGTTTTCCTTCAATGCCCTCTCCCAGTTTTGCCTTTTTTCTGTAAAAGATCAGTGTGGTAAGTTATTTTATTAACAGGCATAATCTTTTATGAGCTGCAGGTCACATTTGCATTTCATGGAGGCTACAGTTATTGGTGTCTAGCATTCAGCATTCACGATTTTGTATTATCTCCAGTATCAGTTATGATGGTTATGTGCCACTTCAGGTATCAAAGTAAATTATTCAGAACAAACATGAAGGTGGTCTCTTTTCAGAGCTTTTTATAATCAGCTAGTTGTCTATACAGCGCTAGTGATTTTTACAGTTTTATGTATTTGTAACAGGAGTTTTTAAGTAAGAAAAATATTATTAAGACAAGGCACAATAGAAATATATAAAATTCTGCATGGTAGAAAGACAATGGAAAAGAAGATTTTTTTCCTCCTGATATAAAAGTAATATCCATGATTATCCAATTAATCAATGAAGCAGAATTTTCAGATGTTGGACAAATAAGGATTTACTTTTCTTACAACATTTAGTTAAATTATGATTTTCATATTGATCATTGCCAACCTGAATGGCTTCCATATATTCATGGTATTTACATTTATTAGTAACTACTACATATATGGCTATGTATTATTTTCATTGTCTGGCATTGTGTCTCACCATACAAATTGCTAGGCAATCAAAGAACGAGTACACTGTTGTGCTGATATCTGGCTGGTTGTGATCTTCATAGACATCTGATTGATCAATATGGAAACAGAATGCTAGCTGAAATATGCCTTTGATCTTGATCCAGCTAAGTTCTTCTTATGTTCTTTGGCAAATTGAAAGAAGTCCAATACTGACTGATACCTTACTTACCTCAATGACCAACATAGAATATATACATTAATTATTTTAAATGATAACATGTATTTGGAAACAAACCAAACTCCGTGTGTTTCTTACAATGCTACAGATAAGACTATTAAATCTACACATTTCACTAATCTAGAACAAGAATTGGTTTTGATTTACTATATAAACTTTTTATTGGGTCCTCAAATTATTAATAGAGTATTCACATACTTTAAACTAGCATTTCAGGAGTCTTTAAATATAGGAATATATAAGTAAGACTATTTCTTATGCAATAATTCTATCAAAGTAATATCAAAACATATTTCATATTTTTTATAAATGTAGAGTTAGAAGCGGGCATTTTCTCCATTGTGCCCAATCCATTTGAGAGATGACCTTCTTTTGCTTGAACAAGGTTGTGAAGGAAGACTCTCCTTAACTGTATAATTGGTTCCATTATTTGATATTTTTTGCTCTTAGGAATTTTTTTTCCAATAATCAACTGGAGTCTGGCTTCTTGTAGCTTAATTCATTACAGCTGTCTTCAAATTATGGATGTGTGATTCATTTCTTTAAAGATAAATGCTATTGAATTTTATTTTTTTCCTGCCCCTTTCAGTTTTACATTCTTATAATAACTTGCATCTTTCATGTAATTTTTTCTTAATTCAGTGAATAGCATTTAGGACTGTAAACATCTTGATGGCCATATGATATGTTCCATGTAGAAAATTCCCTGAAGTGTTTATATAAACAGGTATGTACAATTGAGCATATTTTCCTGCAGTATAGCTATTCTGAACAACAGGGAAGTTTGTTGCTTAGTGGATGTTTTAGGTTCAGTTTTTAAATGTAGCCTTTAGCATTTTAAATAGAAAACTATGGGAAATAGTTTTGTTAAATTTTGAAGAGTTCTTATAAATCAAGATCCTTGATATCTGATTCTGATTTATCTCAAATTATTACTTCTAATAATCTCTCTCTCTCTCTCTCTCTCTCTCTGTGTGTGTGTGTATGATAATGTCTTCTATTGTGACTGTTGAATTGCCTTTTACCTGCAATAATTATATTTTTGGTGGTAGCCAATTAAAACTGATTCTGTTTGCATTGATGGGACTATTATAGATAAGAGTGGGGTGAATACGTTTATAAATAGGTGACAATATCAGGCAAATTGGTCAGTTTGCAGTAGATTCCAAGAGGAAAGATTATATTTAGAAACGGTTAGGATAAACCAATAATGACATAGTTAAAAAATTTATTAGTAATTTTTAAAATAACATAATTCCTTAAATAAAAATGCAGTCTTACAGATATATACATTTGTCTCACACCAAGGCAATTCTCTGGCTCACTTCTTAACAATTAATTCTGTTTATTTAAAATATTTGAAAAGAGGGTGAGACTTTGTTTTTCACCTATGGCAGGATTGCATGGTTACAAAGTATACACTTTTATTTTACATGGGCAGTGCAGCCTTCTTGATTTCAGTTAAGTTCTTTAAAATTCTGAAATTGTATGTGTGGTAAACAGTTATACCTGGGCACATCTCTAAAACAGTATGAGCATTTCAGGTTAGAGAAAAGGGAAATGTGGAATAGACATATATCTCTTAACTGACTTACATTTTGAGAATCCAGTTAATTCACAAATCCAGACACTGAGAAAAAACTACATGCAAAAGGCTGTATCATGTAAATAAATATTTATAACTGATGGTCCGAAAGGCAGACCTTCAAAATTATTCTCCAGCCTACCTTACAATGAAATTAGAAAAGGTGGCTAATATTTTTTTTCAGGATCAACTCTCTTAGCTTAATGGGGTAAGGATAAATATGGCTCTTCCTGTACTGTGCTAAGCTGAAATCAGAGACAGTGATCTATAGGTATAATACCCTACATTATGTAGTTTTTAAAGTAAAATTACATAAATTGTTATTTCAAAAATTCTTATCTTTCTAAATTACATTCATTTAGGAATAAATCTTCCCATCCTCTATACATACATATTGAAGAAAGGCACAAGGTAGCCTCATCATCCAGACACTTTGAGATAATCAAACATATCTGCAATAGAGGCATCTTTGACATAGAGATAGTATTATAAATATTAAAATATCTATTGGTAGAGACATGCAGCATGTTTATTTTATGGAAGAATGTTGATATGGAAGCTCTGGGTATGTGAGGTTATAATATGCCTTATTTATGTATGAATCTCAAATTCATAATTATAGAATCTAGAAATGTTTTCTTTTTTAGATGTACAGGCCTTGTAGGACACCTTTTATCCAGTAATGTTATAGGAACTAGTTGGAAGAATTCAGTTATTCTAATTCTAATGTAGTTGTAATATAGAAGATTAATAAAATAAATATTGTTTTATCAACTTGCCCCTATTGACATAAATTTACAAAATGATAGCTTATTGATAACAATGGGTCAAGAACTTCAAATTGTCCTAAAATAGAAGACCACATTATTAGTCTAATTGTTTAATGTAATATGAGGATTTTCTTGGAATAGATCCATGGTATATACACTGAAAAGGAAGCTGAGATCTATTTTGTATTGTGCTTGTTGTTTTTAAGCCTTTGATTCTGGTTAAGCTAGTGCAAACACTAAGTCATGAACATTTTGAATTGCCCAGGTACTTATATTAGAACTATGTCCAGAGAAGAGATAGGAAATTAAGGCAAAAAAGGGGAATGAAAACAACTTAATTATATTTAAGGATATGATCATGCACATCTTCTTGAGTTTCTTGGAGGAACATAATTAAAGTGTAATGAATAAAGTCAGAAAAAATATATGTTTAATTTTGCATGCACAGGGAGAAAAGAGAACACAAGCAAACTTCTATTTGGCCACGTTTTAATCATTCAGAGAAGTTACCACTATGTTTTTTTCACTGTTCTCCAGAGCCTGTTTGCCCTCAGCCCACTTCTCCACTTTTAGGGATCTGGAAGACAACAAACAGATCCTTTTTTTGTCCTTTTCCAAAAAGTTCTGGAATGGTTATAGGCTTTGATTGCCAAGTATGCAGTGGTGAGTTGCTCCTGGTTCTGACCAGTTCTTGCGAACCGGTAGTAAAAGTGGTGGGAGGCTCTGCCTACCCGCCTGGAGGTCATAATTGACAATCTGTGCATGTGTGCGCTCTGGGTTGCGAAGCAGTAGTAAAGATAAGTAGAACCCACCCCTGCAAGTATGCCTAACAAAGTTATGGGAGAAGAGGACCTATTTGTGTATCTTGGTCAACCATACACATTCAGTTACACATAGAGAGGAAATGGGCAGCCTTGGGTTTTGCCTTCCCATCTAAATATTTTATGGAAGTTGTTTCTAATTGGACTACAACATTAGCAGTTGTAGCTAACTAGTTTGCCTGGGAACAATTTATAGTTCAATTTATAGTAAAAGTTCTCAGAAAATGTAATTGGAGGATTTTTTTATTTTTTTTTTCATTTTGGAATTGGTCTCACATCCATTTATCAGTCAGCAATGATGTAAGATGATAAATCTTCTCTAGTGATTGAAAAATGAAAATGTGAGATTTGTTCATCTGCAGCTTTGGTCCATAGCACATATGTGCCCACTATAATTAATAAGTAAGCCAGCAATTAAATATATAAATAAATATTCTAGACGGTTCTTCAATAGGTTTTTCTGGGTTGTAGGATTCTGTATTTAGCCCCTGCAACTGTGAAATGCCTGTCCGAAATAAATTGTCACCAGAAGCAGAGAAATAATATAGATTGTCTGCTGTGAGCAGAAGTAGGTGGAAAAGGGAAAAGCAGTATTGGAAAGCACATGCTAGGATCTCAAGGGGACAGAGTTTGCTTTGTCTACAATTCAGATGTTTACATGCTTCTTTCTTCTTTTTGTCAGCTTGGTCTTTTTATTTTTATTTCATTATTAAAATCTGTGAGAATTCTATACCTCAATAGGTTTTTTGTTTTTAATAAGCTGGAATGGCTTGTCTGTGCTGGAAGTATACATTACTGATCTAAATTTTCTTCTTAATAAGTACTTGGGCCAAATACATATAAAAATCAGCTTTTTTATTTATTTTATTATCTTCAAAAACGTAACTATTTTCATTTTTAAGTGGAGATTTAAGTTTGTAAGCCGTTTAGGAAGATTATTTTTGAATAATTAATGCATTTTCTGTCATAATGAATAATTTGTTTTATCTAGATTTACATGCTTAATTCAAAGTAGGAAGGGGGATTCAATAAATTAGTAAATTCATACCAATAGCATGATTTGAATGGTATTTTTGAGTATTGGTAGTACAAAATGTAACAAAGAATGTGCATGCCTATAGCACAAGATAGTGAAACAGCATGTTAAAATCTATACAGTGATGTAAGAAGCTGAGGTGAAATAACTTATTTGATTTCAGTTTTAAATATTATTAAATGGAATAACCAGCATATATATCTCAACTAGGCTCTTTTTCTGTACTAATCTCCACTTTCAACTTGATTTTGGCAGAAGATTATGATAGAAAGTGCCTGGTAGTCTTAATAGTCATTAGTTAAGAGTTTGGGAGAGGAAGTTATCTGATAGGACTACCAGATCTAATGAAATCTGAAATCTACCAGAAATCTGATGACTGCTAGATATGAGCAAATAATTTGAAAATTCTGTGTCTGCTGAATCTGGTGGTTTTCCTATTTTCTGACAATAAAACCATTTCAAAATGGCATTATTGATATTAGACTCCAAAACTTTCTGAACAAGTGCTGAATAAATGGGATTTAAAAAAAAACCTAGTTTAGAAATACCAGTAGTTAAACCTAGACAGTGATAAAAGTGGGGAGAGGGAGCAGCCTGAATGGTGAATATAAGAAAAGAAATAACTTTTGTTTTTAAAGAAATTCTCCACTCTTTGGTACTTTGGGGGTGTGCTATTACACCTGATCTTGTACAACATCTTGTCAGCGTTACTGTAATAGGAGCAGGACTGATTTTTCAGAGTTGGCTATTCATCAACCTGCACTATTTGATATGGTACAGGATAAGCCGCATGTAAAGACATACTGTGTGCTGTAGTCCCTGTAGCATATGCTAAACCAGGAGCCAGTTTCTCTGAAAAAATATCTGTCTTTGTGTTTAGGTTACATTATCATTCTCCCTTCCATATTTCTCTGTGCAGCAGTCATTTCAGAGGAAGAAGGGGATCTGATCCAATCTCATGTGTTCATGAACTCTTGATTTTTATCATATTTCAGACTTGTAACATGTATCAATACATAAAATGTGGATAAATTTCTTTTCCATTGTAAGTTAAAGGTGACTATATCCAGTCAATTTTGGTATAGGAAATTGTAAGATATTCAGTAACCTTATGTACTGTATTTTGAAACCCTAATTTAATCCAGAATATTGTTTCATTATATCATTTAGCAATAGCACTTAGATTTATATATCGCTTCACAGTGCTTTACAGCCCTATCTAAGCAGTTTACAGAGTCAGCGTATTGCCCCCAACAATTTGAGTCCTCATTTTACCGACCTCGGAAAAATGGAAGTCTGTGTCAACCTTGAGTCAACCTTGAGCCAGTGAGATTTGAAATGCTGACAGTCGGCAGTCAGCAGTCATGATAGCAGCACCAATATATTTTTGATCCCAGACCTCTCCCTACCACTTACATTTCCTGATTTCTATTGAACAAATAATAATAGAAGTACCTTCCAGAAATATAATTCTGATTATAATTTTATATCCCTTCATGCAATAAATACCTTTGGTTACCATGGCTTGCAATGCCTATTAGATCAATAGTTAATGTTCTCTATTCTTGTAACAGTTCCCTATATACATTTCTGTTAGCATCTCATCTTTTTCTGCAAAAGGATTTTGAAGGCCTATATAAATATTAAACTATAATCTGTTTTCTAGACATTGTAAAATATTATTTTAATTGTGAAATATAGTCATTCATGTGTAATAGGCTCAGTTGTTCAGTTCCATAATTGTTTCATAGTTTTTTTAATGAAAAATCTTATTCTTTGTGTGTGTGTGTATACACACACATATTTTAATCTTTTAACACAAATATATAGAAAGCAGTGTAGAACATGGTTCATATACGAGGGCGTTAGAGGATAGTGTGTGTTGATTTTTAAGTAAGTATCTAAGAAACTTTGATTTATCTTAGTAACTCTGATCAGTTAGTGGAGTTTGTATTATCTAAAAGTTTCTTCTGGGTTGTCAAATTATATTTGTAGATAAATATGAATTTTTCACAGAAAGATCTCAAACTCTAAGTCAGAAAAAGACACAGGAGGCTGGCTGAGACCCATACAATTGTTATATTGGCATCAATTTAAAGAAAGCAATGATACATTGCTTTGAAAATTATCAAGAAATGTAAAAAAATGCATTTGCCCTTTTTTGTTGTTGTCTTCATAGTCATCAATGATATGGGGCCAGGGGTAGAAAACAAACCAGAATAGATGCAATCCTGTACATAGTGCTCCTTTGGCTGCTTCCTCAGACAGTGGGAGTTTGGTTAATAAAGCAGATTGGATCCCTTGCAGTAGCAGCAGTATCTGCATCATCATAATCAGAAACTTCTTCATCATGTGTGTTCACCTGAAGAGGTAGACGATGCAGAGAAATTCTGGGGCTAAGGGAACTCCTGCTCTGGATCATTAATCCCTGTTCCCTCCCATCATTTAAATCATACAGCAGAAGGAAGAAAAAGAAAAATAGATCCAAAATAATTGATCTGGTGGAATTACCAAGCTGGCTGGGGAAGATGGAAATCTTGGTATTTGCAATCAATGTCTTTAGTTGTTGCACAAGTAGACAAACTCAAGAGTGATGCTTGCATTTTCCCTTCTAAGAAACAGCCCAGTCTTTAGATTCTGTAAAGCTTCCAGCTGCAGTGCAATGATTGTATCCAGCATATAAGCTCAATACGAAGGGAAAAGAGAACATGTTATAAAGTCAAATCTTTTTTTCTACTGTGCCCCAAACTTTGCCCCGCTTAAAGGAGGCAGTAGCTCTTTGCTCATACCCATTTGAAGTTTCTCTCTTTCTAAATTACAGCCATGTGAGCTGAACTGCCAACTACCCACCAGCAAAATGTGCTGGCACCAGCAAACTTCCCTTTTATCCACCAATTTCTTATTTAGATACAGGATACAGTTTTATTTTTACTGATCAATATCTGAAAGGGTACAAATTGGGACTAATATGTTAGTGTTCATATATACTGATAATTTTCAGAAATGAACCAAGTGTTGCTACCAAGCTGAGTATTGAATTGTTTTTCTTTAATTGGAGATGTAACTAATATCCCAAATGCATAATCATGGCAAAATAACTTACCCTAAATATTATCCCTTTTCAGATCTTTGAGCTCTCATAGTTCTTTTTTTTTTTTACATAAGCACAAAATAAGCACCGTACCTTATGTAAAGAGTTTATTAATGCTCTTCCCTAGGCTTTTGGAATGTTATCACTTATTTTGACTGTAACTTGCATAAAAATCATTATGCATATTCGTATATTAGAGAATATACACAAATGAATAGTTCAGATAAGAGCCTTAGCAAATATGCAGAAATTGGCGATATAAATAGACCCTATGCTACTCGATCAGTATAGAAATTATTCCTTTTGATCAATTCATAAATGACATATTCTTCACTATCATCTGGAGAATATGCTTCTTTATTCTTTTTGTATAGATCTGGCACTGTTCAATAGTCGTTACTTATGCCATCACTTATTGCAGCTATGTTTTACCTGAATGTGCAATGTCATAATTTTATTCTTATACCAAGTAAATAAAGCAATTTGGCATTTGCAAAGACTGGGCAAAAGGTGCTTATATACCACAGGAGATAAGGAACTAGCACCATATATGACCAGTTACACTGGTACTATGCTACCTGTGGATTTCAATTTTGTAAATAAAAGATCCTGGCAACACCTAGCTGACCTTGACTGATCTAGGAAGCTAAGGAGGAAAACCTTGGAAGTATTACTGGGAAGTTAAAAATATTCTTGAAAGAAGGCATTGGCAAACCACTTGCTTATCACATAAAAATATGTGTGTATCCATGTAAGTCACCAGTAGCTGAGCTTGACCTGAAAACATCTTGATGTTGGTAAACAGAACGTTATCACAAGTAATAATTTTGTAATTGCATATTTTAACCCTTTTCACAGCTGGTAAAAAATAATTCAGCTAGTTGTTTTTAATCTTTTTCCTTGTTCATCAGAATTTGTAATATATATTTATATTGGGAATGAGGATTAGTATACATTTTAGGACTAATGCATATACTATGCATTATATACTATGCGTTAATATATGTGTATATATTACAATTTCTTGCCAATTGAGTGCTTATACAATTGAACTAATTAATGTGAACTAATTCTGGTGAAAAACTTTAAGCTGTTTCTGAGATATCTAAGTAGCAATAGAGATTTTTTAATATGCTATCAATGCAATATTAAAAGCCCCAGAAAATTTGGGAAAAGTTCATGATGATCTGAAATAAATTTGTACACAAACATTAACCTTTTCTAGCCCTACAGTATGCTTCTATGGGAATATTATATTCAATAAAAATCTACAATAAGCCATATTGTAGATTCATAGCATTTGGTCTTGAGATTCATATTGTTCATATTCTACACAATGTAATGTATCTTTGAGCTTTAGATAATGTGAAGTTTTACTTCTTTTACTTTGTGAAGTTGTGATGTTTCATCTATTGTAGTTGAACAATAAATTAATTCTCTCAGTTAGTGGGTGCTTGTGGAATTCTTTATTATAGCCAAAAGTCAGCAATTTAAATTAACCCACAAGAACATGTCTGCTTTGGCTCATATGCTTTTGCAATTTCTTTACCCAAGGTCAAAATTACAAATAGCACAGTTGTATTTAGAAGTATTTCTCATTAAGTTTGAATTTACTCCAAGGCACTGCAACCTAGTAATCAAGATGCTGATATGAACTAGCCCCCCATGATGATATCAAGGGGAAAACTAGACAAATAACTAGAAGGAAAGAAGGAATTTAATACTCAGGCAGATTTTGTATCTTTGTGTTATAGGCAATATATTTATTGACTGATAGTTCAGGGAAACTATTTTATGATTAACATGCACAAAGATTTTAGTGCAAGAGTTATCAATAATTATGAATGTTTTGGATATTTAAAAACATTTTGCAGGGCTTTTGAAACTTTCAATAGCTAAATTAATGACTATTATGCTCATAGTAAAGGTAGGGTTTGTTTGACTTTGAAGAACGGAGTATAAGTACCCTAAAGAAAAAGAATAGGTACATTGCAGAAAAGAAAAGAAAAGGAATGTTCAGATTCTACTACTTTAATATAGTAGAAGAAATTTAGTTTTGTACTGTGAAGATAGAAAAAGATGTGTAGTATGGCACATTGATGCTAAGTATCTAAAATTATTTATTGTAGGATATTTTTGAAAGACTGCCGTTTAAAGAAATCTCAGTAAACTGATATGCTTTCACACTTCTAAATGTACTATCATTTAGAAACAAATGGTAAAATGAATATGTCAGATTATGAGAATAATGTATTTTGATTTCAGAATATATTTATCAAAGTTTATAGGCTTAAGTTTAGGCTGGATGGCATATGAATGGATACAGAGCTGGCTTGAACATGATACTCAACAGTGGTTCCTTCAGATTGGAGTAAAATATTGTATAGGGTAACTCAGAAAGATTGGTGGAGGACTATAGATGGCCTTAGGAAAAAACAACTTAATAGGAATATAACGGCACTCTTCAAATACCTGAAAGAACACCACATAAAAAAACTCTGGATCAGTTTTCTCATTTCAGAGTGCAACAGATGATATAATAGATTTAAGCTATAGGAAGACAGATTCAAAATAAATTTTAGTAAGAATATCCTAACTGTTAAGAGCTGTTTGATGATGAAACCAACTACCCAGAAAGATAGTTGCTTCTTCGGATGTGTTCCAGTAGATAAATAAAAACATCCATTTTTCTGAAACAGTTTAATTTGGATGTCTGCATTAACCAAAGGTTATAATGATTTCAATGTTCAACTTTATAATTCTGAAGGGGGCTCTATATGGTGTATAAAGAGTACTCTAAAAAGCACTCTAGAGTAGATTTTACTTGATTTAGAAGAAATCTGAATTTCAGTATTCAGAGAATCAAAGATTATTATTAACATGTTGGATTCCTACTGACTGACCTTTGTTTCTTGCAAAATAACATTTCCTATGAGTAGCATCTCCAAAAACTATTCATCTTCTGTGAAGGAAAGTTGCTTCTGTTAGAAACTGTATTTGAAATATTTACGTCAAATTGCCTTTGGCCTGTGATTTATGTATGTTTTCCTCATCAATGAATATACATCATGATGCATGTACCCCCTCCCCTTTTGAGACCTGTGTGGTATAGAGGATTATATTATATTGAGCATGTGGGCCTGCAGAAGAGTTTCCAAATTTTGAATTGCAAACTATGTCTATAGTTTTAATCCTGAGCAGCATATAATTACAATATTAATCTACTCAAATTATTCTGCTAATTCTCAAACAAGTGGTTGATGTTGAATTATGCCAAAATGCTTTCCTTATGATCAGGAGGTAGGTAGTAATAGATATGCTCAAACATTTCCAAGTACTAAATTGTTGCATGTATGAATCTGTGAACTGAGGCTACAGAAGCGCCTGGCGCCTGTTTTTAAATATTTGAAAGGAGTCAACATTTCTTCCTTTTTTTTTTTGTATGCTACCATATCAGGTCTTTCTGTGTTTGTTTTTTGTAATTTTATGAATTATTCTCATTCATTAAGGACTTGTAAATTCAGTTCTGGAAAATGGTAATTATATTCTAAGTTTTTCAATCAGTTCATATAATACAATATAAAATTCTTGTCTTATTTATTCATTATGAGATTTTTGACTTATATCAGACTTTTAATCACAATCTCTAAATACTTCTTGGCATGTAACAGTTATTATGTTATTCTTCATTTTATAGTTATGCATATTCCTGTTTCATATTGGCCATGTGTTACAATAAATGTTACATTCTTATTTATTTTCTTTAATCTGTTTCTTTCCCTTTTATTTTACCATGAAAAATATTTAACTAGACTTCTGAGGTACACAAGTGAAGCTTCTCTACACATACAAATTTGGTTAAAGGTATACTATGCCCTACTGAATTTATAGAAATTATTCAACAAACTGCTGACAATCATTATTTGATGTCATAACAATAATCTCTGTAATATTTGCGGCATATAATAAAAAGAAGATACTCCCGTCCCAGGTTGCTGATGCCAGCTCAGTTTACAGGATTGGATATATTTGATTATCCTAGCATATGGAATTATTCACCTTTTTAATTAGGAGAATCACTGAGAGAAACTATGCAAAAGAAGAAAGTGGATAAGAATCCAAGCTTCAAAATGCAAGATAGTCTTCCCAATTCATTATCATGCATGTTTAAGAAAGTGCAGACTAAGGAAAATGAACACAAGATATGCAAAATCAGTTAATGTTCAACCTATCAGTGGGTTGCAGGATAATTACTTAGCACTAGGTACACTTTGTTCATTATACAAATTAAAAATGAAAAAAAATAGTATACCCTTTCCCCCAACCACATGTAGAAAAGCACTTAAAGTTCAAAGGTAAAGCTTGGCACACTCCAAATACGAAATGATTTACTTTACATGCAGCAAAATATACAAGAATTGTTATTTTTTCCCCTTAAACAAACTTAATTCATATTATATTTGCTTGGCACAATTGCTATTCAGTTTAAAAAAATAGTTGAAAAATACTGAAACTGACCTGAATTCAAGTATTACGGTTTCTTCAACAGAAACATTATCAATGCAATAAAACATCACACGGAATATATTGAAATATAACTCCTTCTCACTTGGTTGTTTTTGTTTGTTTTTAATCCCCTTGTTTTGTTTTTCTATACAGTTTTAATGCCAGCACAATTCACACATTTTATTCAAAATTAATATTATTGCATTGTTTTTGCATATCTTGTGGAACAGAAAATGCAAAGAGTTACTGATTCCCCTTTCAAAAGCAGAGACAGTGATTTATTTTTGCACTCAAATCACCCCAGATAAAGCTCTCCTTCAGTTATAACCAGGAAATGGAGAACTGTATCAAGTTGCACACTTTCAGGTGTGTATTCACTTGCTCACTCATTCACCCAGTCCTGCTCATTCGTTCACACATTGCAAATATACCTAGTACTATAAAGAATCCAAATCAATCATTCATATGTGCAAGATTATATCAAGTGCATTGCCTACTATCTTTAAATTATAAAACAACAACAAAAAAGGAAAATTTCATTACTTCAAATAAAATTACAAAGTCTGGTATACATTATGATTGGCAAAACTCCTAATATCATTAGCTTCTACCAAATGTCAGTGGAGGAAAACAAAACCAAAAAAACCAAAATCAATGTTAAACATTTGTGAAGGTGAAAACAAAAAGGCAGGTGATTACAAACTCTGTAAACACTCCATCCCTCTCCCTTAAAAAATAAAATACAATAAAATAAAATATCCAAAAATAAAAATTGGAACATGCTTTCAAGAAAATATTAAATAGCAAGAACAAGGAGAGATCTACATATAAGCCCATCACCACCTCTCTTAGAAATGGGCGGGTTGCCTGAACTCCTTTTGACAGAGCTGGCTTCATGCTCTTGGAGCCATTGGCACAGCTATCTGTCTTGAACTCAATTTGGCAGAGATGACTGCCTGAGCTCTGATTGGTTGGCAGAGAAAACTGCCTGGGAGTCTCTGCATTTCCATCAAGAAACATCTGCAATATTGCCACCTGCATCTCCTATCTTGCAACTTCTGCTTCCTTCTCCTCAGCAATGTGTGGGATCTGTTGCAGAAGTCTATTCCACTTGTAGATCAGAAGGGTCTTGGCTTTATGGAGACAGTGAGGCTCATACAGAACATGTGCAAAATGATTCCTATTTGTACAAGCAGAATTGAAAGACACCCGCTTGATACAGTGTCCTTTTGGCTACGGCCATCCATAGGAAGTTGAGGTTTTCCTTCACATTCAGGAAGCAGCTGTTGTTCCTTGTGCAGGGACTGAAAAAAGAAGGGAGCTGACACACTGCCTTTTATTTCTCCTGATTCTTCCTTCACGGACACATGCTGGGGTTCCATATTCACTCCTGAAAAGCTCTTTTATACCACCCAACTCTGCAATTCTTCCCGACAGAAATAAATGAAGAATGCTGTTCTGGTTACTCCTGGTCACGAGAACAGTGAGGCACTTCTGAAACAAACCCATTAGGAACATTGAAACAAATTAAAAAACCAGCATCACTTTCAGCTTCAGCAACTACAGGCTGCTGATATAAATCCTGGTATCCTTAGATTCCTCTGGACTTTTCCTAGAATCTGGGTTTTGGGCTGCTTCTGTTTCTTCGCCCATACAGTCCTGCCCTGGGTCCCTGCAGTTAACAAAAGGCAAGAGGTTGCCATTGGGGCTTGGTTTGCTGTTACCATTGAGAATGTTGTCCGCAGCATTCTCCATCTCTTCTATTGTCAAGTCACAGGCATCAGCTAGTTCTTGGGTGGTAACCTCAATGAACTTTGGATCTTGAGCAAACTGCATCAGTCCTTCCGAAATCAAGACCTTTGATAATCCAGGACATCAAAAACAAGGAACAAAAGTGGATATCAGTATTAATATCACTTTTATAGAAAGGATCAAAGAAATCAGTGAAAGAAAAAAAGATACAAAACACTTGATAAAATTTGGGGAAATGAATTTATATCTGAAAATTCAAAAAAGTCCAGTGAGATTGTTTTATATATAAAATCACAATTGAATCCATGTCTTTAATTGACAGATGCTGGATCTGTGGCTGTGAAAGGGGAGATGCAAAAGATTAAATCTATTTGTATTGGGTTATATGTACCACATGATGAAAAAGAGACATTTTTTAGATACTTGGTGGATCAATTGTTTTTGTTTTCATACCAGAATTGGTATACATTGGGGGATTGGAATGGGTACCCCTTCTTCAGTTAGATAGAACATATACTAAGGGAATTAAATCTAATCAGGATAAATTATAAATATATATATATTTGATTGACAATTTGGCATTGATAGAGTCACAAAAAAATGAAAAATTCAAGCGAATGTACTTTTTTTCAGAAAAACAAATCTTTTTCAATAATTGATTTGCTACGGATTTTTTAAAAAGTGGCTAAAATATAGTCCAAGTAGACATGTTATTAAAAACTTTTTCTGACCACAATCCAGTTAAGTTTATACTAAAGGCAAAATCTACCATTTTCAGATGGAGATTAAATGAAGCATTAATTCAAGAAGACTGGGTAGTAGAAACATGTAAAAGAAATAAAATGAGGTTTTTAATAGCAACCTTGACAAAAATACAGAATTAAAGACTGCCTGAGATGCAAGTAAAGCTGCAATGAGGTGTTTTGTTTAATATAATTCTGAAATAAAAAAATCACAAGAAAAATGTAAACTACTCTAGAGGAAATTCAAAAAAAAGTTGAACTGCAGAAAGCACCAATAGATTCCCCCATTGTATATCGAAGAAAACTTTTATAGCAACAACTACGGATGTTAACTACACAAGAAATAGAAACCAAATTAATGAAATTACTGAAACAGAAAAAAATTGAATTTTGCCAACATACTAGAAGATGGCTGGCTTATAAACTGAGAAAACGGGAAAAAGATTCAAGAAGATAATACAACTCTAGTAGATAATGCATTATTCAAATGTATGTAAGAGACAGGAAATCTCCTTGGAAGTATCAGAGATGGATAATTATTTGAAGAAACAGAATTTACCAAATCTTACACAAGCTCAGAAACAAATTATGAATAGCCCAATAACAACTTTTGAAATCTCAGAAAATGAAAATTAAAACAGTGTAAACAGATTTTTGAGTTTATGCTGGAAATGTTTTGAGGATCAACTTTTAATTCCACTTAAAAAAGTGATGCAACTAAAAACTTTAATATATAACTTGCAGTGCCAGATTCCTGGAAAGAGGCAAATCTTGTTCTATTACCAAGGAAGGACAAGATTTGGTTTCTAATAAGATTTATAGACCAATTTCTTTCTTGAATAATGACTATAAAACTTTTACAACAATATTGGAAGAGAAAGTAAAAGATTTTAATGAAAAACACTGATTTTAAAATTGAGGGTAAGGTTAAAAATACTAGGGATTATACTAACAACATGAATTGTATGTTGTTTCAGAATAACTATTAAAGTATGGAATGACATTCAGAAAGACTTGGGAGATAGGATAAACTACAGTTCTCACTATTGGGTTATTAAGATGAAGTTTTAATTAGGATGTTATTTTTATTTCAAACTATATCAGTATTGACAACTGATTCACCCTTTAAACAATGGAACAAAGACATTTCTAGAGTTTTTTTTTTATTTGCATTTATATCCCACCCTTCTCCGAAGACTCAGGGCGGCTTACACTATGTTAGCAATAGTCTTCATCCTATTTGTATATTTATATACAAAGTCAACTTATTGCCCCCAACAATCTGGGTCCTCATTTTACCTACCTTATAAAGGATGGAAGGCTGAGTCAACCTTGGGCCTGATGGGGCTTGAACCTGCAGTAATTGCAAGCAGCTGCTGTTAATAACAGACTGCATTATATTGTATGACAAGGTAAGAAATCAAATATAAATTGTTGCAAGATCTGAAAGAAAGAGATGGTTTAGGACTACCGGACTTAAAATTGTATTTTGAGGTATTTTGTTTGGTGTCTATGAAGGAATGGGTGACTTTACGGAATAGGTTTATTGGAATTAGAAGAACATGAGATGAAATCTGGGCGGCACAGCTATCTTTGGTCTGGTAAGGGTTAATATAAATTTTAAAAATCACTTTATTAGGCATGTCATATTGAGAGTTTGGAATAGGTGTAAAGTAAAAATGTGCCCTAAAATCTCTTTATGGCTGTCACCACCAGAAGCCTTTTTTAGAAGAGATATTTTAGTTATACTAACTTCATTTTAGTTATGCTGATTTATTGGTTGTTACTGAAAGAGAACCAAGATTAAAAACAAGAGAAAAGTTGAAAAAGAAAGGATATATTTGTCAATAGTTTGCCTATGCCAGTTGGCAGAAAGATTTAAACTGGATAAAAAAAATGTTTTTGTAGATGAAAAAACAGACTGAAAGCAATTACTGATTTCTCATTGCCAAGTTATATAAATAGTTGTTGAAAATGGACCAGTAGGATAAAGATAAAATGTATGTGATTAAATAGGCAAAAACTATGGATATAACACTATGCTTGATTAATGGTAAAATATGTGGACTAAAGGATTGAAATTTTATTGAAGTATAATTTTAAAGAATTTTTTAATAAAATGACATATTGATGGTATTTAACTTCTGAAAAATTATCAAAGATGTTTAAGGGAATATCAAATAAGTATTGGAAAGGTAATCAGTGTAAAGTTACCTTTTATCACCTTTGGTGGACATGTAAGACTGCCAAGAAGTATTGGGATCAGATATGTTATTTGATTCAGAAAATATAAAAAATGGCTGTAAAATTGAAATCTGAAGCTTTTTTTAGGTATCGTGGATAAACATTTTGAAAGAAAACATGGGATAGATGACAACAGCATTGATATATCAAAGATGGAAAGATACACAAATTCCCACAACTGAATTGATAGAGATGGCTAAACTGACTACTTTGATGAAAGACAAAACCTATCTAGTTTGTTTCCTAGTTTTGCACTTCTTGTTTAAGAAAGATAAAAATGAAGATTTGATTTTAGGATTTGATAGTTAGATCTGTTATGATTATGGAAATAATGCCTACTCTTATTGTTATTATTAGACATATGTACTGTATATTATTTTATATTTATATTTAAATTTAAAGTAATAGGTTATTTTGTCATATAATTCTAGTATTATTTTGATTGTTTAACTTGTATATTTTAATATGTTTTTGTGTTTTTTTTCAGCCTAGCCCTAGAGTTAGCAGTTGCTTTATTATATGTTTATATCTGTACTGAAGAGATTTGGAAGACAACTTTTCCTTGTTCTGATTTTTTTTCCTTGTCACTTTTTAACATTATTTCCTTTTTGGTCCCTTCCCCCTATATTACTTTTCTGCTCTTGTATTTTATCTCTCTTTGAAACATAATAAAGTTGATAAAAATAATTAGTGATAAACTTTGGCAATTATACAGCCTTTGTTCTGAAGCCTACTCCTCTTCCAAAAATTATTTGAAGAATGGGGACTTCTGGAAATAAGGTCAGAAATCATTTGAATGAGATCATAAAAACGAAGACATCACTTGGGATCTTTAGTCCACTTGCTAGGTTTAAAAAAAAAATCACTTGTGTTGGTTAGAAGTTACCGTATATACTCGAGTATAAGCCGAGTTTTCATACGTTTTTGTGCTGAACTTATCTTCTCTCGAGTTTTTTTTCGTTTTCACATTATACCGGCGGTAGCGAACTTGGCGGGCTTTGCTTTAGCTGGGAAGCCCTGCGGTGCAGTGAGAGGGCGGGCGGAGAGCCGCCAGCCTTCTCGGCCGAGGGAGGGAGGGTTTCGCCGACCGGTAGGTGCCTCATTTCCCACCCTCGGCTTATACTCGAGTCCCCAGTTTTACCCCAGTTTTTGGGGTAAAATTGGGGACCTCGGCTTATACTCGGATCGGCTTATATTCGAGTATATACGGTATATGTTTTGGGTCCCCCCCCCAATTTTTATAGTAGGGACTGAGAAGAATCCATTTTTTTTCACAGTGTAAACTAATGTAACACCAAGAAACCTTCCGGCTGTAGTAAAAGTGCAGTTGTTAATTCACTAGTTCTACGCCATCCAATTAGACTGGTGTGTATTGGGGATTTTGCTTTAATTGACAAAGATAAAATATATTAATCAAATCAATTATTTACCTTGGACTAGTCTTCCCATTTCTATCAGCAAGCATCCTCTCTGTACTGAATTATTTCTTTCCATATATTTATTGTTAATGCTATTAGGAAAAAAATAGCTATCAGGTAAAAACTGAAGGTTCTATCTGATGAATGGGACTATGAATCTTGCCTTTCAACTATGATTGTAGTCCTATATATCTGGCCACTTTGATCTTGCAGACTTAGCATGCTCTGTGTTCTTTTGATTAAACAATAACATCTCAGAACAACGAAAGCATGCCTTCTCTGTAGCAGCACCACTGTGCTTTTGCTCTCTCCCAGGCCCATAATGAGGAAAAGTGAGACCTCTTGCTTCATTCCATTTGGTCTTCAGGTTTGTCAACTTTTATCTTTTATTATCTTATTGTAATTTCTTTGGTTGATCAGTCAGCTGCCCAGAAACTTGGTGAGTCAGGCAGCATACATGTTTGATAAGAAGCCTATCATTAAAGTTACCAACTTAAGAAATAATTAGCTAAGTATATCTTACTGTTGTCTATATTTGCATCATATATATTTATATGAGTGTGTACAAATACATAATTATTAATTAGTGCTTATCTAAAAATTCACATGTGGGAGCTTGCTCTTCTGTTTACAACTATAACTGACATCAACTTACCGCTTCAACAAGGCTGTTGGCACTACCGTGGAATTGCCTGCCACACTCTCTTGTCTGACTGGGAACTATAAGGGAGACTGGCCTGGCTTTTCGGGTGCTGCTAGAGCTGGTGCTATCACAATATGAGGAGCTGCAGTATATTGATGGGAAGCTATTATTGAGTTTCTCATTGGATTCCTCCTTATCAGGCCACAATCCTTTATCGTGTTGTTGTGGCCAGTCTTGTGTACAATGTGTTGCAGAGGGTGTGGAACAGGGTCGAGAAGATCTAATTGATGAATGACTACTTTGAAGAGGAGTCCGATCTGCAACTGCTAGTGCCTGTAGACAGAAAACATGATAAATTAGTATGTCAGCAGCATGGTGATTCAGAATATAGGTGAAAATGACCCAAATATTTTTGAAAAAAAGTTCAGTTTAACTTGGGAGCTGGTTGTAGTTGGATAATGATATTCCTTTAACTATATTTCATACTGACAACATCCTCAATCTTACAGAAAACTAGAATACGGATCAAAAAGAAACTTTTAACAAAAATGAATGAATGTCTGCTCTTCACCTATTTGTAACTTGAAACTTGCTAATTGAACAAGGATAATACATGGTTCTCATCGTTCTTGTGTATACCATAATGCCATTTAGAATTTGATGGACAGTTTAATGGATTTTAAGATAATTTATGTATACTTTATACATAGGAGTGATTCTATCATTGTTTTGGGAATAGAGAAGAGTGCCATTCATTTGAAGCTCTAGTGTGCTTGCTGGAAAGTTGTGTTTGGATAAAGTAGCACCTCTATTTAATATATAGATAGTCACCATGATTTTTGTGACAGATTATTATAACAGATATTTCTCACTGTATTGTTTTAGAACATTATAACATCATGCCCTATTTTAAATTATCCAGTTCCATGATTTTATTATACCCTTTGGCCAATATAAAGTAAAATTATGTCTGAGTGAAAATTGTAGCACAAAATTTGCCCATATAAAATGACAGATGAATTACTTGCATTTAGTAAAAATTAAGCCATATTAGATATTGCATTTCTGTATCAATAATTATTATCTAGTAATTTGAGAAGTAAAAAACTCAGTGGCAGGTAGTTTAGTTTAAACCAATAGTTGACTAATAAAAGTCAAACTTAGACTTCAACTTTGATCGGACCTGTTTGAAATCATAGTGTTGTGTTAATGGAGCTATATAGGAGTTAGGCTGGAGTTTAGCCTCCAAAAAATTTTGATGACTGCTGGGATCCAACATCTGTCTTTAGCTCAAATACACACACACACACACACACACACACACACACACACACACACACACATATATATATATTTGTTTTCTGAGGTTTTCACGGGTGTTTGTATATAGGTCTTTGGTTGTTCGGGTTTTCTCCCGTGTAAAATTGGAAGTGTCTTGGCGACGTTTCGACGAAGTCTCATTCGTCATCTTCAGGCTTCAGCTTCGTGCTTCTGGGAGCAATGTGTGATCGCAGCTGTTTCTTCCTTTTAACTGCTAGTGGGGGTTTGAACTGATTGGATGGGAGCTTGGCTGTGCTCTGATTGGATGGGGGTTTTTTTGTGCTCTGATTGGCTGGGGGTGTGTCCTGTGTTGGTGGGGGCTTGGTTGTGCTCAGTTTAGTCTGTGTTGCAGGGGGATTTGAGCTGGTGAGCTGCATAGCTGTTGTTTGGCTTTGTGGTCGTGCTACATCTTCATAGTGGGTGTCAGTCTGCTGCATGTATGGATTGGAGGGGTTTGAAATGGCTAATGTTGCAGCTGCGGTCTGGCTTCTGGTCCTTGGTCGTGTTTCATGATCAGTGTAGGTTTGGGTCTGCTTTCTGGGTGGATGTGCGGTGGTGACATCCTGTGTGGACCTCGTGAGTGTGGGTCTGGTGTCATTCCTCGTGTTAGGGACTTCTTCCCTGGTCCAACACTTTAAAGTCACAGGACATGATATTGACTTTAAAAAGACCAGAACTATCGCCAAAACTGAACACTTTAACAATAGAATAATCAAAGAAGCCATTGAGATAGAAAAACGCCCACACAGCATGAACAAACGAGATGACACCTCCCGCCTACCAGCCATTTGGAAACCCGCCCTTATTGACAAAAGAGTCCCTAACACGAGGAATGACACCAGACCCACACTCACGAGGTCCACACAGGATGTCACCACCGCACATCCACCCAGAAAGCAGACCCAAACCCACACTGATCATGAAGCACGACCAAGGACCAGAAGCCAGACCGCAGCTGCAACATTAGCCATTTCAAACCCCTCCAATCCATACATGCAGCAGACTGACACCCACTATGAAGATGTAGCACGACCACAAAGCCAAACAACAGCTATGCAGCTCACCAGCTCAAATCCCCCTGCAACACAGACTAAACTGAGCACAACCAAGCCCCCACCAACACAGGACACACCCCCAGCCAATCAGAGCACAAAAAAAACCCCATCCAATCAGAGCACAGCCAAGCTCCCACCCAATCAGTTCAAACCCCCACTAGCAGTTAAAAGGAAGAAACAGCTGCGATCACACATTGCTCCCAGAAGCACGAAGCTGAAGCCTGAAGATGACGAATGAGACTTCATCGAAACGTTGCCAAGACACTTCCAATTTTACGCGGGAGAAAACCCAAATAACCAAAGACACACACACACACACACACACATATATATATATATATATATATATATATATATATATATATATATATATATATATATATATATATATATATATATATATATATATATATTTTCTGAGGTTTTCACGGTGTTTGTATATAGGTCTTTGGTTGTTCGGTTTTCTCCCGTAAAATTGGAAGTGTCTTGGCGACGTTTCAACGAAGTCTCATTTGTCATCTACAGGCTTCAGCTTCGTGCTTCACGAAGCTGAAGCCTGAAGGTGACGAATGAGACTTCGTCGGAACGTCGCCAAGACACTTCCAATTTTATGCGGGAGAAAACCCGAATAACCAAAGACCTACATATATATATATATATATATATATGTATATATATGTATATATATATATATATATATATCACACACACACACACACACACATACATACATATATACATACATATATATATATATGGACATTGTTAATGACATCCTTATGCCACTCATGAATCTGTTACAAGGCAGGTTAATCTGCAAAATCTGGGAAAGATTATATTACAGTGTTAAAATATGGTGTTATCAGATTTGGTAGCTGGAAGAGAAAATTATCACTTCAAAAGCAGACTTTTTCTTTTTTTCCCCTTCTTCACTGTGTAAAATCCACTGTGCAAAATCCCACCCAAACCCTGATTTGGGTTTTATAAAATAAACACCCTTTATATTTTTCTTCATGAGCTATAGTAAACTTTGTCTCTGAAAACATCTCAGTCTTCCAGGTGGGTGACATTTTTTAGATAAGTGATTCAGTTAAATCTGTTGTATTAAGAAATGAAAACACCTTTAAGATGCTTGTAATACTTTATCAAGGAACAAATATATTATGGCATGGGTGTTTGTAGCTACAGTCCATTTTATCACATGCAGTTGATACCATAATAATTTGTTTGTTTTCAATTTTTGATAACTCTTGTGCTGTTGGGAATTTGCTTTAGGAAAGTATGTCATCAAATATAAAGGAAGATCTTACGCTCTAAACAGTCTTCAACTACTTTTCCAATTCTGTAGAACAGAATCCAGTAGTGATATTTTAAGCAGATAGCTTATTATTTATAATATTAATTTGATGTTATTTTCACTAATAATCTTTTTATTAGATGTATACATTGTACATTAGATACATATATCTTATTAAATGCATACATTCAGGTCAGAAAATTAACCATACCATTTATGATCAAAAGATCAGATTGTGTACCTTATTTTTTAAATGCAATATGATTCAAAGGATAGCAGTTTCTAGATGCAAATAATCACCTGGCGATGTACTAGATGCAAAGGTAATATTGTTTTCTGGGGAACACCTGCAATCTGATTTCTCTGTCTCTTTAGACACTCCAGATGGAAGGATGCTCTTCGACCTAGAAAGCCAATTGCACAGTATGAAAATAGATTAGTCCAACTGCATAATCACTGAAAAGAGAGCATTAGCCTATGAAGCAGACACAGATACCAAATATAGGTAGCCCTTGACTTATGACTAGTCACTTAAGCGACTGTTTGAAATTACAATGGACCTTCACAGAGCTATTATGATACAATTTCAAAGTTCTGATGGCTGCCTCCTCCCCCACAATCATCTGATTGCATTTTGGGTGCTTGACAACTAGCCTTCATTTAGGACTGTTTGCAGTGTCCTGTGTCTTGTGACTGAAATCAGCATTTACTCCTAATTGCTGACAAAAATGGCCACTGGGTACAATGAGTTTGCTTAATGACCATGGAGTTTGTTTAATAACCACAATGTTTGCTTAATGATCACAGCAAAAACATTGTAAAATTGTTTGGTGACCTATTTAACAACCAGCATGATTTATAACTATAATCCTGGGCTCAATTATGATCTCATGTTGAAGTATCACTGATAGGACTCTGTTACTTGTAGTAAGGACTTGTCAACTAGAAGAGTATTGCCATGTTCTGCAATTAAGGCTCCTGTTTATATTTTTAGCCCAACTCTGTGAGTCGAGGCAAAATAGTTCTCTCTGTGTGTATGTGGGGGGGGGGGGAGAATATGGCATTTGTAGAAGAAAATCACAGGCATAGAAAAGATTATGAATTTCTCCTCAGCTATTGGGTTTTTATGTTAAGCTGACAAACACAAAATTTGGGTTTACACAGTTCTTAATTAAACATCGTATATATTTATATGGTCTATTTGTCATTTGGATAATAAATCTGGACTATAAGTAGAAACTTACATTGCAGAGCATTTTGCAATTTCTTTTTCAAAAATGTGTATTATCTGCAAAACGTGAATGTCAAGAATAATCTAGATAGAAACTCTCCTTTTACAGGATTTCCCTGTAATATATATATGTCTCCAATTATAGTTTGAAGATATACAATGAAGACATAATATTTGTTTATTTGAAAACAAGGGCTGTCCTAACTGAATTGCAAGTTTTAATTCAATAACAGTTCTTGAGTAGTTGAATAATGTTTGTGATCCTGGATAAATTGACAGAATCTCAGTATATTCCAAAATTCTGGCAGATAATAGTTAAAAGCCATGAAAATATGTATCAGCTGTGTAATCTATTTCATGTTTGCAAAAAATGATAGATGTTTAATAGATTGCACAATTTTTTAAATGTCAACAGTATTACTTAGTGATGAGGAATGTAGAAATCCAATCTTTGGAGGTGGCTGGATGTCTTCTTTGCTTTCTGGGAGAGTTAGCTGTCTGTGTTCATCATCTTGGTATGATAACCTGTAATTGAAAATGTCATGTTTTTCCAAAATATACCAAAATTAGCCAACATGTTGTACAGTTCTTAAAGAGGAACACAGCCTCTTCTATCAGATTTAATTATGTTAATGTCAAACCATACAATGTAGGATTAGTGGTCTAACCCTCAAATCTGCAGATTTTGCCTCTCACTTCTGTTCCACTTACCAAGCTGTTACTCGTATCGTAATGGAATGATGAAGTATTTTAGAATGATATTTTTAAAATGAGTTTCTTTATGCCTTAGTTTTCAACCATTTTTCTTTTTTAAACAGCCTACCATACTAATTATACTCACAATAGTATAGTTAGGAATACATCAATAATTCATCCAAAAAGTTAGGAATATGTGGAAGCAGGTTTTTATAACCTTCAGCAATTGACAATCCAAGTGTCATATTCTTCTCATTATAAAGAACTATAGAAGAATCTGGGGACTAGTTAGTGGTAAAATCAGAAATAATTCCTTTATGGGTATGATATACACATGCCTAGATTTATGACTTACCTATTTATTTTCATACTACAGCACTAAATTATTAATTCAGGTACAATGCTAAATTATGATTTGTCTGCAAATACTTCACTTGCGTGTTCCCTCTTCTTTTCCCTATCCTTGTATATTTTATTATTAGCAAATTACAATTTAAACTATGGTATAAATATGTGGAAAAAGTTACTAATATATTTCTAACCTGGAACTATTGGAAAGGCAAGACTGTTGTGTTGGAATGTTGTGATTCCATTCGTAAAATTCTAAAACAACTTGTATACTATAATAAAATACTCACATTTCAGGTGATAATAAATTTGGTTCACTACAATATTCCATTTCTTCATTTAATTGCTCACTGTATGTTTCTTCCTCCTGAGGAGCTTCCTCTTCACTAACAATTGCTACTTGGCTGTCTCTGGAATAGGATCTAATAAGCAAAAAAGATCAGAATGATTTATGGATAATGAAGAAAATATAGAAATGCTGCAGTGGAAACACTGATTCTGTTGCATTATTTTTAAACAGGTCCTGGCAAAATTAACTTACAAGAAAGATAATAATGATAAATATTATTGTATTTATCATTTATCATAAATAAATGATATAATATATAATAGAAATATAATAGAAATATAATAGAAATATAATATAAATAAATGACAAGTTAAAATAGGGAAAAAAATGGTAAGTGAACATCTGTCTACCCTAGACGAGTTCAAATCACCAGGACCGGATGGATTACACCCCAGGGTTCTGAAGGAACTGGCAGATGAAATCTCAGAACCACTGAACTATATCTTTCAAAGATCCTGGAGCACAGGGGAACTTCCAGAGGACTGGAAAAGAGCTGATGTAGCTCCCATCTTCAAAAAAGGAAAAAAAACAGATCCAGGAAACTACAGACCTCTCAGCCTAACCTCAATACCAGGGAAGATTCTGGAAAAGATAATCAAGCAACGAATCATCGAACACCTAGAAGCAAACAAAATAATAACCAAAAGCCAACATGGGTTTGTCAAAAACAGATCATGCCAGACTAATCTTATTGCATTCTTTGACAAAGTGACAAAATTAGTAGACCAGAGGAATGCTGTTGATATAATTTACTTGGACTTCAGTAAAGCATTTGATAAAGTAGACCATAACCTACTACTAGATAAAGTAGAAAAATGTGGGTTAGACAGCACCACCACCAGATGGATTCATAACTGGCTGACCAACCGCACTCAACGTGTAGTCCTCAACGGAACTACATCCACATGGAGGGAAGTATGCAGTGGAGTACCCCAAGGCTCTGTTTTAGGCCCAGTACTCTTCAACATCTTCATCAATGACTTGGACGAGGGGATAGATGGGGAACTCATCAAATTTGCAGATGACACCAAGCTGGCAGGAATAGCCAACACTCCAGAAGATAGGCTCAAGTTACAGAAAGATCTTGACAGACTTGAACATTGGGCACTATCTAACAAAATGAAATTCAACAGTGAAAAAAGTAAGGTTCTACATTTAGGCCAAAAAAACAAAATGCACAGGTACCAGATATTTGATACCTCGCTCAATAGTAGTAACTGTGAGAGGGATCTTGGAGTCCTAGTGGACAACCATTTAGATATGAGCCAGCAGTGTGCAGCAGCCAAAAAAGCCAACACAGTTCTGGGCTGTATAAACAGAGGGATAGAATCAAGATCACGTGAAGTGTTAATACCACTTTATAATGCCTTGGTAAGGCCAAACTTGGAATATTGCATTCAGTTTTGGTCGCCATGATGTAAAAAGGATGTTGAGACTCTAGAAAGAGTGCAGAGAAGAGCAACAAAGATGATTAGGGGACTGGAGGCTAAAACATATGAAGAACTGTTGCAGGAACTGGGTATGTCTAGTTTAATGAAAAGAAGGACTAGGGGAGACATGATAGCAGTGTTCCAATATCTCAGGGGTTGCCACAAAGAAGAGGGAGTCGGGCTGTTCTCCAAAGCACCTGAGGGTAGAACAAGAAGCAATGGGTGGAAACTAATCAAGGAGAGAAGCAACTTAGAACTAAGGAGAAATTTCCTGACAGTTAGAACAATTAATCAGTGGAACAACTTGCCTGCAGAAGTTGTGAATGCTCCAACACTGGAAATTTTTAAGAAAATGTTGGATAACCATTTGTCTGAAATGGTGTAGGGTTTCCTGCCTGGGCAGGGGGTTGGACTAGAAGACCTCCAAGGTCTCTTCCAACTCTGATATTATTATTATTATTATTATTATTATTATTATTATTATTATTATTATTATTATTATTATTATTATTATTATTATTATTATTATTTAATATACTTTACTTAGAACAGCTTATATCCTGCGACAATACCTCTAACACCATCAAACATCTACATCTGCCTATCCCAAGTCCTTGATAACAACTTGATTGGCGAACAAAAATGCCAAATCTATCCTGAACACGTGGCTGCCTGTGCAACGAACTGTAATATATTAAATTTATATACTATTGGACTCCCAGCAACTCTGGACAGTTTATAATTGTTAAAACTTTTAAAAATAAAGAACAATGTGAAAACTTGAAAATAGCACAAGACAAAAGAGTAACAATGGCAAAGAAAATAAACCTAGAGGGGAACAAAAAGGAAAAAAGGAGTGCTAGTGTTCTTTTTAAGGTTCTTTAAAATACTAATAGAGTGGGAGTTATTCAAATTTTGAGGTGAACCTTATTCCATGTAGCATTATTTGGAACCCAGGATGTGCCAACCCTGCCAAATTGAATTGGCCTGGCAAATGAGATAAAGATCTCATGTCTGGAAATTAATTTGGAAATGGGGAAGCAAGATATGAAGCATCTGCCTTAGATTTCCTGTTGTTGTTGTTGTTGTTGTTGTTGTTGTTGTTGTTGTTGTTATTATTATTATTATTATTATTGAAAAAACAAGTCTGAAAACTACATTGATATCAAATGGTCTGTTAATATTGCTCGAGGCTCATGTACGTAATTGCATTTTATCTTGTTGGTAGTGTAGCTTTTAAATTGTTTTGCTTCCAGCAAACCTACACATCATCTTAAAGCACTTATTTTGCCATGACTGTCCTCTGACTGGTATTTGGTGATTCACATGCATTACCATGCTTTAATTGAAATAGCTGTCACTATTTTAGGAGTAAATCAGAGGGGCGGGCGGCTAAATTAATGTTTTCCAGGTTTCTATTTTTTTGCTATTTTTTTTTAAAAACAAGCTTATTATAAATGCAACTGTGATTCAGAAAAACAGCACAAGAAGAAAAAATTGACCCCTGCCACACTATTCCAAACAGACTGCCAATTCACATCATAGCATTCCAGTAACAATTATTTTTTTATTAATTAGATGTGTGTAATCATTACTCTAGGTGGCAGTATATCAAATAAAAACCAAGCAAAAAACATTTGAGTACATTTAAGAGACCATAAGAAGTAATGCAATCCACAGGCAACATATCAACAACACAGAGGCAGCATCAATCAATCAATCCCAGAAAACTGTTTGCTTCCCAGAAAACAGGATCATCTCTCATTCTGACAATATTTAAAGGAAAAGTTCTTTTAAAGCTTTGTGTATGGTGAAGAGAATTGGGGCTATCTGAGCTTTGACTGAGGTGGGGTGGGATAGGGATTATTCCAAAGTGAAGACATTGGCATAGAAAGGCATTGCCTCAGGGAGGAGATCTGAAACATGTCCATTCTGAGACCCAAAGGCTAGGGACAAGTGGTCTTGCAAATAAGTTATTAAGATTGTATATACCTTCTAGTTTGACTGTAACATTAACACTGATTCAATGTAATTGAAATAAATTTTGGATAAGTAATCTACAAAATTATTCTAAGTTTGTTGTTTACAATACAATAACCTCTTATTTATCTGTGTTGTAGAAATATTGTTCTCCTCCCTTACCACACCTGAAAACTAAAATTTAACATGATTTGATAAATGAATGTTTATACAAAATACAGATGAACAGCAAGATCACCTCCCTTCCTAATGTTTCATAATAATATATCCTAATTCATTGGGAAAGCATGGGAAGAAAAAACGAAGACAATCAGGAATAGAGATGGAGAGAAGGAAAGTAAGTGGTATTTTTGGAGTGCTATGGTTTTGCAGAGTAAGGCAGAAATCTGGAGCACAGATCTATTTGCCTAGCCTTTTAAAATTATGCTTCAGAAAACAGGGCAAAGATTAGTCAAATTGCTTTGCTATGAACCAATGTAATCTCATAAAAAAAATATTAACAAACAACATTTCCTGTTAAACAGTATGATTTAAAAATAATTAAACTACAGAGGATCTCAATGACATTTTACATGAATTTTTCTAAGTACAGTATACTAAACTAATTGTTAAGGGTGGTTTCTGCCAGTTTAAAGTAAATGTTTCAAATTAATTAAACGGTCAGATTTAGACATCCAAAGCATTTCAGCAATACTTTTTCAGCAATCCCAATTTCATCTCAATATGATAAGCATTAATCCTTTTAAATCTTCTTTTCCATGCCTATTTTGTCAGGATTGAAAGAAGGCAAGAATAAGGACTCTTTGGTTCTATTTACCTACAAGTTGAATTCACTATGAAAATAATTTTTATTTTATCTATCACAAAGGTATTAGGTCTTTCATCTTCTCCTAAGATGCAGTGTTTATTCATTGCCAATTATTCTTGTCCTCTTTCTACATGGCCTAAGACTATTTATTCTGAAGGAGCACAGTAATGAAGGTTGAAGAACACACAGAAAGAAAAATAAAATGAACCTTTTAAATAGGCACAGAATGATCTTGGTTATATTTTTCATACTTTACTTTTCATACTTTAATTATATCACACATATCCTCAATATTTGCTTCTTTATATTTAATATTTTAAAAGGATTTATGGGCACAAAGACCTCATAATGGATGGTTAATTTAGAACAGATAAAAAAGTACTTTTCCTGCATATGCTTAATTATCTCACAGAATTAACTAACAAAAAATATTGAAATGACTCTGCCCCTAGGGGACAATCTCTGCTTCCAAGATTACTCTGGGTCATCATATTTTGGTTCCACCTACTGCTTTTGAAGTGGTAGTTTGATAACTTCAGAACCCATCACCCAAAGATACCAAGATAGAAATAATTTAAATCAGGGGTCTCCAACCTAGGCAACTTTAAGCCTGATGGACTTCTTTTCCATGCCAGCAAATTCAACTCCCAGAATTTGCTGGCTGGGAATTCTGGGAAATAAAGTCCACCAGGTTTAAAGTTGTCAAGGTTGGAGATCTCTGATTTAAGTAGTCCAAAACTCCTGCCTGTGTTGTGTTGAGGTGGAGAAGAGTACAAGTCCTTCCTGCCCCCCCCCAAATCAATTAGGAGTAAAACAAAATTAGACTTTCTTTTCCACTTTGAAAAAGGGGGAAAAAACTCTGCCAAAATAAAAAAAAATAGCATGCAAAATGCAGCATGATGAGTTTACGAAGCAAAGAAAATGCTAGAAGATGCTTGTCTGATGTAAATAGAAACAGATTTTTTTCTTGCCAAGTTTTGATACTGCAGAGATTTCAGCTGGGATTATAAACACATTATCTCCATGCTTACCCTGATGAATGGATAATTGGACGCACTTCACTAGGTTGCACAAAGAAAAGAAAAAAAACTTTCAGCATCATGGAGAAAAAAAAATCAGAAAATTCCTGGCTGGACATCTACCTATTTGTCAAATGCATTTTCTGTTTCAATTTCCATTTTCCTGGGATTCCCAATTTTAGTCAGTTAGCCCCATGCTTTGATTTAGAGCCCTTTTAGTTGGAGAATCTGGAGTAATCTAACTCTGTAGACGGCACCTCATCTGTGGGTGAGGATTCAGTGTCCTTTCCTACTTGGAATATGGACTTGTTGGCTGCCATTTGCAACAGATATCCTTAAATAATTCTTATGAAAATTCGTAGCAATTTTTATCCATAAAAGTTCGATAATCAAAAGGTAATAATCCTGCTAATAATAAGTGAACATGAGCTAATTCCGTCTTTCCTACTCTACTGAGCCAATTGGTCAGTCTTTATTAAAAACATAATACAATATTAAGATTGACATCCATCAAAGCTCTTCTTAGATTATGAAGCTGTTATATTTATTATGCTGCAGACATTAACTTTCTGGGCCAAATGAGGAAGAATTACCGTAATAGAAGTTTGAGTCTTGGAATTTCCTATGCAGGTGGTCCATTCAGAGTTGTTTTTCCAACTGGAAAAACTGGGAACCTACTAAGTAGATAAGTAAATGATACCAAGAAGCCATTAGGATAGTTTACTTGAGTACTTCAATTTACATTCTTGGGTTCTATTATAGGATCTCTTATACTATATGGTGATTTTGCTTAAAATTTTCTCAAATAAAACATTGTTTTGTAATGTGTTTGGAATACACGAATACACCTCGAATAGCCAGTTTGGTAGTGGTTAAAGCTAGAAAGCAGGAGACTGAATTCAAGTTCCACTTTAGCCATGAAAGCTTGCTGGTAAACTTTACAGCAGTCAATCTCTCAGGCCCACTCACCCTCACAGGGTTGTTGTGGGAAAAATAGGAAGAGGGTGTGCTGGATAAGTTTGCCGCCTTGAATTATTTGTAAAATAATAAAGGTGGGATACAGATAAATAAAATAATCCAAAAGTTTTATTTACAAAGGAGCACATGGAAAGGAGATAGGGCTGAACCTTATTGGATTAGGACTAAATATTGTCTCAATTCATTTTTTCAACCATTAGGTTTTTGATGGATGTACTTATTCCTAATTCTTTATTAAAATTTAATGTAATAATTTATTTGCTGTATATTTGAAAATATATAACAAT
The DNA here is from genome assembly GCF_028640845.1 of Ahaetulla prasina. Classification (NCBI taxonomy): domain Eukaryota; kingdom Metazoa; phylum Chordata; class Lepidosauria; order Squamata; family Colubridae; genus Ahaetulla; species Ahaetulla prasina. Next base: position 84,900,240 of record NC_080545.1, on the reverse strand, counting down.
TTAAAATTAATTATATTTTGAAATGTATAGAATAGCCATTTTCATCATCTTCTGGGAGGGAGTATCGGGCTGGTTCCAAATCCCGTTGCTACCAGTTCGCTTCTGTGTATGTGCACGCGCTTGGCGCTTCTGTGCATGTGTTGCGTTTCTGCGCATACACAGAAGTGTCCAGGTGGGTAGGCAGAGCCTCCTGCCACCACCGCTACCGGTTCACCTGATCTGGTGCGAACCAGTAGCAACCCACCACAGGAGTGTATATATGTGTTGTGACCCAGGTTCCTGGACCCGGACTCCTGGACTCGGATGATTCAGAAAGTGAGGGAGAAGACCTGGCAAGGCCTGCTTCTTTTGGGCCCTCTCCCTCCCTCCCTTCCTCCCTCCCTCCCACCCACCCAAAGGGAGGAGGAGGGGCCGGCAAAGCCTGATTCTCCCGAGCCTTCTTCTGATTTGGCAACGCCCCAAGAACAGTTTTGGAGTGATGCAAGACTGCGCAGATGTGACCGGTGCGCGCAGCAGAGGAAGTGTTCGGACAAAGCCAAAGAATGATAGTCATGCAGTGACATCTGCAGAGACTATAAATAGGAGGCGGGACTTCCTGGTTTTTTGTCTTGGACACAGCAATGAATTTGCGTGGGCAAACTGTATCAATGGAGGGAAGAATATATTCGTGAGTAATTCTGGCCTTATCTATAATTTCCTCGTTATCTCCAGGGACTTGGCAGGCCCGTGGGTAGACGTGGCCAGGACATTTATCTATGTAAATAAATTAGAAAAGAAGGCCTTTGACTGACTCTTTGTTGGGAGTATTGGGGGAGGGAAACAACAATATGTATGCATGTATGTATATATATACATAATGGCTCAAATTTCTGTTATATTATTATATATTTCTCTTTGAAGTTCTATGTACAATTACAATGATCTATTAAACTGGCAAATGATAGAAATATTGCTGCTGTTAACAGTCTTTACCTTTTGCAACTGAACTTCCAAGGAACTTCCTGGATCCGTACAGTGGTGGAGGAAGGGGTGCTGTAGCTGTCCACGGTGCTGACGATGTTGGAATAGCTTGGTGGATTAGAAAAGCGACTCAAGGCAGTATTGTTGGCATTATTGATGTTAGCATTGGAACCTGATGAGGAGTAACTACTTGGCGTGAAGGTGGAATCAACAAGCTTCTCATGGGATGGGGATTCAGTATCTCCTTGGTTGTTGCTAGATCTGTTGATGTGCAAAGGGCGCTGAGTAGTGAATGTCTGAGGGAATGAGCTTCTGCCATCACTTTGGTAATAGCTGACATGATTTCCAAACAAACCACCAGCTCTCTGGAAGCAAAATAGAAGCATATTAATGAATGAATAAAAGCATTACTACAGAGGTAGTAATGTATAGGAGGTTATAAAGCAAATATAACAACTGGGTTGATTTATGATGGTAGCTGTGGCAGTTCCAGTTGCTATTAGGCAAATCCCACATGGTCATTAGGCACAACAACATGTGACTGTCATTTGTGATTCCTGCTGGCTTCATCCATTGACTTTGCTTGTCAGAAACCAGCATGCAGGTCACAAATGGTGATCATGTGAAAGCAGAATGCTGGTGGCCAAGTGCCCAAATTGCAATCATGTGACCACAGGGATGTTGCAATAGTTGCAACTATGAGGACCAGTCATAAGTCTCTCTATTCATTGCTGCTGTAACATCAAATGGTAATTAAACAAATGGTTGCTAAATATGCTATAATAACATATCCTGTTGTATGCATTCAGCAATCCATTTCATAGGATGCTTTTTGGGAGCAGTACTTGCAAATAAATATATGGCTCTTAAAACTCCAATGTACAATGTCTTAGTTTCCCTATTCCACAGCAATGTACTTGTCATATAGTGAGGATGCTTCTGTCTATCAGGAATAGAATAGAAATCCTTCATATCCTCCATTTTTGGCATTCATGTTCCTGAGTTATTATACTGGGAACTCAGCAAGCCTGAACTGAGTTCCCATCAACCCTTCATTGAGGGGAAAGTGAGCTAAGCAGAAACCACCTTAGAGTTACTTGATTTCTACAATAGATTCCTTTAGGTTATTGTTTGCTTCTTCAAAGCTGCAAAGGAAGAGGAGGGGAACGGAGAGAGATGAATGAAACCTGTGCCTGTGTATTGGTGAATGTTTGGGTGTATACATACTTGTAATTTCACAACACAGCAAGTAATATGGTACTTGGGGGCTGTACAATTCTGCTTTAACATGTTGGGAATGTAGAAACATAACATTAACAGTAGTGAGGGAAAGAATTTAATATGTTGTATTAATCACATTCCACTAGGAAGGGGACACAAATCTTTTAAATCTCGGGTCTATGCACTATTTCTGCCAATCCTCTCTATTGATTCTATAATCTTTGATTTCTCATAAGAAGTAGATACTGATGATGTTTGTTAATTGCAGTATAAATAAATTTGAAATGCCTTTTTAAGTGATCTGTTTTTTTTTATTCTTAGTTATATATTTTTCTATTCATCCTGTACTGCATATACTTCAGTCTATGAATCTGACTGAATATTTTTGGATCATTCTGCTGCATACCAGATTTATGATGAAAGCACTTACCCTGAAAATATCATCTTCAGAAGCAGCAGAAACAGCTTCTTTCATGGCCTTGTCTAATTCCTCTTCTGCTGTTAAGTCTCCAGATATTGCCCTTCGAATCTCTGGTCCAATGTCATGTAATGTGCGCAGACCAGCCTAGGAAATATTATGGTTTAGCATACTGGTAGATAAAAGAAATAAAATTGATCTTAAAATACAGTATTTATTGACATTGGTTCTTAACAACTACTAAATCTCAGTGTAATTGGATGGTGTAGTGCTGGCTATTTTGGGCACGAGTAATTTAGCATAAACGTATTTGTGCTAAATGCTATTTCCCTATTAGCTGATTCATTCTGCAATTCTAAATTGACCAAAAACCTTTTGTAGAGTTTTGCGGTAATAGTTTCCCTGTATCTGAAATATGAAAAAAGCAATTCAGAAAAATCCATCTGTGACAATGGGACTCAAAAGACTGTAACTTACAACTTTTTCTCATGCCGTGAAGCTATTTGGTCTGTTCTGAAGTTTAGAGAAAACATGATGAAAATGACAGTGAATATCTTAATAATAATAATAACAGAGTTGGAAGGGACCTTGGAGGTCTTCTAGTCCAATCCCCTGCCTACACCATTTCAGACAAATGGTTATCCAACATTTTCTTAAAAATTTTGAGTGTTGGAGCATTTATAACTTCTGCAGGCAAGTTGTTCCACTGATTAATTGTTCTATCAGGAAATTTCTCCTTAGTTCTAAGTTGCATCTCTCCTTGATTAGTTTCCACCCATTGCTTCCTGTTCTACTCTCAGGTGCTTTGGAGAAAAGTTTGATTTCCTCTTCTTTGTGGCAACCCCTGAGATATTGGAACACTGCTATCATGTCTCCCCTAGTCTTTCTTTTCATTAAACTAGGCATACCGAGTTCTTGCAACTGTTTATATGTTTTAGCCTCCAGTCCCCTAATCATCTTTATTGCTCTTCTCTGCACTCTTTCTAGAGTCTCAACATCTTTTTTACATCTTCATAAACATTTTCTAAATTTCACTAGATTTTTTGTAGGATCTATATGATGGATCCTTGAGATGCTACTTGATAATAGAATAACTTCATAACTTCACTTCCTCATAATTATGCTCTAAATATTTGGTCTAAATATATTAATCTAGAAGTAAATTTATTTGTTATCGAGATACCTTATTTCCAGCCAGTGGTTCTTATATATACAATTTTAACAAAAGGCCCTATTTATAATTAATTCTAATAACTAAAAGATATGTTAATGATAACTGGTTAATGATAAATTATTTAACCTAACAATTTATTAGGTTAAATAAAAATGCTTTTAAAATTGGGGCTGGGGGTCACCATCTTGAGTTTGTAACATCAAAACTAATTATATCTATATTTTAAAAGAGATCTTTGGTAGGAAAGATAATGAAATTGCTGGGCTGATAGTTTCTGTGAATGCCATAATGCTAAGCAATATACAGAAGATCCACTTTTGACTTTCTTTTTTGTAAACCTCATGCTGTGTATTCAATACTTACCTGTAGAGAAAGAGCATTACGTTGTGAAGGTTTGCCCACGAGACCCTGTTCTTTGCGTTTTTTGAATTTCCGGAAATACTCTTGAATCAGGAATGTGGCATAGAATTTTCCAACTGTAACCTCATCATCTAGATGGCAAACATTTGAAAAAAAATCAAATATTTTTTATTTTTTATTTATATAGTTTATTTGCTTTTGTAATTTACTAACAAATTATTAGTGCCCTACTATTTTAAAAAATTAATCTTCCAGCCTATATTCAGGAAGTGCAGAGTGCATTATAGATTGGAATTGCTATTAAATAAGAGTATGGAAAAAAAAGATGTACTCACCTCCTGCTGGGGGTACAACCTGATCCAACAATTTCATGCTAGTGCGCTTCCAGATTTTCTTAATGATTGCACGCAACTCCTCATTGGCTTGTTCCAAATTACCTATAAGAAGAAATATTAGTAAAAAAAATATTTCAGTTCTTATATGAAGCAGTATTTTTATCTGGTGCACAGATAAAAAGAGAGCTATTTAAAAATAAGAGGCCATCTTATAATAGGATTCTTAGTAACTCTGATCCTATTAAATCCAATTAAATGAAAAAAATGACAGTTTGTCTTTTGGCCTATTATGACTTGTAAAATACAGTGATAGATTGGTTTTTGAGGCTGAAGGAGAAGCCTGATTTAAGTTAATGATCCTACAAAGGTTGAATGGTATTCAGGGAAATTAGAATGTAAATTCCCTTGAACAGAATTCAATTCAAATGCAAATCTTTATTGTCAGTGCACAACATACGTACAATGAGATTGGTTGAGCTCCCTCAGTGCACCCCCTCCAGCACAATACAACTCACATTGAAGACAGAAAATCCCTAATCCAATAAATCATATTAACAAAACACTCAGTCCTATTGCAACAGAAGAAAGTTTCACAAGTAGAAAAAATATATTTTAGGAACTAGTAAATTTTTTTTAAAGGATTCTCTACAGCTGGAGTTTAGTAGGGGCTACTTCAGGTGACAAAGTTGTATCTATATAGAAAATTTGAGTGGATCATAATTCATATTGTACCTATTCAAGTAACTGTTAATTCATCAAATATCTAGCTATAGTCTTCTATATTATGACCTTAGCTTTATGATACTGCAGTACAACACTTGGAAGACAATGGCGTGATAAATACAATTTTAACTATGAGGTCAATTCAGAATTGAAACTGTTTGCATCTTCTACATATTAATATGTATGATAATAATATGTATGATGCCTTATGCACGGTCACTCATGCCCTTGTCACTTCCCGCTTGGACTATTGCAATGCTCTCTACATGGGGCTGCCCTTGAAGTGCACCCGGAGGCTGCAGCTAGTCCAGAATGCAGCTGCGCGGGTAATAGTGGGGGCAACTCGTTGCTCCCATGTAACACCAATCCTGCGCAGCTTGCACTGGCTTCCTGTGGTCTTTCGTGTGCGCTTCAAGATTTTGGTTACCACCTTTAAAGCGCTCCATGGCTTAGGACCCGGGTACTTACGGGACCGCCTGCTGTTACCTTGTGCCTCCCACCGACCCGTACGCTCACACAGAGAGGGCCTTCTCAGGGTGCCGTCCGCCAAGCAATGTCGGCTGGCGGCCCCCAGGGGAAGGGCCTTCTCTGTTGGAGCTCCTACGCTCTGGAATGAACTTCCCCCCCGGTTTACGTCAATTGCCTGATCTTCGGACCTTTCGGCGTGAGCTGAAAATGCACCTATTTATTCAAGCGGGACTGGATTGAAATTTTATTGGGGTATTTATGTTTTAAGATTTTAAATGGTTTTAAAATTTCGGCCACATTATAATATTTCTTTTTAACTTCTTTTAATGTTTATATATTGAATTTTTACTTGGCTGTACACCGCCCTGAGTCCTCCGGGAGAAGGGCGGTATAAAAATCGAAATAAATAAATAAATAAATAAATAAATAAATATAGAAATGAAAACCTGCCTCAAGAAAAGTTAATTAAGCTCTGTGAGACACAGAAAAAAAGTGTTATGAACAGAAATTAATTTGGATAGAAATATACATCTGTTCCTTTCGTTTCTTGCCTTTTTATTGTAAATACTTACAGGTATTCCTTGGTTAACAATCACTATTCACATTTTCAGGGATACTTTAATTTGGATTTATTGGATTTATCAATTAACAGGTAGTTGGCCCCCCACAAATCTATGTTTCTATTATTTTATGGCACGATAACATATATGCTATAAGAAACTTATTAAGAATGTATTTCTGCTGCATATTGTCTTCTTACCTTCTGTTTTGATTCTTAGTGCTGTTCTTACTAGTGCAAATAAAGTTGCATTAAACATAACAGTTCCATCACTATTCAATGGCATATTCATAGAGACAAGACGCTATGAGGGAAGAAAAAGAGAGAAAAACAATATTGAATTATGTGGCCTATACCATAACAATTCATATACTGTTTTCCCAGTTTCATTTTATAGTAATTGTATTAAGAATTATAATTACAACAATAAAGATTAATACAAACTGAAAAAACTAATATAATAAAAAGAAAAAGTGGGAGATGCAAAAAAGGAAACAAAGAAACAGAAAAGAAAAATAATATATTAAGAAAAGACAAGAAATATATAATTTCTCCTTCATCACAACATCTATAAACAATTTTAATAACTTATCAACATTTCTTAAAATATAACAAATACTCTTTTTCCCATATCCTAACCCTTATCTATAAATAAAGTTGATGTCAGCAATGTCAACCCATCAGCATTGATAAAATCACCAGCAGTCTCATGATGAGAACTAAGGAGAAATTTTCCTAATATTTAGAATAATTAATCAGTGAAACAACTTGCCTCCAGAGGTTATGAATGCTCCAATACTGGAAGTTTTTAAGACGAGATTGGACATCCATTTATCTGAAATGGTATAGGGTTTCCTGCCTGAGCAGGGGGTTGAACTAGACCTCCAAGGTCCCTTCCAACTCTGTTGTTCTATATTCTGTCGATTGCAAAAGTCAGCTTTATTTGGAATAATTTACGTTTTGCAATGGTATCTTCACAACCATCAAATAATAACACCTATCTATCCCAGATCCTTGAGAAGGGTTTGCTAGATGGATGCCAAATCCAGTCTAAACATCTGGCAAATGTAAGCTATTCCAAGTAAAGCTGACTTTTTCAATTGATAAATGTTTTTTTTTTGGTCAATCTGATGGTGTTGAAGTAAACACAGCATGTATTTTAAAGTGTACATTGTGCGGGATTAATTTTAATAACTATACTAATACTGAAATAATACTAATATTCAGAAAATAATTATTAAAAAAAATATTAAATGTTAACAAAAGGCAGTCAGCTAAGCAAAAGTTTGCTGTCTAAGAAACCAGTGCACATTTCATCATAATAAGAGCTATTAACTGCATAATAGAAAATCTAGAAATCACAAGCTCTGAGTATTGATCTTATATTGAATGACAATTCCTATTGTCCTGTTAATATGACCAATGGTCAAGGTGAATGGGGTTTGTCATCCATCAGTATATAAGGAAATGTAATGCAAAACAGTAACAGGAAGGGAACAGAAACCTATCATACCTTGCAAGCTACCCTGTGAGGACAGAGCTTTCCAAAACCCAAAGGAGGTTGTATCCGACGCAGGAGCGTTACGACATCTAGATGTTTGATACGTCCTCTACAGGAAAAAAATTAAAAAAGAAGGCTTGTCAGGCAAAATCCAAGCATATTGGTGGCTTCTTTGGAATTAGGTGTCTGATTATACCAGTGTTCTGGATGATTTCTCCTAGCAATTTTATGTAGATGTTGAACACAGGGAATATAATAAGTAACCTTATAGGAACCATAGAACAGTTGCTTAGGCATCAATATGTTTCAGTACTTCCTTTTGGACAGAAAAGACCAAAAGCATTGCAAAAAGGCATTTCTGTGAGGGAATGCAGCTGGCGTTGCTATCTGCATTTGGGAAAAGCAGGTGCAGCCAAGCAGGTATGCTTCCCACCTTCACTTCCTGAATAGACTCAGCTTATCCCTTATCTCAAATGGCAGTGCAGGTATTGCTTGACTTACAACCACAATTGAGCCCCAACTTTCTGTTGCTAAGCAAGACAGTTGTTAAAAGCTGTTTTGCCCCATTTTTGACTTTTCTTGCCATAGTTGTTAAATGAATCACTATAGTTGTTAAGTTAGTAACATGGTAGTTAATTGAATTTGGCTTCTTCGTTGACTTTGCTTGTCAGAAGGTCGCAAAATTTGAGTCAGTTGCCCAGCATCTGAATTTTGATCAGATAACTATGGGGATGCTGCAGGTATTGTAAGAGTGAAAAAATCCTAAACTATTTTTTTCAATGCCCTTGTAACTTTGAGTGGTCATTAAATGAACTGAAGGACTACCCATAAATGTTTACAGTTCCAGAAACTTGAGAGGAGATGAGCTCGTTCATTTTCATCCCTTCATTCCCCCATTCACAATTTTCTCATAAGCACTGACACTGGTGTTCCAGATGTTTAGCTAATCGAGCCAGACCCGTGTGTTTTCAGCAATGTGCATATATATATATAGGCAGTCTTACTCCACCCAGGCCCTTAGCCTACAAAAGTATAAAAGAAGAAGACAACAAGTAGACAAGAAAGCGAGAAGTGATGTCTGGAATGTATGACTATTATAGCAAACAGGAGAGGTATCAATCAACTGCAAAGGGCTACGAGCTACTGTAAGCAGCCCATTGTGATATGATTCCTGCCTGGAGCTTGGCAGCAACCATACTGTATCTGCACCTAGTCAACAAGTGCAGGAGCATTTGGAGAGAGGCAAGGGTTGTATGCCACTTTACAGACATTAAGGCTTTTACTTGGCCAATCTAAGGACAATCTTTGAGGGCTTATTTACATGGCCAGATCAATTTGCAAAGCTTAGAAGGGTGGGGTTAATTCAGGGGAATAGGAAAGATGTGTGTTACTATATTGTATTTTGTACAGTTATGAACTAAGCTATGGGATGTCCAATCTCTGGAAAACAAGAACACTCACAAATCCCAAAGTCTGATTCCATCATAAGGTCTGGAGTTGGTGATACCGAAACCTACTGAAAATCTAGGACAAGCAGCAGGTCTGCATTTTCCTCATGCAATTTCTGGCAAAGTCAATTTACCAAGTAAATAAAAGGAGTTTCAGTACCTCCTGCCGGCCAAAAGCTCAACTTAACTCAATCTAGATAGTTAGTATAATTTAGATGAATGCAGAGATGTGAAGCCACCACCTTTTCAGTTGCCTAGGTGATCAAATAATTGACATGATGGGGAGTGTGCTTAGGAAGCATACTATTAATGACCTTGATTTGTTTCTATATTCTTTTATAATATTTCATTTATATCTATATCTATATCTGTATCTATATCTATATATATATAGGGTTAGAAATTTTCTGAGTGCACTGAGGTAGTCTGGACTCAGTCATTTTAACTGGTTCTGATCTCCACCTTTGTAAGGAATTGTACCAGTGATTTAGCCTGAACCTAATAAAAAAAAATGATCCATCCTAGAGAGACTTTCAGACTATCAGTTCCACCCAAATAGAATACAAAATCCAGCATGTGCCCTGCTATACGTGGATTGGATATCATTTGTCTTGCTTGTCACAGAAGACATGAAATTCTAAGCAGCTCCTTAATAGAAACCTGAGTAAATGCTAAACTTTGTAGGTAGAGGTACTCAGAGTTCCTTTCTTTAAGTTGTATGGCTGGAAACTTACTTGGCTTCAGGATCATACTCTGCCCAAATCCGTTTAAACTCATCCAGATGATGGGGACCCAGAATGGACCAATCACGGGTTAGGTAATCAAAATTATCCATGATAACGGCAACAAAAAGGTTAATGATCTGTAAATAAGCACAAAAACATTCATTCTATGAGAAGGTATTTCATGCCATAATAATTTATATTTCAAGATCTTTTTCAGACAAAGCTCTTCTACAGTGCTCCTCTTGAAAAACAATACGTAGACAAGATCAAAAGGTGCTAAAAGGGGTTTTGGAATTTGCATATGGCTCAGGGATCACTACTTTGGCTCCCCTGACAATTTTTTTTTTTTGGTTAAAAAATGCAAATCACTACACAACTTTTATAGATCGCCATAGCTACTTACTAGAAAGGCACAAAGCATGTAGAAACTGATGAAATAAAACACAGCAAAGCTGCTCCCGCAGGGATGTTCACCTTCAGTAGTACTGTTTGGTTCCACAGAATCAGGGTCACACTTCTTATCAGGTAGACATGCCAGCATGATTTCCTGCCAAGCTTCACCAGTAGCACATCTGTTGAAAAGGGAGTGCAGTGGAGAAGAAGGTGGCTTATCATTACTGGTATGGGGGTTTAACATTAAGTACTCAGCAAATAACTCACAAGATAATTGTGTCTACATGGCTCAGATGTCTGCACCATAGAGCAAGTCATACTTCATAAGCAGCCACAGACGTCTGATAAAATGTCTTTTGTACCTGATAGTTTGGGTGACTGGTCTACACAAAGTATTTTGAGATTTGGAAAGTATCAGACTTATGCCTCATAAAACAGATATTAAATTCAGTGGAATTAAAAATCAAAGGACTAGTACAATTTGGCCTCTGGGAGAAAAAGATTAAATCATTTTCCTAAAATATGATTAAATCAAATACGCTTTGGGGTTAGCAACATTTTGTGATTGGAAGATTTTTTATTTTTATTTTTTCAGTGTTGCCATCATGGAAGAAGGCAGGGCCAACATTTAGGTCTTACTGGAAGATTAAAAAAAAATATTTTTTTTTTAGGATGAGTCTGCTGGTTTAGGTTTAATAACTATTCTGAAGATTTGGTGCCCTTGATTTTTTGAGTTCCTATTGGAAGCTACAACATTGTTTTTTAGTAATGAAAAATAAGACACTGAGACAACACCATCCAGGGGACTTTGGGGCTTTTATATGGGTTGCTTGCCCTGGCATCCCTTGTTGCGACCTACCTGAAAAGCAGGAGCACAGCTTGGGGAAATGTTTGAAAGTTGTTGTTCCGATTGATTTCTGTAGTATCATTTAGTGCAATTTTACCAAACACCTAATAAAAGAAAAAGTTGATTCAAGGTAATGTTTCATTCCACAAGATATTCCTGTATCTGATAGTCTTAATATTCTCATTCTAATAAACTTATAAAATATATCCTACGCTAGCTGGATACCTGTGCTTCGCTACGAAACTATGTGATCAGGCTTCATAAATTGACATAGCTTGAAAATTAATGAGTAGTTATGATCGGCCTCTCCCCTTCTCTCTCTCAGCCTTGCCCCTCAGAAACATCTCCTATCCTATCCCCTTCTCTCCCTCAGCCTTGTCCCACAGAAGGCTTCCCTAGCCTATCCCCTTTTCTCCCTCAGCCTTGCCCCACAGAAGCCTCCCCTAGCCTACCCCCTTCTCTCTCTCAGCCTTGCCCCACAGAAGCCTCCTCTATCCTATATTCTTGTTGCCGCTGTGAAAGTAAAACTGAAAGTGAAACTCCTCTCCTCTGCTTGTGTTTTGAATTTGGAACAGATTTTTCAGGTGAGGAGGGAGAGTAGAACTCCTTAGCATCAGAGCATGTTAATCATAATATAGAAAATACTAATGCTCTGATGGTCATTTTGAAAAATCCTTTCATAGTGAGCACCTAGAAGCCAAGAGGAACATACGTGGCAAATTTCAAATTTGTAGATTTTACGGTTCTAGAGATTTCGTGATTATGCCATGAGTGGTTTTTGCTTTTATATATGTAGATACAGGCAGTCCTCGACATAAAGCAGTTCATTTAGTGACCATTCGAAGTTACAATGACACTGAAAAAAGTGACTAATGACCATTTTACAACTATTGCAGCATCCCCATGGTCATGTGATCAAAATTCAGACACTTAACACCTGACTCATATTTATGATGGTTGCTGTGTCCTGGGGTCATGTGACTACCTTTTGCTATCTTCTGACAAGCAAAATCCATGGGGAAGAGAGATTCATTTAGCATGTTACTAACTTAACAACTGCAGTGATTCACTTAACAATTGTGGCAAGAAACATCTCAAAGTTTAGGGGCCTCTGGTGGCTCAACAGACTAAGCAGTCTGTTATTAACACAGCTGCTTGCAATTACTGCAAGTTCAAGTCCCACCAGGCCCAAGGTTGACTCAGCCTTCCATCCTTTATAAGGTAGGTAAAATGAGGACCCAGTTTGTTGGGGGCAATAAAAGTTGACTTTGTATAATATACAAATGGATGAAGACTATTGCTTAACACAATGTAAGCTGCCCTGAGTCTTCGGAGAAGGGCGGGATATAAATTCAAATAAAAAAAAAAAAGTGGGGCAAAATTTACTTAACAAATGTCTTACTTAGAAACAGAAATTTTAGGCTCAAAAAGTCGAGACCTACCTAACTGTATTTGCATGGTTCTGATATCTCAATTCAACATTTGACATCTTCCCACTCCACTGGATGTACATCTGATTGACAATCTCCCTCTATATTACACTCTGATCTAATCTTTTTATTTTGGGCTTAAATCTTAAGGTATTCACCATTCACTATTCCAATTTGCTCAATAAACATTTTGCAGACTTTTCATTTTGCTTCAATAGGTGCTCTTCTTTATATGTGCAAATGATATTAATAAAAATAGTAAATTATTTTAAAATGAAATGCTGGCATTATAATACAGGGCAAAAGATTAGTTGTATAAAATAAGAGGGCTAATTATTCTGTCTCTTCAGAAACCATCCTAAAATTGCTTGGGGAAATTAAAAATGTTGTGCCAAGAAATCCTGTATGTTACTATACTCTTTAAAATATTTATAAGCAAGGTCTTATGTAAAGATTAGTTTTCTCAATTTTACCTTCAATAAGTACACTATTTTCAAGATTTTCAAAGATCAGTATTCCTTTTTTGTCATGAAATTAATGAAATGTTGGAAATGTGAAAAACATAAGGGACATCTTGGGTTGGCATCTTGGATTTCAAATGGTATGGCTGCTTGATTTATTAATGCTTTCACTCTCCTGAATTGCAAATTTCCCTGATTCCAACTTAGCCCAGTAGCCTGATGATCTACTAATAGTTGAACTGTTGCTGATTATCTTTTCTTCATTTTCACTCTATGCTTTCTTCTTTTTTCTATTTCTCTTACTTCTTTTGGGCAATAGTAAATGCAGATTATGAATGATGTGATGGACTGTAGAAAGGAGTGGATTCTTAGGAGAGAACAATGTATTCCAGAAGAGGAAGAGGCAACTCAGTCCAGCTATTACCCATGAGAGAAAGAGGGTGAAGCAGGGGTGAAATCCAGCAGATTCTGACAGGTTCTGGAGAACCGGTAGCAGAAATTTTGAGCGGTTCGGAGAACCGGCAAATACCACCTCTGGCTGGCCCCAGGGTGGGGTGGAAATGGAGATTTTGCAATATCCTTCCCCCAGGAGTGGGGAGGGAATGGAGATTTTGCAGTATCCTTCCCCTGCCATACCCACCAAGCCACACCACACCCATCAAGCCACGCCCACAGAACCGGTAGTAAAAAAAAACTGAATTTCACCACTGGGGTGAAGGCAGCCCCTTCTTATTAGTTGACAGTGTATTATTGTAGATGCAGATAGTACAGTGCTTATTCTGGCAAAGTTTTGCCTATAGATGTGAAACAATAAAGAACTCAGCTTGGAAGAATCACCACATGTTATTCTTGGTTCGAGGCCTGGCAGATGGTAAGATAGGAAATAATTCTATAAATAATAAAGACAGACTGAATCTGTTATGCTCGTCCTGGTACTTGAGAAAAGTGGTTTGGAAAATACTGCAAGTTTAGAGCATCTGCACATCCTTCCATTTTCTGAAAGAGTTTTCTGTTCCTAATAACCTAAAAAGGAATGTGGGTCTTAAAAGTAGAAGTATTCTGGAGATTTATGTAGCCTAATCCATGTTACCTTAGTCGGGTAATGAAACATCTGCAAGCAAACAGCCAACTTTATTGAACACCAAGGACTCCACTAAACTATTTTTAAAAATTTGATCTGATAAGTCTTTGTGAAAATTTTAGGCTCAAATATCCTGAGCTATACTGGAATCAAAAATATTAGGTGAGTCATGAAAGTGCTTTGAGCAATACAGCTAGTTCTTGACTTACAACATTTCATTTAATGACTGTTCAAAGTTACAACACCACTAAAAAAAGTGACTTATGACATTTTTTCACACTTAAAACCACTGCAACATCCCCATGGTCACGTGAACAAAATTTCATATTTATGATGGTTGCAGTGTCTCTGGGTCAAAAAAGTTGTAAAAAGGGTTAAAATTCACTTAACAAATGTCTCATTTAGCAACAGAAATTTTGGGCTCAATTGTGGTCATAAATCAAGGACTATCTGTACATCAGCACCTCTAATGTGCCACTGCAAATCCTTGAAATCTCCATGTTTGTATACTTCTAGACTAGAGTATGCATCTAATATATTATGCATCTAATATAGTTTATGCATCCCTACTGTACATCCTTACTGTATAAAATACGAATATCTGCAGCCTTATAGGGGATGAGCAATATACCAAATTTGTGATGATGGAGTGGAGCAGCAAACTAGTCACTCAATCACTTGTACTGATCAAACAAACACAAAAAAACACAAGACGATTTGCTTCCTGGTCTAAGGCTAGGCAGTAATTATCACTAGTTGTGTGGATAGGAGACAACGCGCAGAGAACAAACTAGAAACTCCTATCATGGGTGTCCATCTGGCAATCTGGTATCTTATGTAAACTATTTTATTTTGGGGTTCATATGCAAAACCTTTGGAAATTCTGGTTGAATTCTGCACATATTCTGACAGTTGTAAGTGCTGACAGTAACCAGCTTTTTAAAAGAGAAGTGCAAAACAGTAATGCAAATTAAGCATCCAAACCAGACAGAGCTTTTAAAGGGAGGTTCTTCTAAGTCAGTTGCCTGAGGATCCCTGGAACTCTCTGGGCTCAGATTCTCCAACTCACTAGTTAGTAATGACAGTTGCAGCTGCTCTGAGTGGGCGCTGGGAGTTACTACTGCAAGAGGACAAATTAAACTCTCTGAGGCAGGCCATATTTTTCATTTCAGGAAGCAAGAAGATAAGGCAGAGTTTCTACGTGGAGAGATTTCTTTTGTCTTTTAGACTCTGCACATAATCACGGGTACCACTTTGGCTAAAATCTACTTTTTATTTTACTTATTAACAATATGAAGAAATGGTTGCAGTGCTAAAAAAGAAAAAAGCATGAAAGCAGATTCTTTTTCTGACCGTGTTTACTGAATCTTTAAGTGAGGGTTGGGCTGAGGAGAAAGGACTGGTCCAAAGTCACCTAGCCAGGTTTCGTGCTAAAGGAGGAATTCAGTTTCTAGTTCCTCACCTTTAGTCATTACACCAAACTGGCATTACTGTTGTTAACTAGCACATAAAATAAAATTGACACTTTTATTTTAGACTCCCTGACTTCATCTTCAGGTAATAGGCCTCCATATGACATAGTCTTTGAATTCACTTGAAGATTCTTTTCCTAAAAGTTTCTATAATTCCCTTTCCATATGCTTGCAACAGAAAATATTAAAATCTTAGAAAGACACTTACCTGCATTCCAATCACGGCGTAGATAAAAAACAGCATCACTATTAATAGAGCCACATAGGGGAGAGCCTGGGAAAAAATCAAAAGCAGGTAATGATGAATCATATATTAAGAAAGCTAACTTTTTGGAACTTGGGATACAATGTTCCAATATTGAAAGCACCTAAGACACCTAAGACCAGAGGCAAATATTTCTTCGACTGTACAATCTGCAGTAGAATGCATATGGATGCATTTACATGACAATGCATCAGAAAGTAAAACATTAGATGATCTTGTGCATCTCCCTTTAAAAACTTGTGTGCACATACTATCATTAATGTAAACTATTTATTTCTCCACTAGATGACTCTACTGATCCACTGTTGTTTTGCCATAACTAATCCTTCTAAAAAAACATTCCCTTAAGTCCTTACTATTTCTTTTCACATTAATTTTTTCTTAGAAAAAACAGTGCTTGCTGCCTATTGTCTATCAGATCTATAAAACAATTTTTCTTTATTTCTAAAAATATATATATATATATATATATATATATATATATATATATATATATATATATATATATATATATATATCTCCAGATGATGATTTCAGCATTTGTTGTAATAAGAATTTAGCTACAACTTTAACCATCAAAAACACTTCTCTATTTAAAAATTTTATGTGCCAACTGTTACATTAATAATTTTTAAAAGTAACATCATTGTTAAATTGTTAAAAGATATAGTAAAAAATTTAGAAATGAGGAATATAAAGAATGAGCCAAAACTATCTAGTTCAGAAATATGGATCCAATATTTTGAATTGCAGTATTTTGGAGTAAATATATATGGGAAAAATGTTATCATAATTCACTGAAGAAATTATTTAAGCTCCATTAATTTTATTTCCATCAATGGGCATGGAGCTTTACAAAGAGAAACTGTGTTGAAAAAAGTAGTCCAGTAGATATTGGACTCTGGTCATCATATTTCAGAGGTAATGGAAAAATATTACTTCCTGAAATTAGAATGAAAGTGAACGTATCATTTTGTTCCACTCAGACAATCAAATTTCATTTATCTATAATTGTCTGAGATACTTCTAAGAAGTAATAATGTTATTCAAGAGTTGAATCCCTCTTGCAGCCACTATGTTTCTTCATTACATGGGCACTTATAAATGTTATAAAGAAGTACAGGTAGTCCTCGACTTACAAGCACAATTGGGACCAGATTCCATTGTTAATCATGGCGCTTAAGTGAATTGTGCCTGATTTTACGATCCTTTTTGCCACGGTTGTTAAGCAAATCAGTGCAGTTGTTAAGAGAATCCCAGTCATTAAGCAAATCCTGCTTCCTCCATTGTCTTTGCTTGTTGGAAGCCAGATGGGAAGATTGTAAATGGCAATTACCATACATGACCCTGAGGTGCTGCCACCAGCTGCCTGAATTTGATTATGCCTATGGGGATGCAGCAGTGATCATAAGTGCAAGGACTGGTGGTAACTTACTTTTTTCTGTGTCGTTATAACTTCAAACGGTCACTAAATGAATGGTTGTAAGTTGAGGACTACGAGTATGTAGGATTGACCTGGGAATCTAGAAAGTTCAGCAAGAGATCCATAGAGAATAAATCTGAAAGAAACCCTCTGCAGGTAGGGAATTGGTATACTGCAGAAAGAAATCAATAGGTTTGATTTGGACTGGAGACTGCTAAATCTGTATTTGGATGGGACCTTTTCTGAAGTCTCAGATCTGTCTTCTGGTCAGCTGTATTCTTTTTATATATAAAATAATGTATGTCATGTTCTTTTATTGCTTTATATGATAATTTGCGATTAAAGAATTGTTGTGGAGTCAGGGGACCTTGAAATTGAAATAGCTCCAACCACAGTGGGATCTCAATTTTGTGGCCACCTGCATAGATTTCACCCTTGCATCCATGATTTTATGTCAGCTGGAAAACAAGACCAAGATATGCATAAGGGTTTGGGTCTCTTGCCATGTTTGGACTGAGTCCAGTTGCCAGTAATGGCCATAGATCAGCCTTCCCCTACCTGGTGCTCTTAAGATGTGTTGGGACTATCACTCCCATCATCCCCAGCCAGCATGTGGTCCAACACATCTGGAGGGTGCTATATTGGGGAATGTTGCATAGCTGAATGATTCCCCAATTGCATCAGCAAGCTGACCTGATGGACGGAAAGTGCACCTTTATTTTAATGTAAAAACAATTTTACTATAAAATTGTTGTATTCACTTTTTGCCTTAACACTTGTATTGACAGGAATAAAACTCTCAGTTTAGGGTCCAATAATTTTGCAATTGGAAAAGTGTTTGACTCTTACAAATTTCTTTTTAAAAAATAACTGTTTATGTTTGAGATTCAAAGTCCTCTACCCCACCAGGCTTCATTCCATCCATCCATCCATCCTAATTCTGAGATTTATGGATGTAGAAACTAATTTATCCTGGGCAGAGACCATTCAGAAATTGTTGCTGTATCCCATATGTAATGTAAAGAGCAGACTGAAATGTGACTGCTGCCCTGAGGTAAGGCCACATAATGCAGAAGGAAGGAATACCTGGAAAGACTTGATGAACGTCCAGAGCAGCGTGCGGATGCCCTCCCCTCGACTCAAGAGCTTCACCAGACGCATCACACGGAAGAGTCGGAAAAAGGTGATTGAGATGCGAGAGTTGTCCTCTGTGTTCTGGAACCCATTGGCACAGAGGGCAGTAGTTACAACAGCAGGTGAAGAAAACCCACCCTGGGCCACAGAAAATGCGACTTCACAGGAAGAGCTCACTGCACTGTTCCCCTGTCTTAGAAATCCCCCCTCCCATCTTTTACTACCCTAATCTCTTCCCTAAATCCCTATGATAAGTCTATATTCCCCACATCCTTCTTTTCAATTCATTGTAGTTGTTCAGGAGCGTTTCAAATATTATTCTCCTTGTTTTAACAAGAAGAACTTGCCAGGGCTCTTGCTAGTAGTGTGAAGCCATGTTTGCCTACCTCATTGATTAAAGGGTCATAACAAATGGCCAGGCAGAGCGTTTGGGTGCGACATTATTTAGTCTGCGGAATTTAGGCATGCAGTTACATTTTTCTCCACAATATAATGAAATTATATTTTACAATGACATCAGTATAATGAAATCATAGAAGTGTAGCTATAGTTTACACCGTATCAGTGATTTTAAAAGGAATATTGCAGATACTTGGCTCATTAAAAAAAAAACACCAGTGCACACACAAATGTATTGTGTTGTTTGATTGGGAGAAACAACGATGATTACCCAAAATACTATAAACAAGCTGTTACATTTGTGTAAATATTACACATGTCAGATAGGATCCTTCCTCCATTGTACTGAAAAAACTGATACCCCACATTTGGGGACTTTGGAAGGAATGGGCAATTAAATGAAATCCTGATACTCAGATACAGAGTAAGCAGGCTATACAAAATGTGTTTCATTTTGTTGCATGCTGAATAAGAAGTTCCTAATCCAAAAGGAGATAACAATTTTTAGCCATATGGACTAACAACCCAGCAAAAAGCATGCAATCTAAACTGGAATAAGGGACCTTCTCTGTTCCCTTCCCTGCAGAAATTCCACAAAAATGGATGCATATGTTGTATATAATGTCTGAAGCATGCTTATATGGGGTTTCTTCTTGCAAGGGAAAGTCCTAACTTTAAAATATGTTCACTTTATCTCTGATATACTTAATCTTAGCAATATGAGGAGCAGAAGCCATTTCAAAGTTTGCTTCTAAAAGGAATACTTTTCAACGTGTACTGCATTATAAAAATAAATTGAGTTAGAAAGATCCAAGATGAAACAACACTAGTGCTTCTTGTGTTTTTCTGTAGTTTCATACTACATCTTCGCTTGTTTTCCCTGTCCCCAATTTTATTTCTCATGACCCCTGGGTATTTCCCACAGCCTGTCCACTGGCCAGATAATATAGTTATTTTGGCCTGCCACTACTGTTTAATAGTTCCTAGAGTTTAAAATAGCTTTTTTTCTAAGTGGCTTCTGATGTTCTCATAGTTTAGTCCCTTAGCACAGAACTCCTCCATACTATTCCCTTTGGGGCTTGTGACTTACATGGACACTGCACTAAGCCAGGATAAGCCTGAATCAAATGGGGTCAACTAGTTTCCTTTGGCTTTTGTGAGAAGGCTCCCTACTAAACAGGCTGCTGGTAGGGAATTGGGTAATGGTGTTACCAAACCATACAAGATAGACTAGTGAAGGATGAAGAGTTTTAGTACCCTAAGATATGGTCTACTTCTACATATGCTGTAGAACACTGGCAGATTTCAAAGGAAGTAATAGCACATTCTTTCTTCTTATGCTCTATAATTTTCCATGGCTTCCATCAAACCAACAGTTTAATGCTCTCTCTCTCTTTCTGACCTATCTGGAAACAGTGCAGATCACCTACCACCCAACAAACATATCTCCCAATTTGAGCTACTCACCACTTGTAGTGACCATGAGAGAACAGGTCCTTTGATTTCCTGTTAAGAATTTAACACTAGCTCTTCTACCCTGTATTTATGTGTCTATGTGCATATACACAGAGTTTAAATCTTGAATTATATACAAAACTGTATATAAACAGTTTGCAATTTTCTGGTTTTTTCTGTATAATTTATGTGTAAAATGCATCATTTTCCTTTTTTAAAAATGAGGCGCATAATTAAGATGCTGCGAATCAAACCTATGTTTTGACTTATTTAAAACGCATATAGGTTTTTATTTTGGTGGTATTTTTTTTCAGCAGGCTTGCAGAAGTCAATGACTGGTTTTAATACTTAGAAACATTTCCTGAAATATGCATGAAAATAATCATGGTCTAGAATTAATGAATGCTTGCTGTTGAAAGTAGGTTGTTCAGTTTAAGAAAGGGAAAAAATGCTATGATACATGCAGTTCCCAAGTCTGACAACCAACTTTGTTCAGGATATAGAATTTGCTGAATTAAGTAATGTAGTCAAGAAAAAGGACATTAACTGACTTTTTAAAGTGAACCAATGTGGAACTGTGGAAAATACAATGTCCTTTAGAATCATATTATTAGACCCACAAATGATTCTATTACTTTCACTTCCACTACTTAAGGGACACTTTATGCTATTGCAACTTTATTGAATTTGGTTAAGAGATTTCCATCGTTCCCTACCTTCATTTCAGAGCCATAGCCATAAAGCATTACAACATGTCTTATCTAATCATGAGGAATTTACCACAGGCATTGCAATGTGAAGTTATACTGAGATGAAATAAGAGAAAATAACATTAGCGTCTCCAGGTAATATTCATCTCAACCAACCAATAATGATATCACAGAATGGTAATATCTTAAAGCATAATATGTGCTTAATAAGCTCTTGTTTGCCTGTTAACATTATTTCCTGGATGGTAGGAATGGGTGTTTCAAGCATATTGTCCACAATTTGGAAATGTGAACAAAAAAAGGGGATATCAGTGGTCTGGCATACAGTAAGTCAACCACACTAGTCCAGTTCAGTCAGAAGTATATTTCCTTCTCTCTTCCCTCACCTTCAATTAGAGATCCTTCAACACGGTGAATTAATCAGGGTGTAGGTGTGACACTGTCTTGGGCAAATGAGCTGGAAGGATTTGTTCACACAACTAGAATTGTACTGACCACATCTCATATTCTATGTGGGTCTTTATTGTCTGATTTTATTTTTGTACGAAGATATGAATATTAGCTTTCTTCTCTGTTTGAATTTATTTTGCAAGCCAATCCACTTGATTCAAAGAGCTCATTTTTTAACAAACAAGAAATCCGAAAAGGGTTCCTGTTCTCTCTTGGTAATAACTCATTTTATGGTAGGACAACAGATAACTTGATTGAAGAAAAAATCAAGGATGCACATGAAATATAAATCATGTGCAGAATAATCAATACCAGACTCTACAGATGGATACACAACATGGAAGTTACATGCAGAGATAACTGGGCCAGGTTTGGAGACAGAAACCTTAGTAGTTAGGGTGGCAAGAGAATAAGGCATGTATTAGGAGATTAGGAGAAGATGGTTAGGTTTTTGTCTAGGAATGCACACAGGGACAACAAAAATCATAGCAAAGAAGGAAGGATATAAAGAAAAAAATAGGACCACACAGTAGAAAAGACACTATAGATTCTCTGGAATGCAATGGATCAAATTCAGCCATTGTTAAAAGAGTCCTCTTATGGAATTCTGCAGATTGCACACATTCACACAATTGTATTGATAGGGGTTATGAATTTTAATTCATTGTTTTACAGATATACAGATAATTGAATCTATCAAAAAGATATTGCATAGTTCTCAGATTAGTTTTATATTTCTTTTCAGAAAATATATTCCTTTAGACTCTAAACTTATAGCTATTTTCTTGGAAAAAGAAATCATGAAGTCCAATTGTTTTAGGAATACAACTATATTAACTGAGGTGATAGAACTTTCCCTTGTCTAATCTAATTTCTTTCTCAGTACCAAGAGCACAAATGTTAGAATAAAGTAAAGTTTCAAATCTCTGGACCTTCATTCATCAGACTTAAGGACAACAAGAGACAAAATTTTACTTCAGACTTAATTTCCACAATGAATATATGCCACTGTTTCCAAAGCAGTCCAGACAATTGATACTATCTATATAATTTGTGTAGTTACCTGACAATTTTAACATTAGTTAAATAATGATGCAAAAGGCATAAATGTCACTATGAAAATTCAATTTTAATGGATATTCCATCCATAAAACTGAAATGTTATTATATTTTTTTAAAAAATGACATCAGGATCATTTTTACTGCTGGGTTTTCCAATTAATTAATATTAAAATAAAGCCAAAATGTTTTCTTATATATAAGAAGTAAACAATCTCCACATGTTCTAGAGTAAAACTTCTACAATCCCTTGCCAGTGGCCATGCTAGTGGGCTGATCAGTTTTATGTCTAAACTATTTGATTGTTGGCAAAAGCTAAGAGGTCTTTTGATGTAACAGTATTCTTACCTTTCTACCAAGTAAAGTTTCTGATGTCTTTAATGTGGTTGATTTTTATTTTTGTGTAGCATTCAGTTTTGATTACAATCTTATAAAAAATCTGAAGACATGTCTTATTTGACTTATTTAAACTTATTCCTGACTAGAAATGTACAGGATTGAATGTTACATTTTTTTAGATTACAGAAAAGGCCCATCTGCAATATTAACCAATCTAGAGCAGATAAATAGGTATGATAGTTATCTTTAGTTTACCTTTAGCAGTTGTCAATTAGAGGCTTATAACGCTGACATTTTTAACATGGTTAACAGTCATTGTATAATTTATCATTCATGAAATTGTCTTATTTTAAAAAATTATATTTTAAAAATATTGGCTATTTCCCTTTTCTGTGCCATATTTTGGTGATAAACTGATAATCTTAGATCTAAAGTAGCTGAACTCTGAATATAGTTCAGATTACATTTTTATAATAATCGGTTTTTGAATAATAAAGAGAATAAACCAGCCCATTCATCACATTTTTATAAATAGAGAATTTTATTTGTATAGTCTCAAAAATGTATGTGCTGGGTTTTTCTATTATTGAGAATATTAACATGTGTTCTCAATTAGGTTTGTTTCTGTCCAAAGTAGTATTTCTTATTGTGAATGTATTAAATGTATTGGTAGACCTCATTTTATGACTGCCTCATTTCATGTTTGCACTTATAACAATGAAAAAAATAACTTTTGGGCCAATCCTCACATTTATGATCTTTGCAACCTGTAAAGCCAAGGAAGACTGTAGTATAGATCATAAACACAACTACACTTTCATTGAGCAACTGCTTTGCTTAATGACCCAGTTGCCCATCCCAACTGTGGTCATTAAACGAGGACGATCTGTACAGTCTTAATTGTCTGCTAAATGTGACTGAGCTGTACTTCTCAGATGCAGGATTTGTAACTAGTTTTGTTTAACACCAATAAACAATGAAAAGTACTACCTGCATTTGTGAAAGATCTATGAGAGATGCACTTGCTAAAATGTTTGAGATTCTGAATATCAATCATTGTCAAGGAATTACAGTGTTTATAATTACCTGATTCATTTGTCAAGCATTGTAATGATCAACGGATTAGTGTTACATTTTTCCTAGTAAGAAAAAGCTACATATAATTGCAAAATTCAGCTTTTATAAAAATAAACACAATCCTTGGTTATGTTTCAACATTCTAAATCACTATTATTTCTGAAAATTGCTGCTGCAAATGTATTATGTATTGTGGTGTGTTTGTGTGTGAGTATAAATAAATTCATGTAATTTCTATGCTAAGTTTCCCATGTTGTTTCAAATGAAGCAGAAAGTGAATATATCAACGTGTTTGGAAGAATGGAATGACAATGTTTTTCTTCAAACGATCTCCCCCATACCTACAACAAAGCTTTACAGAATAATAGTTTTAAAATATTTCTAGGGACGGTTTATTAGCATTGGCTCTCTTAGTGAAACTATCAGAGATATGCATATCACAGTACATCAATAGTTATAATCTAAAATATAAATTTCATACAAATGGATTTTTTTCAAAATAAAAAAAACAAAATATAGATTTAGTAACATTAGTATTTGATGGTTCCAGTTAAAGTAGTAGATCTGCAATTTTAGCAAACTCTATTATCCATCTTTTATTGAAATTTAATGCAAGTCAGGCTTCAGTTCAAAAATAAAAACTGTATCCCTGCATTTCAGGCACTAATCTCAGACAGGGTATGCTGGGTTTTCTTAATTTAATATTGCCTGGAACAATTAAGAATTGCTGCATTTTGTTATTGTATTGATTACTATATGACAGAAATCTTGCTAACACAGGATAATTTTCTTATTTAATGTGAAATTGGTCTTAAACCCAGGTGTCTTTTTCTTTCCTTGTAAGAATTAGATTACAAAAACAGAAATGTAGAAAGTAGATTCTTGGAACCCTAGTTTATGTAAATCTCTAATATATCCTATCTTATAAAATATGATCCTAAAGCTCATTAAGAATCCATAACTACCAGAAAGTTTCGAGTCTTTGTCAATGGTATCTTATGTGCTGATCCTTTTCCATCTTCTTGGCTATGCTTGGAGTTCCAATTGTGAATTTAAATAGTCACTTGCTCTTTAACTGGACAGAGATTACTCATGAAAAATAATGTTTTCCCATTATTAAAAAAATGAGATTGTTCTAATTGCAGAAGAGGACATAATACTTTTATGTCTCTATTATTCTGATGGAAGGCAGTGCTTATATAGTGTTCCCTATATGGGTAGACTAACTACAGTAATAATTAACTTACAGCCTAAGTTTTAAGTACTAAGTCAGATTTTATCTCATGTTTGTATAGAGTTTGAAATTATGATATTTTAACAATTACAATTTATTTCTTATTGCATAATGTTTCTTAAACTGGGAATGGTTGTGAATTTGTAAGTATCTAAAATGGTATTACAGGTAGTCCTCGACTTACAACAGTTCATTTAGTGACTGTTCAAAGTTACAATGGCGACATACAAAGTGACATGACTATTTTTACACTTACGACCTTTGTAGCATCCCCATGGTTGTGTGATTAAAATTCAGGTGCTTAGCAACTGGTTTCATGCTTATAACTGTTGCTGTGTCTCAAGGTCATTTCATCATCTGTTGTGATCTTTTGATAAGCAAAGTCAATGGGGAAGCCAGATTCACTTAACAACTATGTTACTAACTTATCAACTGCAGTGATTCACTTAACAACTGTGGCAACAAAGGTCGTAAACTGGGGCAAAACTAAAAAAATGTCTCACTTAACAATAGAAATTTTGGGCTCAGCTGTGGTCGTAAGTCAAGGACTACTTGTACTATCACATAAGCACAGGAATAGCTCAGAAAAATTCCAAGGATTGCTGAATAAATTAGAGAAAGAAAATATTCTCCAGCAGGGCGGGACCAGCAGCCAGGCATGGGAGTGACTCGGTCTGTATCCAATGGGATCGAGTCTGCTAGTTGAAAAGCACCTCCTCCTCCTGGTGCCTTCCAGCTTTCAGACTCGATCTGATTGGGAACAGACGCACTTCGGAGCTGCTTCCCTTTGAATTCATCGGAAAGTAAGCATTTCTTAAGTAATTAGGAGGGCGATTCAGCCCTATTTATTCCTTCCCAGCTGCTGGTATAGGGGTTGAGGCTCCCATTGTAGGTGAGCTCTCCCCCTCCCCAGCGAGAAAGGGCGATTCAGCCCGATACCGCTGGGGACAGCATAAGAAGCTGCTGGAAGAACGGGGAGGCTGATAGGCCTCAATTACGCCTCCCCGTGGCTGGCAAATTCGGCGGCTGCCGAATTTAAAACACAGCCGCGTGGCGGCTTTAATTAAAATTAAGTTTGGGCGCTCCCGGGTGCTTCCCGATCGCCTCGGCCTACCCATAAAAGGGTCTAGGCCGGCCAGCCTGCCCCTACCTGAGCTCTGGGGCGTCTTTAATCAGGCCATTGATGGGCCTATTTTCCAGTCACCGGATCTTCGTGGGCGCTCCCGGGCTTCATTCCCGATCGCTTGGTGACTCAGCAGGGCCTCTGCGTCGATCTTCGACTGGCTCTCCGGCTACCCACTGAGGCCTTCAGTCTGTGAGTATGATTACCTTCTTAGCCACCTCCGGTTTTTACTAGCCACGTGGCAAAATACCTAGTAGGCCCTAGAGAAGGGGAAAATTTCCCCACTGAATTTTTATTTAAATGGTAATTTAATTATAATTTGTCCTAGGTCAAAATTGTAATAGGCCTTGGCTTGGGCCTCTAAAGGCTCATAGGCCTCGCATCCAGGCCTTGTCCACGTGGGGTTTGAGGCCTAACTATCGGTTAGGCCTTTCAAGATGGCCGCCGTTCCTCCAGTCCGGCCTAGTAAAAGGAAGCAACATCAGACCAGTCCAAGCCCAGGGCCTAGTGCTTCGAGCTCTCATGCACCCACAAGGTCAGAGACACTTCAATCCTCCATTTCTAAGCCCCAAAAGGCTATTTCTAAGACTTCTGAAAAGAAGGCCCTACAACGCCAGAAGGCTATGGATAGGGCCATTGCTAGGGCAGTGAGGGAATCTGCTGATACTATACAGGAACAGCAATCCACCTCCTTACCAGTTCAGCCTCCTGTGCAGTCTCCTGGGGCTCCATTAACTTTATCTCCTGATATATCTGTAGACTCATCCCAACCTCTGCCCAATTCTGATTTATTCTGTCCTATTTCTGTATCTGAAATGGAGGTTTTACCTGCAGCCCCGCCAGTACTTGAGTCAGCAGAGGTTCCTTCTAGTGCCACTATTCCAATGGGGCCTGTGAGTCACCAGGCAGTTGCCCCAGTGGCTAATGACCCTGCAGTTATGGCAGAAATGATTGCAGCTGCTGTTCAGAGGGGTATTACTGCTTCCAGGCAGGCAAGAACCCATTCATGGGTTTCAGAATATGTAGCATCCCAAACTAGTCACGATTTGGTGCAGGACTACTCCACAGCTCAGGCCGAAGATTTCCAGGCTCATTCTCCATCTCGGCCTCACTGGGGATGAAGGGGACCTTAGGGATGAGAACCTCTCTGAGGATGAGGATTTGGTTCCAGACCAACCCTCCTTTGTGGGTCTCTTCAACCCACAATTATTTCGGTCTTTGCTACACAAGGCCAAGGTCACTACCCGGCTGGGAGTGGCCCGACCGGCCCCAATTCCCACCTCGGAGACCACTGATCCACCCATGGACTTGTTTTCAGTTCCGGTGGTCGAGTCAGAAGAGGTGCCTGCCCCCAAACTCTTTGTGGAAGTAGTCGATAGGCAATGGAACACTCCTATAACTGGTCCTAATCCTAATGCCTTGGACCGTCGCTTGTATAATTTGGAACCTAACTTCCTTAAATTACTGCAAATCCCCACAGTTGATGCCCCAGTAGTTGCATTAGCAGGGCCATCTGTGGTCACAGGACCTCCAGAGGAAACCCTTCGCCCGGAAGATAAACGTGCCGAACAAACCCTGATTAAAAGTCATCAGGCGGCTGCCTGGGCCGTTAGGGCCTCTTCCTCGGCCTCTTTCTTTAATAGGGCGGCCCTTTTATGGTTAAAACAGTTGCGTGACCGTTTACCAGTCACTGACTCCCGGTCACATCAGGACTTAAACAAGATTATAGCTGCCATCGAATACTCAGCCGATGCCACCCTAAATGCTTCTCGATTTGCTGCCAAATCGATTGGTTCCACAGTATCCTCACGCCGCCTTCTCTGGCTTAGGCGTTGGCA
This sequence comes from Ahaetulla prasina, assembly GCF_028640845.1. NCBI lineage: Eukaryota > Metazoa > Chordata > Lepidosauria > Squamata > Colubridae > Ahaetulla > Ahaetulla prasina. Next base: position 84,872,158 of record NC_080545.1, on the reverse strand, counting down.
AGCCGACGCCAAAAACAAATGGAGGTTGGCCTCAGCCCCTTATTCGGGGACCTCACTCTTTGGAGCAGCCTTGGATCCTTTACTTATAGAGACCAAGGACAAGCGCAAGATCCTTCCAAGCATGTCCCATTCAGACCCCAGACCAACCCCATATTTTCGTCCCTTCAGAGCGGCTGATTCTAACTTTGGAAACTCCAGAACCCAAAGACCCTTCTCCCCCAGACAGGGTAGACAGGATAGGCAGGATAGACAGGCAGGTCAAGGTCAGAGGGGTTCCTTCAAGCGGCCCTTTCGGGGGGGGAGAGGTCGCCCATTCAGACGCTCACGTTGACTGCTTGCCCGTCCCTCCCATTGGGGCCAGACTGGCGCTCTTCGCCAGCCAATGGGAGGAGTCCACCACGGACTCCTGGGTCAGGGAGACAATCAGGTTCGGTCTATCCCTGGAATTCCTCTCCACCCCCCCGGGCCATTTCGTCAGGTGCCCGTTATCTTGCAACCCAACGAAACGGCTGCTCGTGGCATCGGCCATAAAACATCTTCTCTCAATTCAGGCCATCCAAACGGTGCCACGAGATCAGCACGGTCGGGGGTTTTACTCCCGACTGTTCATAGTTCCAAAGCCCTCGGGGGGATGGAGAGCAATCCTCGACCTGAAGGCTCTGAACCGCCACATAGTCTACAGGCGGTTCAAGATGCAGTCACTCCAGTCCATCTTGGAGAGCATCAGGGAGGGGGACTTCCTCACGTCAGTAGACCTGACGGAGGCATACTTACACGTCCCTATCCTTCCGGCTCACAGACGATTCCTCCGCTTCTGCCACGGGGGTCTCCATTACCAATATTGTGCCCTTCCATTCGGGCTCTCCTCGGCCCCCAGGGTCTTCTCAAAGCTAATGGCCGCTCTCACAGCGCATCTCCGGGCTATTCCAATCAGAATCCAGGCTTATCTGGACGATCTCCTTATTCAATCTCGATCAGAGACCCTGGCGGCAGCGGATTTGTCCACAACCATTCAGGTTCTAGAAGCCCACGGCTTCTCGATCAACAAGGCCAAAAGTCACTTACATCCTACGAATCGAATCCAACACTTAGGGGCCATCATAGACACGATAGAGGGCCGGGACTATCTGTCACAGGAGCGTCTCACCAATTTACAGAATCTAGTCAGGGGGGTAACCAAGAGACGCCTTATTCCTTTAAAGACCCTTTCCCAACTCTTGGGGAAACTGGTCTCCTGCATCGGCATTGTACCTTGGGCTCGTCTCCACTGCAGGACACTGCAGTGGTTTCTACCCCTATCAAAAGGCACACACAGCTACGCCACCAATACTTGTCCAACTTCCACAACAAGTCAGACACTCTCTTTATGGTGGATCTCCCCAGCCCTGTCAAAGGGCAGAGAGTTCAGGAACCCCAACGCCTAATCTTGACAACAGATGCCAGTCTTCATGGCTGGGCGCCCATCTGGGATCAAACATGGCTCAGGGTCAGTGGTCCCCAAGGGACCTGACCCACAACATAAACTGGTTAGAACTCAGGGCCATTCATCTGGCCTTACTATCGTTCCAGGACATTGTTCTCAATCAAGACATTCTAGTATTAACGGACAAAGTGGCGCAAAGGCTCATGTGAACCACCTGGGGGGAACCCATTCTCAGCCTCTCTTGCAAGAGGCAGTGCAACTGGGTCTCTGGGCGGAGGCTCACCTGAGGTCCATACGGGCCTCTCATATATCAGGGGTGGCAAACACACAGGCCGACTGGCTCAGCCGAGTCTCAGTCGACCAGGGGGAGTGGCGACTGAATCCGGATATGTTCCTCGAGATCACACTCCGCTTCGGGAACCCGCTGGTAGACCTCTTTGCCACTCGAGACAATCGTCAACTGGATCGGTTCTTCTCAAGGTACCCAGTCCAGGGGCGGAGGGCATAGACGCCTGCGCAGCCCTTGGCCCCCCGGCCTCCTTTATGCCTTCCCTCCCATTCCGACAATACCCAAGGTTATCAGGAAGATGCTGAGGGAACAGGCGGAACTCATCTTGCTGGCTCCACACTGGCCTCGGCGCCCGTGGTTTGCGGACCTGGTGGCTCTCTCAGTGGCTCCCCCGTGGAAACTTCCTCAGACCAAGATCTCGCTCAGCCAAGGGCAGCTGACTCATCCGGACCCTCAGTGGTTCAAGCTGACCGCCTGGCGCTTGAGCGGAGCCTCCTGAGGAAGAGACATGTACCTGCCAACGTCGCCAACACCATCCAGGCGTCTCGTCGTAGTTCCACCATTCGCATCTACGGCTCGACGTGGCGCACCTTCTACACCTGGTGTTCAAGCAAGAACATAGACCCTACCAACTTCTACGATCACTATCCTGATCTTCCTTCAACACGGATTGGAACAAGGTCTGGCAGCGAACACGCTTCGACGACAGGTAGCTGCTCTCTCTTCTATTTTAACTTGCGGTGCTAAACGCTCCCTAGCCCACCGGCCCCTCATCCGTCAATTTCTGAGGGGAGCAACCAACCTTTGTCCTCCGGTAGTCCACAGGTATCCATCTTGGGACCTCACGAAGGTTCTAACATCCCTCACCAAGGGCCCCTTCGAACCTTTGCGGGAGTGTGGCCTGCAATATTTGACATATAAGGTGGCCTTTCTAGTAGCCATTACTTCAGCTCGCAGAATTTCTGAACTTGCTGCCCTTTCCACCAGGGCGGATCTCTGCGTTTTTCACTCAGATAGGGTGGTCCTCCGGCTAGATCCTACCTTCCTGCCTAAAGTTAACTCACTGTTCCATAGATCACAAGAGCTCATTCTTCCCGACTTTTCTCCAGATCCGGTACACCGGCTGGAAAGGTCCTGGCATACCCTAGATGTCCGGAGAGCCCTCCGTATTTATATCAAGCGTACCGCCTCTCTCAGGAGGACGGAGGCTCTCTTTGTGTCCTTTCAACCAACCACCATCGGCCTTAAGGTATCTTCCTCTACCATCGGTAGATGGCTTAAGGCATGCATTGCCAGAGCATATCAGATTCAGGGAATTCCTGTTCCAAGTCGCATCACTGCGCATTCTACTAGAAGCGCGGCTACTTCAGCTGCGTGGGCCACTCAGGCTCCGTTAGAGGAAATCTGCAAAGCAGCCACATGGTCTTCTCCGAATCCATTCATACGCCATTACAAGATCGATTCCTATGCATCTGCTGATGCGGCGTTCGGCCGCAGGGTTCTCCAAAGGGTCCTAGAAGGGGGTTCTAACCCGGACCGGGCGGATCCCTCCCGATAGGACTTGCTTTGGTATGTCCCATGCCTGGCTGCTGGTCCCGCCCTGCTGGAGAATGGACATTGGTCCTACCTGAATGTCCTTTCTCTGTTGGCGGGACCAGCAGCCAGCCCCTCCCTGAACGCCCGGTTCCTGTCTTCTATGGAGGTCATTCGGGCTCTCATGGTCATATGCCGGGGGGGGGGAGGGCATAATAACATATTCTTGCAGTTCCTGTTTTACAGCTCAGTGCGTCGGTCTGCCGCATCATCCTCATCCGAAAGCTGGAAGGCACCAGGAGGAGGAGGTGCTTTTCAACTAGCAGACTCGATCCCATTGGATACAGACCGAGTCACTCCCATGCCTGGCTGCTGGTCCCGCCAACAGAGAAAGGACATTCAGGTAGGACCAATGTCCATTCTTATGGAAGACTATATCATACTCTGAGCTCTAATTATATTCAGGGACCACAAAAAACTGACTAATTGTTCCTGAGAATGGGAAATTAATAGCAAATTATACCAGAAAAAGAATCAAATTGACTTAGAAATATTAAATATAAAACAGCTTCCATGCTTTAGATTTTCATCAGAAAAAACAATACATTAAAATTTGACAGCAGAGATATTGTGTAATAGTGATTTCCAACATTAACCAGCATAATAGCTTTCATTAAAATGTTCTGTGTAAACAGAACATTTTACATAGTACAAGCTCTCTGGACTTACAGAGTAAATGGCTATTCGTGAGAGTGAAACATAGGAATGCTATGGTTAACACAAAAGGTGAATACCTTACTAAGATTGTCCGAGGATATCATATTGTAACATATCATATCATATATATATTTTAAAGACTATACATGGGACATAATTAGTCCATAATATTTCATATATGTACACTAATAAAAATGTTTTTGTTGTTATTAAACACAGCCTATATTGCCACAAATACACATATTCTGCTATTAAAAGATTATAATCCGTCTGGGCATATAGCTATTGAATCATTACCATTGATCAAAGTAACATATAGAATAAATACTGAATTCAGTTTAGTACTTTCTCTTTTTATCCTGTGATTGGCATTAATGTTTTCAATTGATGGACAGTATTTCACAGACCTAAGGTCTACCAAGCATCCATTTGCATATGTAGCCCCTTACTTGGGCACAGTATGTGCAGTCCACATAGATTCCTGGACCAGGATATAGACCAATTCTCACAGGGGAAATTAAATTTTTGATATGTAACAGAATAACAATGTTAGAAGAGTCCTTTGAGGCAGAGTGCTGGCAGAGTGCTACAGGAGGCCATCCTGTCTCCCCACTGGCCGGCCCACGGAGAACTACAATGCTGATTTGGCTCTCGAAGAAATCCATTTTGACACCCTACTCTATACCATTCCAAACAAATGGCTGTCCAATTTCTTCTTAAAAATGTTCAATTCATATCCCTCCAATCCTTCTCTTCGATAGGTTAAACATACCTAGCTTTCTCAACCATACAAAACAAAAGAAAAATTCACAAAAATAATGCATTTTTGTTTTGTTTTGTATGGTTGAGGGAGCTAGGTATATCTAACCTATCGAAGAGAAGGCAATGAGGGACATGAATTGGACATTTGATCTATATAATCCCATATTTAGCTGTGTTAATAATGTATATATTATGCTCATGCTTACTCCACTAATTCAATATTAATTTGTATTCATTTAAATTATAAGTAATTTGTTACCAAGTACTGTATGTAAAGAATGTTCTAGTATTTGTGTTTTTTGATGGCATATATTTAAAGACTATTTATCTTATAATTTCAAATTCTACATATTTATACAATTCATAGTTTTTTCATTTGCTTATCAGTTCAGCTTCTCAGTATAGCAGATTGATGTTATTATGATAGATTCACATTGACACATAGCAGAAAGTTCAATTTTTAACTGAATTCAGATAGCTAAACGTGTTTTTAGTTTTTAGACTGTATTTAATATTCTGCTCATTAGACACAATAAAATGGAACTGAGATAGCATAGCTGAGTTCATAGTGATCTAAAGAAGTTTGAAACATATTGGTTGGCAATGCTTTCTGATATGTTGTGCTCCTGTTTGTAGCAAAGAGATGGTGTCTGGGTTTTGCTTTTTAAAGGTCTTTTCTAAAATGGCATTTTAAACCCTGTGGCTGTGACAGTGTTAAACTGACCTGTCATATTAAATTCAAAATTTGAATTTTGATGGAAATATTATTGGAGCTATAGTAAAAAGCTCACTTAAAGAAAAATAAGTATAAGAAACCAAAATAAACAGTAAGTATGGAAATGCTATTTTAGAAAATTGTATCGTGCTCAGTTCCAAATAATGTCTGATGCATTAATTACATAATTTGGTGGAAAAATACATCAGTTATTTCCTATGTGCTAAACTATCAAAACCAAGGGATGAGAAAACATTTTTTTCATTTTAAATTTCCATGTCATTCCAATTATTTGACTGACTGGAATAGGTTAAAAAACGGATTAAAAGTTTTAACTATTCAGACAGCACCTATTCAACTATGGGTACTTTTTTAGCCATGAGAGATAACTATTAGTTTACCTTGCTTTAATAGAGGATTGGATGGAACCATGCCTGTTTATTATATTTATTTATAGTATAGCATTAAATGTGTTCATGGCATCTGAAAAGTCTCTAGCTCAAAGACTTTGCATTGTAAGAACAGACATAGGAAAATAGCAACAGAACAGAAGAGAATAGCTAATGTGAAGAATATGCCACGTATATCAATTATGTTTAGAACTTCAGAGGATATTGAGTTGGGTGATGTCTCAGAAAACTACAGGAAAAATGTGTTTGAGAAGCATATGGAGGAAGAAAGAGAAATGAATTTAAGGGTGTGTTCTGGGAGCCAATTTCAATTCCAGAGGGAATGAAGAGAGAATGTTGTTATTTCAGGGTGCAAAGCCTTTGAATGATGATGGCAATATAGCTGAATGGATGAGGAACGGTGTGAAACTATGATTTAAGAGCAGAGAAATGGAGGAGGAGGAGAGTATAAGCTTTGGAAGATAAAATAAAAACTGGGTGGATGGATAGATCTGCAAATGAGTAGAAAAACAATGTACTCTAGGGGTTTAAGAGAGGTATCAAATGAATAGATCAAAAAATAAATAATTTGGCAGAAGAATAATATTGAATCAGTGGGTATATATATCAAGATGAACAATTAAAGATATAATTACAATAATGAACATAAGAGATGACCACAGATATTTGTAATTGGCAATTAAGGATAAAAATGGATCAAGCTATGGCTTGGAAAGATTAGGCTCCCCGCTCCTCCCAAATGGCTTTTATACACTTCATAGGAGTATGTAAATGACTACTGTTAGAGCATTATGTTTGGACATCATCGTATAGTTTATTAAAATCTAGAAAACTATAGTATGTGGTCTTGAATCAGCCCTCTATATATAAGTATCAGATTTTAGTCTCTAATAGGACCATATTGCCATCCTCATTAAAAGATATATATAATATAATATAATATAATGGTCCTATTAGATGCATTCAAGTAGTGCAACAGGGCCCAAATTAAGGTAACAGTTGGGTTGCAGCCAAATCTATTTCAATCTATGCAAAGGTTATGTGATGCAATGAGTTTCAGTATATAAGTATACCGAGTTATTTGTCTAGGAGAAAGCAGCATTGTATTAACTTTGGTCTTCCCTTAAGTGTATATATGTTTATGTGTATGTTTATACATTTTCAATAATTGATATTATGATGCATTTTCAGATAATTTTTCACTCACAGAAAATTAATTTCCTATGTTTTAGGATCAGGCAAGATTTCTCAACAAGCCAGTAGTTAATAAGATTTATATGACTCCTAGTACAATCCAAAATATTCAAAAATAATTTCCATTGTATTCAGTGAGACTTACTTCATTCATATGTAGGGAATATGCACATTGCCCAGGGTCACATTTGAAATCCTACAAATATGATAAATAAATATTACATAGCAACTGCCAGAGGATCTTTTTCTGATATTTGCATGGTGTCCTCTGCAATCCAGCAGTTATGCATTAAAGATACCTTGAAAACATATACAGCAAGGACAATACAAGTAAAAGACACCATGGCATAAAGGGGCATTTGAGCTGATTTGATTTCACAATGGAGGACAATGTGCCAGAAATCACAGACTGATAATGGATGTAGGAATGTAGCTTTAGACAGATTTTAGATTAATTTGTTCAGTATTCTAAATACAAACATACATATTTATTGCCTACCAAAACTGAATAGATGTAGTGATGAAAATTCTGAATTTTGAGTTTAAAATACAAATTATAATACAATGATAACATATTTTACATCTTTTTAAAGCATTAAGTATGAAATTGTTTAATAATATCGAGATCATTCATCACTTCCAAATAGCAATGTAATGGATATTTTTACTCAAAAGTTAAAATTGTGTCAAAATTGTGAAATATATTGAAATGAAGCCTAGGTGTACTGCTGCCACTTTCCAGTGAAATAGTTTTTCAACTTGGTAGTATACAACAGATATAATGAACCTATGGTTATTTTTGAAAACATAGTTCAATAACTTTGAATGTCTTAGCTTCTTCATAAATGTATGCTGATTGTCAAGCACCTGAATTTTGATCATGTGACCTTGAGGATACGGCAATGGTCTTAAGTGCACAGACCAATCTTATGTCACTTTTTTCAGTGCCATTGTAACATCAAACCATCACTAAATGAATGGTTTTAAGTTAAGGACTAACTGTATAATGTCATAGCTTAACAGATATGGCATATATCAAGAACATTTGGCTTTAGAAAAATTCAGGTATATAGTCTGTTACAGTGTCATCTTTTTATGTTAAGGACCTAGAAATAAAATGATAACAAGCGAGCTACAGTTGATTTATCCCACAAAATTAAGTTGATTTATAATTGTAATGCTATATTTCATTGTAGAACATGTATAATTTCCATTCATTTTAATGATAAAAATACTTTTTAAAGGCTGCAAATGAAATGCAAGCTCAACCAGTAAAATGAAATTGCTTTGAAATAGTCTTCCCTACCGTGACATCCTCCAGAAAAGTTGAGATTACAACCTGTTGACCATACTGGCTGGTAAATCTGGAAGTGACAGATATCTGGAGAGTACCAGATAGGATGGAGCTCAATTTTTGATATGTGCTATAGGGAAAAATTGAATAGATTCTCCTCTTGTGTTTTCCCCACTCTACTTATTAAAATGTAAAAAGTGAGAAATACATTTTGAAAAACTGGATAGTTAGTATTTAAAATATTAAATATATTTAAGCTGTACGTTGGCTCATGAAAAGTTAGTACATTTATACTTCATTTTACTACATTCTTCACAATTTATATTTTTATTGTAATATACTTTGAGATTTTAGATCAGAAGCAGTGTGCATTTTTTTAAAAATAAGTAAATGATTCTATTACTTTTTTAAACAGTTACTTATATATTTATGACTTTTGAAAAATAATCTTGTAGCATTACACACTCGGAATAAATGTTTTTTCCATATAGGAAACATGAATTTTCTTAGATCAGACTTTGACAATCTAAGGTCCTTCCAGTTGTGTGAATGGGTTTGGATCCAATATTAAGTTCCACAAACATTGCTAGAGCTACAGACATTCTTTCTTGGAAAAAATAAGTTTAGCTACCACACAATAAAATAAAATTGGTGATTTCCATATATTATGCAAGAAGCATGTTTACATTTAGTAGCTTGTTTTGCATATTTGAATCAGTTTCTAATAATATGACACTGCTTAAAGTCTCATTGCTGGATCATAGGAATTCCTATTTAATTTCCTCAGACATTGGCAGTGCTCATACATTTGTAAGATCTTATAGATGAGAAATGTTCAATTCTGCACTCAATGCCTTTGCTTGACTATTCTTTGTAGAATAATCTATCCGATACAAAAACAAACACAAATCATAACTATTCTCCCAAATAAGTAACTCATTAAAACTCCAAAGCAACATCCAATTTGAACATGCACATAAACACAATACATAGATATCGGAAATAACGTAATCATTAATGTGACAACGCAGTGAGAAGAATGTCAAAAGAAGCTGTGGGCTGCTCCTGTCCTTTGCTTGCTATATATTGGAGGACTTTGCTCTTCTCACACCAGCTTTGCAAGAAGTATTTTTTAAAATAATGTTCTCGTGGAACAAAGCATTCACACATATGTAGAAAGCAAAGATTTCTTTCCAATATCAGCTCTACAGCAAAGGACTGGAAAAGTTAGAAGATAAAATACAGAGTACCAAAGAGATGAGCGGACAGAGCAACATAGATAAGTGCAGAATCTGAAAAAAAAGGCCAAGGGTTAGATGCATGCCGTCCTTCCACCAATCTTTGTTGCATCACAAGAGTGGGGCTGTTTTAGGCCACAATCCTCAGGCCACCTACTGGGGACTAGTAAGAGAGACTCCAAGTCAGTCAACTGAACCAATCAGTTGACTATACTAATTACTGCCATATTTCAAACCAGCCTACATTCAATATCAATGTCATTTCAATCTTAAAAGCCATTTTTAGGGAAACATTCCCCATTGATTTCTGTAGAAATTACACATAAATTGGTTTGTAGCCAGAATCTCACCCAGGTTTCCAAAATCATTGAGATTTTGATGCAAAGAGCGCTACCTCTTGTCCTCAGTGGACCTGTGGCCTTAGTGTCAAGTTTTCAGGTTGAACCCATAGCTCTGTGCTTTCATAAACTCTTGACTGTTGCTGAAAATTGGCTGACAGACATTTGGCCTGACTTAAATGAAAAAGGTAAGGAGGTCATAAAAAATAGGAATGGAGAAAGGGAGGGAAGAAAGATGTACAGTACCACTGGGAATAAATGGAAAAATGAATTTCTAACATTTGTGTTGATATTTCTGGATTTATAATATATAGATCTCTTATTTGCCAGGAGAACGAACTGGGAATCTATTTTCCACAAATATTTGGGGGTTCAATTTTTGTTATGGTTAAAATCGAGCAAGTGTGCTGGGAATGAGTGAGGTTGTATTGTAATATCATCACTTGGGCACAGGATTTCTCATTCCTGTCCTAATCTGAAATAAACCAGTACCAAATGAAGAAAAAGACAGGGTTTGACAAAAGGTTTTTAAAAATTGTATTTGCTTCTGACTTTAGAATCATTTCAGAAACCTCCCAAAACTATTGGTAATATAACTCTCAATTTTTTCTAGGGACACATTTAAATGCTACTTAGGATATTTATAAAACTGCCTCTTCTAAGCAGTGGTGAAATCCAAATTTTTTTACTACCAATTCTGTGGACGTGGCTTGGTGGGCGTGGCAGAGGAAGGATACTGCAAAATCTCCATCCCACCCTACTCCTGGGAGAAGGATATTGCAAAATATCCATTCCCACCCCAGTCGAGGGGAAGGATACTGCAAAATCCCAATTCCCTCCCCACTCCTGGGGGAAGGATATTGCAAAATCTCCATTCCTACCTCACTCTGGGACAGCCATAGGTGGTATTTGCCAGTTCTCCAAACTACTCAAAATTTCCGCTACCGGTTCTCCAAACTGCTCAAAATTTCCGCTACTGGTTCTCCAGAACTTGTCAGAAGCTGCTGGATTTCACCCTGCTTCTAAGCTTGTAGCAATAATTGGCTTTGTGCTATCATTATAGGAATCACAGTTACAAATGTACAGCTGTCCCAATGCATGGTCTTAGTGACACTATCTTCTCCATGGACATGGGTTCTCAGTGACGGCACAATCAGAATACGATGTATGGAGAAGATATTGAATTTCTGAACTGGCAGCAAATCACAGCCACCAAATCTGCTGATGCTTTTTTGACGGTATATCAAGAAATTTGATTTCCCCAGGAATAGGCATTTTTAATAGCTTCAGTAAAGCATTAATAGGCTTATTAGAAAGCAGAGAAGGAATAGATATTCCTAAATATCTAGGGGACATCCTCATTGCTCTCTCATTTCCTTATAATCATTTCTGTACAGTCATTCCATTAAATCTAAGGATAAACTGCTTTCACATTATAAGTAGCTAGGATCAGGCCCTAAAAAAAATCCACTAAATACATCATTGAAACTTAGGATCAAAAATAACACATTGTATACCTTCTATTATTCTTTTCAGCATACAAGCTCACTTACTGCATGCAAACAATTGAAGCTAAGACACAGCTGGCATCAAATTAGAACTGATATGCTCAAAGTCTTACATCCTTCTTAAATGCAATCATACATATATCTGAAATATATTATTCAAGCTAAGGATAGCTACACAGATGCATTCACAAACCTTGCTAGCCATGCAGGAATAGAGAAACTTTACTTGCCTGTCACAGAGCATCCATACTTTTGCAATTACAAGGACATATAATCTCAGCACATATAAGCAGTGCTTTCATATGTGCCTGATGGAGAATATCTGCTTTATTCAATTAAGATAAGGGCACCTTTTTACAGGTTATTTTTTCAAACTGCACTCAATTAGTCTCAAAAAGTCAGAAAAATTTGACCGTGGACAGGTATTCTTTATATATCCCTATACAAGTTGATAAAATGTTTATGTCAGCCCTGGAGGCCATCTTTTCTTTTGGATCTTCAGGGCTGACAAAGTTAGTTCTGTGGGAAACTGGGAGGGGGGTTTGCATGGAGTTGGTAGCCATAGCAATATTATTTTCTTAAAGTCAAGCCTGCACCTGGAGTGGTGTGACTGGGAGGCATCTTCAATTGGGATGGTGGATTGATAAGACCATGTGATGGATATGTGGGTGCAGGGGAAGGGACTTTGACGTTCTTTTGGGTGTGGAAAACCCGGGAGCTTTCAGGTTCCATCTCTAACAAAATGAAACTTTGAGAAACTGCCTGCTTCGGAGGCTTCATTGGTTGAGGGTGTTACTTAGAATCCTGACATTAACCCGAATCTCCTTTAAAATAATCTCAACCCAGCTCACCGCTTAGCGGAGTTGCTGTCCGGAGTCCTGAATCCCAAGCGCTAACCCAATCGCCAGGTGGTGTAAAGAGTCAGGGAAGATGGAGGAGAAGATGGCAACTATGGAGGGAACCATGTGGAATAGATCGGAGGTCGCTCAGCTGAAACCTTCCTTATACGGCGAAGCTGTGGGAGCCGCCCTGCCCCAGGAGTTGGCGACACTGCAGGAACCTCGGATGGGGATGAGCAGAGAGGAGGCCTTTGAATGGAGAACGGTGAGACCTCCTGAGCCCAGCGATTCCCAGGAGTGGGGTCTCCCACTGCCAACACAGAGCCGGTCGCTAGTGGGTCTCCTGGAGTGATTCAACCAACTCAGCATGGGCTGCATTGAATAACCTCCTCCCACCATCCACCCTGGCTGGGTTCTGGCTCAACCTACGTTCACCTTCCCAGGCCCTGGGGCTGCAAACACCCAGAGTGGAGCGTCAGCTTCATTCCGCTCAATGTGAAGCGGATCATGCCTCAGCCTCCCCATTGGGCCCAGTTTACTGGGATGACAGCTTTTGCAGGAGTCGCCACAGTGCCGCAGCAAGGCCCGCTAGGGCATTCCAGCCAAGGTCTGTGGGGAGAACCATTGGGGCTGCCAAGACCCAACACCCCCCATACGCCAACCAGTCCTCAGATTGCCTCCTGCTGACCAGATCCCCCTGGCTGGGCCTTTTACCCCGGTCAGGGGTAGATACAGTATCAGTGGATGCTAGCTGTGGCACCAGCCCCATAACCTGCCCAGCCAGCAGCTCCTCCCCCACAGTTCAGAGTGACGTTCGACAGATTCCCCAGGGAAGCTGGCCTATTTCCTCAATTGGATTTGGTCCCACATCAACCATTATGGGGACCAATACCAGACCAATTGAGATATAGTGTCAGCCATTGCTGATGGCATGAATGAGGGGGACACAGCAGATTGGATAGCCCAACTACACGATGAAGGAGTCCCAAGCTAGAGGATGCTGACGAGTTTGTGCAACTGCTCCGGGCCCAATTTGAAGACACGGCCCATAGGGTTAGGGTTAGGTCAAAGCCCAGATCAAAGCCCTGAAGCAAGCGGGCCGACCACCAAATATTTTGTCTGGGATTTCCAGAGGCTGATTGGAAAACTGAGAGACTGGCCTGAACGCCTCCTCATCCACCACTTCAAAAAGGCCCTAGACTAGGACCTCAGCCAAGCTTGTGGGATCAGGGGAGTTCTGGGCTGTATACAGGACTGGTACAATATAGCCGTGGCAATAGACTTTGAGTTCCACCCGCATCGCAAGCATACCCAGGAGAAATCAGCCAAGAGGACCCTGGGTCACCAAATCCCTTCAAAGGGATTCCAATCACCATTGGAAACAATCAAGTTCTTCCAATGCAGCCAGCATGGGCACAGACCATCTGAGTATCTGGACCCTGCCCCAGTACCTCAACTCTGAACACCATTGGCACCCCGGGGAAGGAGGACTGCAAGGAAGCTGCCAGACAAGGGGAGAATCGCCCAGCAAGCCGTAGAGGTTCCTCTCCTCCCAGCTGGGAGTGAGGAAACTCCAGCTTTGGAGACCCCTCCAGGCTCTGCCAGTGGAAGCAGCAATAAAGAAGACCCAACGGTAAGTGAAGCCATCCGCCCCTTCACAGTCAAGACCCAGATAGTAGTGCCAGAAATGGGTCCAGCAGGATGTAGAAGCTGTCATAGATACTGGTTGCACCAGGTGCCTGATCAGCCTCCCCACTGTCCAACAACTAGGAATAAACACGAAGCCCCTAGTGTATCCCATATGCTTTGAGCAAGTCAATGGGATGCTAATAGGCGGAGCTCCAGCCACTTTAGTCGCAGAGCTCATTAGACTGGAAATGAGTCACCACAGGGAGCTTATCCGGTTCATAGTAGCTTCCAAAATGACTGAATCAATTATATTACGGCTTGCTTAGCTAGACAAATGGGCCCCGACCATCATGTGGGAAGATGGTTACCGGAAACTGAGAATAGGCATTGGGCCACTGTTACCAATTCCGCCAGACAATTGCCAAGAAGCAACAACCCCTGGCAACCACAGCTGGCTAGAAAAAGCAGCAGCTACAGACTGATTCCCTGGCTGGCCCCACCTGCCCAAGGAGTATCGGGATTTGACAGATGCCTTTAGTGAACAAGACTGCAACTCCACACACACACACACAGCCCAACAGACTGTATGATTGAATTTGTGTCGGGAGCCAAGTTGCCAAAGCCAAAGATATATTCCATGACTCCAAAAGAGATGGCCGAATTGAGAAAATACATCAACACCAATTTGGCCAGGGGTTTCATTCAGCCCACAAAATCCAAAGTGGCAGCCCCCATTCTATTCAAAGAGAAAAAAGACGGGGATGAGGCTTTGCATTGATTTCCATGGAATTAATGTCATGTGCATGGAGAACATATACCCCCTACCCCTAATGAAGAACATGCTAAGCCACCTAGCAAAGGGTAAGTTGTTCACCAAGATAGATTTAAGAGAAGCCTACTATCGAATACGAATTTGAGAAGGAGATGAATGGAAGACTGCATTCAACTGCCCTCCGAGCAGCTTCCAATTTAAGGTCATGCCGTTTGGGCTTCAGGGAGCCCCCACAGTCTTCATGCATAATTAACAAAGTGCTGCATGAGCACCTGTACAAAGGGGTCCTAGTTTACCTGATCTACATTCTCATATTTAGTGAGACGCTGGAAGAACACATTAAACTGGTACGGCAGGTACTGAAAAAACTCTTAGCTGCAAAGCTCTATGTGAAGCTTTCTAAGTGTGAATTCCATAAGACCTCCCTCGACTACCTGGGCTACTGAGTGTCAAGCAAGGGGATTCAGATGGATCCAGGGAAAGTGAAAGTGATACTAAACTGGCAACCCCCTCGCACACGCAAGCAACTCCAAAGCTTCCTGGGGTTTGCAAACTTCTACAGGCAATTCATTCCAACGATCACAGAAGTAGCCCTGCCCCTAATGGAGCTACTAAAAACAGGGCCCCCTCCAGCGAAACTGTGCTCAACTGCTGGCCTGGACATTGCTGTCAAAAAGTATTCGAGAAACTGAAGTGGCTCTTCACTAAGAAGCAAATTCTTCAGCACCCCGACCCTGAGAGACAGTTCATCATCCAAGCCAACAGCAGCGATGTGGCAGTGGCAGCAGTGCTTCTCCAGAAGGACCCACAGGATTGGCTCTTGCCTTGCACATATGTGTCCAAAAAACTCACCGAGATCTGGGAGAAGGAGGCCTGTGCAGTCTATTGGGCTCTCCTCTCCTGGAGATACTTTTTGGAAACAAGTTAGGTGCCTTTTAAGATCTGGACTGATCACAAAAACCTTGAAGCCCTAAAGACACCCCAGAAGCTCTCCCCCAAGCAAGTCTGAGGGGTGCAATCTTTCTGGCGATTTAACTTTGAACTAAAGTACATTCAGGGAATCTGCTAGCTGACACATTATCAAGAAAACCATCATTTGATAGCCAGAGGGAAGAAATTGTCTATGCCATCATCCTCCCCTCGCAACAAGCAGCGCAGTTCACCACCAGGGGCCAAGCCAAACACCAAACTGATCCTGTGCGGGGAAAACTGACAGCTCCACTAAAGGCTGCGCTCCCAGCCAACCAGTGGTTTAATGACAACAGAGACATTTTAACCCTGAGAGAGGCGCTAGCTTGGAAGGGGTCCAAACTGTATGTCTCCACCAATTTCACAGCGCAGGCATGATTCATGACTGGCCAGTCATTTCAGTTTCCTAAAAACTCTTTACCTGGCCCGAAGACAATTCTGGTGGCCGAAGATGAAGGTTGATGTGGAGGACTACGTAAAGAGTTGTGCCACTTGTGCCACCATGAAGATGAGACCAGGGAAACCTCCTGGACTGCTCCAACAAGTGGTTAACCCCAGCCGACCATGGGAGGAAATTGCCATGGACTTTATAGTCAAACTTCCGGGGGGGGGAATACAGTCATTTGGACTGTAATCAACTTATTTTCTAAGCAAGCCCATTTCCTGCTTGCTCGGGATTACCCTCAGCCATGAGCTGGCTAAAATGTTCATCAAGCAGATTTATCGGCTGTATGGAGTGCCCCGCCGGATGATCTCAGCCTGAGGCGTCCAGTTCACTACCAGGTTCTGGAGGGAGTTCCTGAAATCTATTGGATCAACTCAGAGGCTTATCTCAGCTTTTCATCCGAGCACGAACGGAGCTGCAGAATGGACAAACGCAATACATGAGCCATGCAATACATAACATAAGATGTTATGTGGATTACCAACAAGAAAACTGAGCAGATCTGCTGCCTTTCACAGAAGTGGCTTACAACAACGCCGTGCATATCAGCAGCAGATTGACCTCCTTTCAGATCACCAGCAGCATGGACTTTGTTTTGATGCCCGAGCTGCCGAGAGCACCATCCTCCTCCATTACTCTAGCCGAATGGATGGAGTCGTTAAAGAAAGGCCATGAGGACACTAAAAAGCGCTGGCGGAAGCCACAGAAGCATACAAAAAACAAGCTGACAAATACCGATCTTTCCAGGCCCCCTTCCATGTGGGAGATTGAGTTTACCTATCAACCAAATACATTAAATTGAAATTACCTGGGATCTAAATTCTTAGGGCCTTTTCTGATAGTGAAAATAATTAACCCAGTGACAGTTCAGCTTAGTCTCCCATGCATACTAGGGAAAGTATATCCAGTCTTTCACTGCAGCTTGCTGAAGCCAGCAGTCAATTCAAGACTGAGACCACAGACCCGACCAGCACCCAAATCCATAGTGGTGCAAGAGGAGACCCATTATGAGGTTAAGAGAATTTTAGACTCTAGATTATACAGGGGTCGATTGCAATATTTAGTTCATTGGAAAGGATAGCCTTTGTCTGAGGCTACTTGAGTTAAGAGCTGGGATGTAAAGGCAGATAGACTAGTAAAACAATTCCATGATAAATTCCCTGATAAGCCAAAGGATCCTACGTTCTTCTCATTCCAGGACACGATCATTGGTTTGGGGGGGGGCAGCCTGTCAGCCGTGGAGGCCACCTTTTCTTTTGGATCTTCAGGGCTGCCACACTTAGTGCTGTGAGAAATTAGGAGTGGGGTTTGCATGGAATTGGTAGAAGTATTTAGCCAAAACATCCCAGATGTGCCAATATGACATCTCTAATAAAACAGAACTTTAAGGAATTGCCTGCTTTGGAGTCTTCATTGGTTGGGGGTATTATTTGGAACCCTGACAGTTTATTTTGAAAAAAAGATTCAAAAGTAAAATGTGAAACTTATACATTTATATGTGAGTGCTTTCTACTGTGTCTATTCTATATTCTCCTCTACTGCTATTTCTACATTGTTAATTATTATTGCAATAATTATGTTCTTTTATATGTAATTACTATTGCATGAACTCTATACTATACTTATAGGATAGCTATTTGCATTATTACAACATTTCCTCTTTACTATTACTATATGCTGTAAGATTACTAGCAACACTTCTTACAAATCCTGTACTGCCTTATGTCTTAATTCAGGGGTGTCAAACCCACGGCCTGTGGGTGGGATGAGTCATGCGCTGGCCACGCCCATCCCCATTTTAGTGAAGGGGGAAAAAGTCGCAATATGACACGTGACAGCGCAAGTTTGACATCCCTGTCTTAATTCATCTCTCTCTCTGGGATTCCTGCTCTGTTGAATAGCCAGTCTGTTCACTCCCTCTGAAGGAAAAACACCTTTTATTCAGCTGCTTTTCTTGTTAGCTGGTGGCTGCAGACTTTCCAAAACATGAAACTCTTGCATTCTCCTTCTACACCTGTTTCAAGGTTGCAGTTTTATTGGCAACTCTGCCTTGCTGATGCTGGGGAAAAGGCTCAAATGGGGGAGGGGGGCTGGGGGGGTGGGAAGGCGGCAGCCTAGCTGCCTATAATTATTCTAAACAGCCTGCTCTTTCACATACCTATAGTTGCTTTTGCTATAGATTTCAAGCATGTAAGTGTACAGTGCTCTAAAAATAACATAATATGAAATAAGGAAGAAGGGTTAACAAAACACTAGAGTTTTTTCAATAGATTCTTAGATTTGAATTCTGAAGTTTTATTATTTTTAAATCTATTTTTATTTTTTCTGTTCTGTTCTGTTCTGTTCTATTTTGTAATGGTAGAAAATATATATAAAAGATCTCCCTGTAGATTAACAAGCCTCTTTTATTACTCAAAGAGAGGAGTTATTTTATTCAGGTATGAATTAAGAAATCAGAAATACTAAATATGTATCAATGAAGAAAACCGTTCTCAATACTTGTAATCAAATCCCTTTTAAAGACTCTATTCAAAGTTACATCTTTCAAATGTCATACTATTGTTACTTAGAAGTTGCATTCCAAAGGTCCTATTCCTAAATTCATAAAATATTAAAAATCAGTTCTCCCAAATGAAATAGTTCTTTAGAAAAAAATAAAGCGAGAAACTCCAATTTACTACCATTTCTCACAAAATAGGAAGCCATGGGCAGTTTGCCTGCAATACAGCACTTTAACCACTGAGCACTGAAATAAGTAAAGATTTCAGTTGTTTTATTGTTTAGGATATATTATTCACTGTTAAATTTTAAAAATCCTTTTTAATTATGACACAGCCTGGCCATACATGCAGCATGAACTTCTACTGAAAGCCATTATACTGCCTTCAGATGACATTGAAAAACAAATCATCTATCAATGGTTTGCAACTGCTCCTGTTTTGGGAAAGAAACCCACTGGATATCTTAATGGCTGATCAGAGTGGGGGTTCTGCCCTGTCATTCAAATGCATAGTCCTATTCAGTGCATTATACATTTGTGCAATTAGAGAAGCATCACTGCTGTCAAGCAAAGAGCAAAGACAATTTGGACAGCATGTGAGCTGGTGTTTTACTGCTATAATGTCAGAGGTTGAAGGCAACAACCTATAACAGTGATGGCGAACCTTTTCAGCATCGAGTGCCAAAAAGGGAGCATGCGCTCGCTCGTCTAGGCCGCAACCCGGAAGAGGAGCTGCCCAGGGCGCATGCCCAAAAATGAACTTCTGGTTTTGGGCGCACACATGCGCACTGGCCAGCTACCCTTCCAGGTTTCTGGTGCACATGCGTGTGTGACGATCAGCTGGCTGGCATGCATGCTCCTGCAGAAAAATGGAAAACCAGCTCTTCCAGTTTCCGGTACTTCCACACGCAAAAAGGCCAGCTGATTGTTGTGCGTGCGTGCGCGCCAGAAACCTGGAAGAGGAACGGGCACCACCAAATGTGCCAGGTGACATGGCTCTGCGTGCTACTTCAGGCAGATGTGCCATAGGTTCACCATCACAGACCTATAACCAAAGTATATTCTGGGTATTATCCAGCAAAGAGTGCATAACCAGGCAGACATATAACCCCTTAATTAAACAATAATCAATAAGATGCAAGAAAATAAAATGAAATCAAAGGCTAAAAAAAACCAAGAGATATCTAAACATTAGGAATCTAAGCATGTGAATTTGTGAGGCTTTTTTGAGAAATAACATCAGAACTACCTACTTCCAAGTAAAGTTGCATAGGTTGGATTTAAATCTTGTATTGAAGGCCTTGGAAGGAAGGCAACAACCTTGTAAACATCTTAACTTTAGTAGAAACTACCATGGCTTCTTGGGTAAAATTTGGTTTCCAACTGTTGCAAAAGGTAAACTGAGAAGATACATAGTAGATTGCTAGTACACTGCTACCCTACACTCAGAGACCTACACCAGGGGTGTCGAACTCAATTTCATTGAGGGCTGCAACAGGGTTGTGTTTGACCTCGGGGGGCTGGGGTGGGTGTGGCCAGGGTGGTTGTGGCCAGCTCAGTGTCACTCATGTCGGGGGTGCCTTTGGTGGCCTGAGTGCTCTGCCACCGAAAATGGGCTCCCAAGTTCAGTTTCTGGTTGCGATGGCCTCCTGCAACCCTCTGCCAGTGAAAATGGAGCTCGGGAGGGCCACATGCAACCCTACCGAGCTCCCTTTTCCCTGGCAGAGGCACAGCGGACTGGTCCTTCACTGTTTCCAGGGCGGCCCCGCAGGCCAGATCTAAGCATCCTGTGGATCCAGCCCCCGAGTCTTGAATTTGACACCCCTGACCAACACCTTTAAAAAGTGGCACACAACTAATATTGGATTTGTTTTTGTGGCGATCCAGTGATTTCAGTGGAAATTTGTGACAATACAGTTCATTTGAAATGAATGTAGCTAAAGAGTAGTTTCATGTGTTCATAATTTATATTCATGCACTAAACATGCACATGCAGTACATGCACATCTACTCTAATGCAAGAGAATTACATGCCAAGCATGTTAGGTCATCTAGACAATTACAAATGCATCCACATACAAGCTCAATTATACTTTTAAGGCTTGTGCACACATTGTCTACCCAAAGTGGATGTCATCTGCCCTGTGGAAACTAGTTTCCCCAATGAAGTCTCACTTACCTCTAGTGAATTAGCTCTAGCTCATCTTAGAGCTAGCGTGCTGCTCCCTAAAGGTAAGCAAAGCAGTTTAACAAGGAGTAAATTTAATGTGTGCACAAGCCCTAAGGGATACACTTGCATTCAGATATACAAACAGGTGACTGTTAAATGATTTAGACTATTTGAAATATCCTCCAAAGTGAAACAGATAAAAAGGAAGTAAACACATAAAGAAATATAACGTTGACTTATTTCACACACACACACACACACACACACACACACACACACACACACACACACACTTAGATTCTAGCCCTATTGAATTATGATAAATATATTTGCAGAACCATTCCTATATACCAATACTGTACATGATCTGTTCTATAGTCTAATTATACTACAGACTGAAATCTCAGCACATCACAAATACAGATTGTCAAGTGTTTTGTTTTTTTAAAATTACTAGGAAATTCCTTGTTTCATAAAGAAAAATTCTAGGGTTTCCCAAATCTTTTCTAGACTTCTTTTTCCCAATGCTAGATTTATAATGCTTATTTTTTTACCCAAAGCAGCAGCATGCCACAAACTGATTAATTTTCAGTTTTGCAAGTTCATACTTTTGTTTTGTACTGTATTCAGTTTAATCCAAATTAAAAAAAATCAGGATAAACATTCATATTGAAATCCATAGTGAAAGGTGTAATTTCACATAATAAGAATCTAAAAGACTATTTTTTAAAAATTATTCCTTCTGCGTATATTTTAACCTAAAATGCACAAATGAATTTTGACCCTGTGTTGCGTAATTAATTAATTAATACTAATTCATAGTTTTACCTGGAGAAAGATGTGCAGTGCAGTGCAGCTGTTGAAGGGTAACAAAAGTGCATGTCTTCCAAGAACACTGTTAGAAATGTTTCCAAAACGCATTTCTCCAGATGCAACTCTGAATGGAGCACTAAGGGCTTCATTAGCATGCCTTGCCAATCCAACAATGAATTATGTGTGTGTGTCGGGATGGGGGTGAGCAAATATGCTTCCAGTTACTAAAAATGGAGATTATAACAATGGAAATTTTTTCACAGTGGATGTATACACAGGACAAAAATGATCCAGATTGCATGCCATAACAGCTAGAAATTATAGTCCAATAGTTAAAGGGCAACAGGTTGGGGAAGGCTAGTATATAAAAGGTATTTCTGAATTATATAGAATTATTTTATACTTTCAGGAATTGACTTATTATTTCTAAGGAAGAACAGAGCATGTTTGTTTTAGAAGCCACTTTCTACCACTTTCTAGTATTGGAAAATAGTTATCTATTGCATGTGTTTCCCATTTTTCTATCATGGAGGTCCTAAGATTCTCACATCCAGATGTTGATTTTTTATCTGTTTTTTTGGAACTTTGAGCTATGAACAATTCTGTTTTGTTCATTGGTTTCCTAATTAGCAGTCTCAGCAAAACCTTTCTGCTCGATCACTTGGTAGCAAACTGCCAATAATTCCTTGTCACCAGTTTTTATAACTTTTGTGTTTTTGATCTGCTGTGTTTCAAAGGACTCACAACTGTACTGATATATTTTAGTTTAGATTTCATGTTGAAGGTTCTGAAAAGTATAATTACTTATCTTTACATGTTTTGCTCATTTTTGTTTTACATTTTTGAAGCGGATTGGGAAATCAGAAATCTGTGTAAAGACTGGAATCGGGAGAAGATGGAAAGCTGCATTTCTTCCTTCATTTTCATATTTTTATGCTCTTAAGAATTAAGTATAGTTCTGCACATATGGCAAAAATAAGAAATGGCTATGGCTAGATCTCCATATAAGATTCAATAAATGAATTTGAGATGAAATTAATAAATTAAGCTTTATGATGAATTGAAAACTAACTGTAGGTTTATTCCTTTTTTTCTGAACATGCTTTCTACTATTTCAGGATAGTTTTCAGATAGTCATAAATAATTCCCTTTTATACTCCTCCTCAAAGCTATGCTTTTAGCTTACTCAAATTTGCTGTAGTTTTTGTGATTTTCCTACAGCAATATTTCTTAAAATCCATTAGATGGAACATCAGTGTTTCCTGAATAACGCCAAATCCAAAATAAGTATTTTATGGAGTTTGGATCCATTCAGTTTAACTAGTCATAAAAGTTCTCTGTTCATGAATAAAGAAGAAAAATTGGCAGATTTCTTCTCAGTCTGAAGCTATTTGCAAAAAAGACTAATAACTTTAAAATAAGTTATTAAGAATATAAGCTTTAAGTTAAAAGACTCTGACAACTATAATCCTGCAATATATATCTGAAAGGTCATTTTCATACTTAAATATTCCAAAACCAAATATTGAAATAGGCTGAAGGTTACACTATTTTTAAGATGTTTTTTCGCTCTATCACTTGAGGTAATATATTGTGATGTATAAACTCATATATCCCATTAAGAATTGCAATTGATGTATTAAATGTAAGGGAATTTTAAAATTTTAAATGTAAGGGAATTTTATGAACACATATTTATTTATTCCCTGTTTTTTTAAAAAGATAAAACATCAAAGATGCATTTTTTTCAAAATTGTTAAAAAGTTTTAAGAAATACTTTTTTCCATTATAATGAAATTTAGTTTCAACTGAAAAACACTTTAATGCATTCACACCCGTGCACATATACATATATACACACTTGTGTGTTTGCGCGCGCACACACACACTGATTATATACATCTGACTTTTTTACCCTTGCCTTCTGTTTTTCTGGTGATTAAATGCCTTTCAGTCAAATTGTCTCTGCATGGCAAAGTCCGTGCAGATGAGACTTCACAGTGTTCCTATCTAATGCATCTATCACCTTTCATGACAAAGTAATTAATGCCAAGAAAGGCTCATTTTATACAAACTTGTTACTTTTGCAACCATTTTTAGAGATCCGCTACAGACTAATTTATTTAGTTAGTGCAGGCTATATATGATATCTGATTTTGGAATCAAGTAAAAAACTAATATCGTGTAGTCTATTCAGAAATGTTCCTTTTCTTCTTCCCTCCACCCACCATTCCAGTTTGTGCAGAGCAAGCCAGCATACAGGCACGCAAGACAGGCTCACAAACCATGAGCAAAGCAAAACTTTCATGGTAGGAACGACAAACAAATGATGCAATTGGTAAGTGAAGGGGGAAAGTTTTCAATTTGTTCTGCAAAAAACAATGCCTATTTGTTGGGTGGCTGGGTGGACTGCCACAGAGCAGGATTATTTTTGAAGGTACAAATTGATATAAAGGGCAATTCAGTTTCTTATTCTATAGGAATATGTGCAATACGACTTCAAACATTTCAGAACAAACTCCATCTTTAATTGATTGCAAATTATCAGTGCATCAGATATGCAAAAAAGTTAGAAGAAATTCAAAATAGCTTAATAAGAAATGTTAGAATTAAAGCAAAGATTAAAAGAGAAACTTCAAACATGCCAGGTAATAAAAAGACGTATGCAAAAATTTTAGGGTCTGTATAGTAGAAGGGTATTCTTTAGAGGTGAAGTGGAACCAATATTAATGTCATCTGACCTTCAACACTACTTGGTACTGGGAAGAAAAACAACCCTACTCAACTTTTCTGCTCTATAAATAATTTTAACTTAATCAATCTCTGCTGTTCCATATTTAACTAACCTTAATTAAATGTATTAGTGTCCTGTACTATTTAGAAAATAAACTCAACATTCCTAGCGATCCATAAACCCTCTTCCCTCATGTTTTTTAGAAATTCTTAAAAGGCAGTTTTATTTTACCGGGATTTCAATCCTAATTAGGATTATTGGTGTATACATTGAGGCCATTTATTTTTTGTTTCAATACTAGTATTATTAAAAGCATTGCTACTTTTAAAAATAATTTGATTCCTATGATTACTTATTTATATTATAACCTGTAACTTGCCCATAGTCTGTTGTTTTGGGTGGGCTATAAAATCTGCACAATCTGTCAATCAGTGTCACATTTCACATATTTTCCTGCTAAATAATGTGGCTGTCCTATGGAGAATGGAACGTATGTGTGATTAATCTGTCTGATCTTAGGTCCAAATCAGAATTTTATCTGGAATGGGAATTAGCTCAGTAAAATTTACTGAATATTCTGAAATTGCAAATATTATTGGGGTGGTGTTATAATTAAATAATGGATTTTGCCAAACATAATTCCCTCAGTTTATGATAATGAATAATATCTCTATAACTGCAGCTGGTCAAGATCTCTGTAGATACTCACACAGAAGCAATGCCGAATAGTGAACAAATCACACAGATAATGTTCGCAGTGCCAAAATATTCTCTGAGCTGGAATTTAGCTGGTACTAATGATTTTTTAAAAAAATTTAGAGTAATTCCTCCACTCATGAAGTTTTTTTCCATGAATAATTGGGAGACAAATAATGTAATTTCATTTAATGTGTAATATGTTATTATAGAATGTTAGCTTAATTGTTAAGTCTTGTGGATTCAAGATTGAAGAAAAGAACTTGGAAAAATAAAGATCTTTGCAATTGTTTTTCCATATCTGGTTCCGACTATTCCACCTCGAAAGAGTTGCCCTATAATTCTTTGTGAAGTGGCAAGTACTTCATTGCCCTAGGAAATTTAACATAGTTTTGGAAAATCAGTCTCGACTATTTCTACAACTTCCCAGGACAGAAACTTGCTTATTATGCATTCACTCCACAAACTTTTCATAGATTTTTTTTCTACTATACAGTTTTTATTCATGCCAGGCTGATTATGAGGGAAAGAAAATGATGCAACAGTCAGAAAATCTCCAAAGTTGTTCTAAAACATAAAGAAACAAGCATAAACAAAAACAGAAGAAAATAAGCAATCCTTAAAAAAACTTTAAATAAAAAGGGAGGGAGAAAGAAGGGAAGAGAGTAAAAAAAGAAGAGATTAAAAAACCCAGAAAAGACAAATGAATATTAAGAGCAGGCACATTCATGGACAGACGCCAGCTACTTACGGTCACCTCGGTGATTGCTATATCAACAATGCTACCCACAACAATCAAGGCGTCAAATGTATTCCATGCATCACAGAAATAGTGCTGCATGTGTCAGGGAAACCAAAAAAGAAAAAAGAAAAAAGAAAAAAAAGAAAGAAAAAAGAAGAGAAAGAAGAAAACAAACAGGAGAGAGAAGGAAAAAGGGTATAAAAAACCCAAAGAAAAACCAAAACAAACAAACAAACAAACAAACAAATAAATAAATAAAGCATGAAAGAGGGAGAGAAGAGAAAAAAATAAGGAAAGAAAGAGGTTATGTGGGCATAGTAAAAACTCTCTTACCACTCTACAGTACTGGTTGCTCATACCTCTGTAACATGATGGAGGGTATCAATAAAAAGCCTGGTTAGTTAGAAAGTTACACTCAAACATGTCTGGTTTGGTTTGGTTTCATCTTTTGGGGAGGGGAAAAAAGCACACATACCCCAATCTCTGTGCGCCTTCACCAGCCACCAGTTGTGACCAGTGAAAAGAAAGGAGGTCTTTAACCCTCCTCCTTTTTTCCCCCCCAGGGAGAAGGACGATGGCAAAGTCAATAAAAGCATGACTAGAGGGAAGAAAACATAAACCAGAAAAAAAAAAGAAGATAACAAGTAAAGAAGAAGAGGAGGAGGATTTGGTGGCATCCTAAGGAGGGTAGAGTTATACTCACATTAGTTTCACTGAGAATGACGTCTATAATGCTGCCAATTACGATGAGGAAGTCAAAAATATTCCAAGGATCACTAAAGTAACCCTACATAAGGGAGGGGCAGGCAGGATGGGGATTAAAAAGGAATGTTAGACAGACAGAAACAGTTCAGAATTGGCATTAGAATCACTGCCCTGATAATGCCAGGGGCTGTAGAAGAGCAGCTAGGACCAGGTGTTTCCACATAAGCACACAAGTTGGCATTACTCAAACATGTAACCCCATTGAAAGCAAAGGGATCAAGTGTTTGTGTAAGGACTACCTGTGTGTATGCAAATTGGGGTTAGATTAATTCTGACTAATGTGAAGGAGTCCTTCCTTTACTATTTTGTATTTTCTTTTGGTCTTTTTATGTTTCATACCACTGATTTGTGGGTGGTTCATTAGAGAATAGCACTAATAGGAAACAAGTTGTTCCCACAGATGAATTCTAAAAGATTGTCTAGAGCCTAAAACAGAGCATTCTTTATATTCTGAGGATAATAACCTCATAATGGCCATTGGTTGCATTGTGCTCAGAGTCAATTAAACTATAACTGACATAAATCAGCTGTATTTGGGATACCCTGCAGACAGAGGATAACTGAGTAGAAAAGAACTTTCTTGATTATGAAAAAATGGATCTTTACCAACAGCTTACGTGGCTTTAAGGCCTACTGAAGTCAAGTTTCTCCTTTTATACAGACAATAACAGCTGTCATCGTTCATCCATATACTTTCATATTTATTTAATTTATCCATTACTGTAGCATTAGATCCACTTTAATATTAAAATGAATTTGTGTAAGGTAGGGTTTAAACTAAAGATTGATATCTTATAAATCCTGAGGTGGAATTTACTCTGTTTTTAAATTAAAAACTTGGGTAAATTTCTAAGTATTTCAGACATTTTTGCAAGACTTGCAAAAATTCTTTTTCACACATTTATATTTTAAAATCATCTTCCCACTTTTCTCTTATCCTATTAAATAGTGCAGGGGTCTCCAACCTTGACAACTTTAAGCCTGGCGGACTTCAACTCCCAGGATTCTGGGAGTTGAAGTCCACCAGGCTTAAAGTTGCCAAGGTTGGAGACCCCTGAAATAGTGATTTCTGCTTGTTTACTATTTTGTTCTAATCTGATTTCCCTGTTTCTCCAGCTGTGATCAATTTTCAAAGAAACCAAACACAAGTGGCAAAGGAGATGTTGTTCTTAGTACAGGAAACTACAGGTCATGGGTGAAATGTGAGCCTGAATTCCCAAGATTTTTTAAACAAAAAAAAAAAAAAGGGGGGGGGGAGGGAAATGAGAAAAGCAATTAGTTCCAACCCTGATGAAAAACCAGGTTTAGAAATGTTATGAGGAAAGCAGTTAGAATTCACAGCTAGGCTATACTCTGAATCAAGATTGGGTAGTTAGATTGCAATCCAATTAAATATCCCTGGATTGAAGAGCTTTCTGATTTTTACTCCTCAACAGTTGGAGGAACTGTTAAGAGTGTTTTGTGGGGAGAAAGTAAAAGAGAGGGTGAAATTAGAAAGAAAATGCATTTTTGAAACATACATAAGGAAAATTTCCAGGTAAACTTTGAAACATCATGGGCTAGTTTGAATTCAGCACTTTAATTATGGAGGAATAATTTTCTATTTATTATCCCATTAAAACAGAACTGAGTGCATTGGGAATGGAAGAAAGCCTCAGTAGAAGATACATCATTCAATATTCTGCCTATAAATTTAGAGGTAAATGTTAAAATTAGTGTCGATCGTCGCCAGCATCTCTAGGAACTAGATCAACCTGGAATAAATATGGAATTAGACATTTACATCAAAGAAAAAAAATGAAGATTAAAAGGCACAGAGATTTTGAATAATAACATAATACAAACATTCAATGCATACAAGACCTTCATGTCCTCTTATCACCAACAGATGAAAGTTTTGAAAACTAAACCAAACCTGTTTCAATGAAATGTGGGTAGCCACATTTTTGGACACTAAACCATAAACAGAATGTATACTTTTTAAGTCTTTCTAGCATATTTCAAATGATTCTTAAGGGCCAAATTAGATGTGATTTAAAATAAATGTCTTGTTTTATTTTAAAATCAAATATCCATTGCAGTGTCAAGTATCCAGATTGAAATTAGAACAGTTAATTCTCTTCCCTTATTCATGCCATGTAAGTAAAAAGCTGCCATTGTGAATAGTAGAGTCAATGGACGTATAATTTCAGTTGGGACTACAGAGATATGAAGGTTTAACTACCACTTCCCTCATGTCTTTGCCTCCATCTGGATTCCCTACTCCTTCTCTCTCAGTTCTAGCTATTTGAAATTAGCAATATCCATGACAGATCTATTTAGTTTATCTCTCAAAGCTACATATACCAACTGTAATTTTTTTTTGGTATACAGTTTTGAAACATTTCATAATTTTACAAACTGCGCCCAGTAAAACACAAAATAGTCTACTGTGGCTACAATTATTATTGTGTACATTTTGGTAAGGTTTTCATGACAAATACTAAATTACTTATTACATGCTGTCTTTACTTATGCCCCAAAACAAAACTTGAAATTAATACTTCTACATGTGCATCAGTGTAACCAATAAACCACAATGTTCTTCATAGGAATAAACTTTACTAGTCTTGGACCTGATTGTAAGTCTTATTAATTTATTGATATACTGGTTTTTAGGAAATTAGACACTGCTAGGAAAAATATTTGTATATTTATCAAGCTATTGATGTTGAATCAGGGTTTGTTTTGAATCAGGATTGGCAAGAAAAAAGTCACTGTTGTTGTACCAAATATAAACTATTTATATTTAGATAAAGGAATAAGGATTTTAAAAATAGCTTTAATATGAGAGAATGAGTCTATTCCCACTGAATATTTTAGAATTCATGGCCATCCACATTATGCCTTTTAATCTTTTGAGTTCTTGGCTGTTGGCTAGGGAGATAAGTTTTTTTTTTTTGCTTCCAATCATTATTAGGCTATTATTTTACAAAACAAAGTTTCATAATAAAAAAAAGGATAACTAAAAACTAACCAAATTCAGAATAAAGCAGATCTTGGTGATTTCAAGGGGATTTGCCAGATTTTCTAGCTTTACCAACTAAGATTACCAACAATATGTTGGCTCAGTCATTTAGTGAAGTAAATACATGAGGTTTTAAATGAATCCATTACAGTAAAGTTCTGCTCCATTAGAATATAGATCTAAAACTCAGGATAGACCAAGATTTATTTTGTAGAACTTAAGCTATTTTCTCAAACCAGCATCTCTTATGCAAGAGGTATCTATCACAGAACTACAGTATTCTGAGTTCATAATAATCAAATAATAGTTTAGTGTTGTAAAGCTTCCTGTCTTTTAGTTTCAGCTTTTTTTTACTACATACCATTGTGTAGTAAACATGAACAAGCTGAAATAATAATAAAAAATTATAATTTGATTGAAAGTAGGAACATTTAGAAATGGGGCAGGCAAACTTTTAATGACAGAGGTTGCATAATAATTTTGCCTGGCAGGGTTAAGTGAAGCCAGGATTTTCAAATGAGTTTTCTTTAAGTTTGGGGAGGGGTTTTTGTTTTGCTTTTTAATGCTGACTAAGATTCTTTTAGGACTTACAGTACACTTTATTTTGTTTTAATGTTTCTCACTTCAAAGTGGCTAGAAACGGTTACTTTTAGCAAGTTGAATAGTAGCTTTGAAGAGTCCCCAAAAAGGATTTAGAGCCTGTATGGCGCCCTGGTGCCCCATGTTGCCAAATCCTGGTGTGATCAATCCTGAACTCAGCTCTCCACCTAAATTTCCAGAAAGTCTGGATTTTAAAAAAATTGCTAAGCCTTGTTGGGATAATATATTTATAACCACTATAAATCAAGTAAATAACATATTTTGCAAAACTCTTACTATTCTTTACTATTTACTCTAGTCTACTTTTCTATTTCTTTATTATTTTACCCATTGAAAAAATGTTCTTTAAAGGAAATTTCTTTTTAAGTATGTTAGCTTGATTTTGTGGCTGACAAATTGCTATCAACAGTTACCAAAAACTCATTGAAAACCAAGTGTCTGAAACTGTTTCCTGGGCCACATGATTTATCTCTATGTAAGAGCTTTAGAAAGGGAACCGCTTATTGAAGCAATGACTCCTCAGTCTAGGAAGGAGGAGGCATTTTCCCATCAGAAAATTTGTTGTGAGTTTCTTCTTCTCCCAAGAGAAAAAAAGCTAGGGAGGGTTTAACGGAAAACAAATTGATAGCATTGTTTATTTTTGCAACTGAAATGGTTAGAGTGAAACAGTTAATCTCCCACCCAATGGGAATCCTCTTGCTTTCTTGTCAGAGGTAGAGTTAGGTTATCATTCTGTTTAAAATTCCAGAAGAGTTCCCAGACCTCAAGCAGGAATTCCTTTATGTTACAGAATGCCCTGACATTTTGTTTTAACTCGAGAGACAGGAGGCTAGATAGTTTTTCCTCAGAAATAATAGTTTGGCTTCACTGTTAAAGACAATCCTTTTTTTCTAGCAAACCATTTCATAATCAATTAAATATGAAAAATCCCATCAAATGTACACAGTAGGTGGGTGGTATGGAATCTCATTTGTGCAAGGAAAAAAGCACCTGTCAAACCGGCCCTTGGTTTCCTTGCCTACCCTCAGCTTATCCTTCGTCTACTCAAAAGTTTTCTTGGTCTTTCATGCTGAGTGGAGAGAATAAAGTAGATAGGAGTGCAAATTTCCTCATGTTTGTTCTATTTGTTCATGAAGTATTTCATGAACCTGTCCAGATAGCCACAGGAACCCATGAGCCATGTCTGCTTGTTGCTTATGTCAACAAACAACAAAACCTGTTAAAAGAAGCTCTCATTTAGCATCCCTTGGCTAAATACCATCCCTACAGCCCATTTGAAAATCAGCAGCATTCATCAATAAGTCTCTCTTTCTCTGTTTGGCTGCAGCTCACAGTGCCACAATAAAGCCCTTCTTCCCTACATCTATTTATTTATTTATTTAGTCACAACAGTATATATAAGCATAAGCATGAAAGTAACTATATAATATATAAGCATATATATATAAGCATAAGTATGTAATAACTATATTAATTGGATATAATGAAAGAAAACAATAGGACAGGAATGGTAGGCACGTTTGTGCTCTTTAGTTCAGTAGTGTCCACAGGATAGGATAGGGTCAAAATAGCAGGTGACATATGTAAACTAGGATGGTATTTTAATCATGATGCTGCCACCTCCACGTTGCTTTGATCTTTCACTGATCTCATTGTCCAATTGATCAGCAATCAACTAGTAAGAACAAACTGCAGTGCAATTAAACAGTTGAAATGACTATTTTCCTTAGGACTATTTCAATAGGAACTGGGTTTAAGGTTTTTCTTCTCAACCCCACCTATCTTGTTCAAGATAGTTTTTTTTTCTCTCCTACTATGAGTAAGTGAAAACTTCTTTCTTGTAGGCATCAGGGTGATGGGGAGAGTGAGCAGGTTGTAGAGTCTGGCTGGCCACTGTGACAAACAAAACACTGGACTAAGATGAGCCTTGACATGATCCAGTCAGACTATTCTTATATTCTTTAAGCTGATCTTTCTCAATCCAACTATGCTTTCCATTTTTGATAACCCCAGGCAGACTAATGTAATCAAAAGTCTGAGATACTTGTCAGTGAATTTCCTTATTCTAGAAAAATAGTTCTAAATAGTCCTAAAAAATACATTCTCGTTATTTTGTTGATATTCTGCAGCAATAACAGTTAGATTTGTATTTTATTTCATTTTACTTCATTTGCATTTTATTTAATATTTAATGTTTTAATTTTGGAAAGTTAAGTACCCCAACTAAAAATATTTAAATTTCGTACATTTTTGTTATTCCTTAAATGAGTTAGTTGAACAGCGTTATCCTGTGCAATTCATGTTTATGTCACCAAAAAATGTAATTGAAAGCAATAGTTGTACAGTATATGTGGTAACTGGCAATTATGAGGCAGCAAAAGATGGCTTCAGCCAGGTTCACTTCAGAGTTGAAGTGAACCTGGAGCTTTCAATGGGTGCGTTACTCAGAACACTGACAATAACTGGATTTCATTCTAGCCACTGTGTATCTTGGACTCCACTTATTAATAAAAATATAAAGGTGGAGCCTTCCTATCATTTTTAATCTTTCCAACCCAGGCCTGAATTAACTGGGAGAGTGCTGATCACTTAATGCAACTAAATTATCCCACTGTTCTTGGTCTGCAATGTTTTGGAAATTTTTCAATTTTTATTCCCAGAGTCAATGAATTCTGTTGTTTTATAGAAATATATTCGATAAGTGGTGCAAAAGTTTTATCATAAATCCTTGACATACTTGTGTATCGTTTACACACTAGTTGGACCTTATGGTACTGGCTAATTCCCTTCCATGTTGCATTGGCTTTGAAGACCCATTTATTTTCTTTCCTGTGGGTGTCTTGACAAGTTTTTATGTGTCATTATTATGAAGAGATTTGGTTATGCACAGGGGTAAAATGCTCCCGGTTCGGACCGGATCACGCGATCCAGTAGCGATGGGGGCAGGTAGTTCGGAGAACTGGTAGCAAAAATCCCTGCCCCCTCCCCCAATGCCCATGCCTTGCTGTTCCTCTTTTCTGTCCCTGAAGCGCTCGGTGGTGATATAGCTGCAAACAGCCTTAAATGACTGCCACAGCACTTCAAAGGGCCGTACTGCAGCTGATCAGCACTGTAGGCAGCTAGTAGACCAGTGCCTCTATTTTTAAAGAAGGTAGACCGGGGCCTGCAGGTAAAAGGCAATTGGTAGACCGGGGTCTGTTTTTAAAGAAAGTAGACTGGGCCTCTCAGTAAAAGGCAATTGGTAGACCGGGGTCTGTTTTTAAAGAAGGTAGACCGGGCCTCTCAGTAAAAGGCAATTGGTAGACCGGGTTCTCTATTTTTAAAGAAGGTAGACTGAGGCCTGCAGGTAAAAGGCAATTGGTAGACTGGGGTCTGTTTTTAAAGAAGGTAGACCAGGGCCTCTCAGTAAAAGGCAATTGGTAGACCGGCGCCTCTATTTTTAAAGAAGGTAGACCGGTGCCTCCCAAGTTTTGTATACTTTATTATTTTTATTATTTATTACTATTGACCATGCCCATTCAGTCACCTGACCACCAAGCCACACCCACCAATTAAGCCACGCCCACAAAACCAGTAGGGAAAATTTTTAGATTTCACCCCTGGTTATGCAGCTTTTCCCTTTTTTTTTCTGGCTCAGTGACTGATATTTTCTTGATATCTTTCAGTGAGCAGAGTTTTGTTACCTCCTTCTTTGAACACTAGGAAAGCCTTTAGGGTGGAGTGCCTTTCTTGGATCTCTCTGATCATCTGATCGGTGGCACCTCATTTTCTCCTACCTACTCTGCCATACCAGCTTGTGATAAAGATTTCCTTTGAAGCCTCTAGTCTTGGCTCACTGCCTAACTAGATGTGGGGAACATGTTCTGACACCTCCAAATTTTATTTTTCTCCTCATCAAAATCGGTAACACTATGCATCTTGACAGGTGTAGAGCAGATTCTAGGATTTTGTATACCGAGACGTATTTTTTGTATCCAACCATGATTTCTGTCATACATCTGCAAATTCAGTTTGATCCTCTTTTCTTCTGACATACAAGCCTAAATCTTAACCTGTCATGTATCCTACACTGAGCTGCTTTCCATGTTAAAATGTATGGTATAGGGGATTGCATTTATAGTTTTGCTTGGGAACCTAATTTGCACTGGTGGATGTAGTGATTGTTTCTTCCCAATATTGCATCACTGCAGCATATATCTCATCATCTTCTGCTGACTGCCAATTGCCAGAACAATGGCAGTTCGAATCTCACCAAGCTCAAGGTTGACTAAGTCTTCCATCCTTCCGAGGTTGGTAAAAGGAGGACCCAGATTGTTGGAGGCAATAGGCTGACTCTGTAAACGTCTTAGAGAGGGCTGTAAAGCAGTATATAAGTCTAAGTGCTATTTGCCATTTTATTCTGTGTTTTCTTTTGTACAGTCTGCTTTTGTCACTACTTTATGTTCATCTCATATTATCTGTGCACAGTACCTGAGGCTTTCTCCTAAATCACATTTCTTTGAATTTCTCTAATTCTTGGATCTTCTTGTTTGGTCAGTAAATCTTGAATAGTCATCTATAGAAGATAACAAATATATAATTTTCCATCTAGTATATTTGTATTGACCTACAAATATTGCTGTGAATAAACTCTGAGGGTTCCTTTGTTTCTTTATCTCTTCTTTTGGAAAAAAAATGGTCCTGTATCTTGTCCTGATCCAATAGCAGGGTTGTTATGATTGATTTACATGTGGTCATATTTTCTTTTTTTTCTTTTTGCATATTTTTTTAATTTTTATTTCTCATAAGCATATTTAAGTATACAGTCTCTTATCCAACATTAATCATTGATCATTCATCTTATCCTTTAACTTTCATTTTTATTTGTTCGGGGCTGTTCTTTTATCATTTCTTTTTCTTTGTTTTACTACAACCTTTCCTCTTCTTCTTCCCTCCTCTTTCTTCTTCTGTTCCTTTCTACTTTCTTCATTCCTCCTCTCCTCCCCTTCTACTTCCCCTCCGGTTCCCCCACTCCTCTCTTCTTCCTCCCTTTCTATCCCTCTCTTCTACTCTTCTTTCCCCTCCCTTTAATTTTTTAATATTTTTTAATATTTTAAATTTTAACTGGGGTTTTATTATTATATGGTTTATAATTTTAAATTTTAAACTTTTAAATGTTGGCCATTTTTTCTAATATGCTCGGTTTTAAATTGTTGTTTTAATTGTACATTTTTGTGTTTTTTATCTTTTGGCTGTACACCGCCCTGAGTCCTTTGGGAGAAGGGCGGTATAAAAATTTAATAAATAATAATAATAATAAATAATAATTCCTCTCCTTCTCCCTCTCTTCTATCCCTCTCTCTCCTTTCCTCTCTTCTCCCCTCCTTCCTGCTCCCTATTGCTCTCTCCTTTCCTACTCTTTTATTGTATCCATTTTCAATTTAATCTAGAATGATATTTGAGCAGCCCCACATGTGGTCATATTTTCAAGCCTTTGGCTTAATTCTCCAATTTATGTTCCAAGCTCTTGTGCCAGAGATTTAAATAGTTGTTGTGTTGTTGCTCTAATTTTATTTTCTTCAAAATCCACATCAAAAAGTTCATATTATCAAAGAATATATTTTATAACTAATTCATCATATTGGGTTATATCGCTTTGGTTTCTTTTAAATCCTTCTTTATATCCAGGGAAGGGACATGGTGGCTCAGTGGCTAAGACGCTGAGCTTGTTGATCGAAAGGTCGGCAGTTCAGCGGTTCGAATCCCTAGTGACGCATAATGGGGTGAGCTCCCATTACTTGTCCCAGCTTCTGCCAACCTAGCAGTTCGAAAGCACATAAAAAATGCAAGTAGAAAAATAGGGACCACCTTTGGTGGGAAGGTAACAGCATTCCGTGCGCCTTTGGCATTTAGTCATGCTGGCCACATGACCACGGAGATGTCTTCAGACAGCGCTGGCTCTTCGGCTTTGAAACGGAAATGAGCACTGCCCCCTGGAGTCAGGAATGCCTAGCACATATATGCGAGGGGAAACTTTACCTAATGGCTTGCCCTTGCAGTGTTGGTGTGAGTGTCCTTGGTGGTTCCTAAATTTTGTTTGCCATTATTTGCTGTTAGTATGTTGATAGTTCCTTGACTGGGATATTGTATACTGCTTGTTTTTTGGTCTTGTATTAATCTTGCCATTAATCTCTGCTCATATGGCTTCTTTTGATCAGAATGTCCCTTTTTCCATATATTAGATCAGTGTTTGTCAACCTTGGCCACTTGGCCAAGCAGTGTGGACTTCAATTCCCAGAATTCCCCATCCAGTTGAAGTCTACACCGCTTAAAGCGGCCAAGGTTGAGAAACACCGTGATGAATAAGTGATATGTAGCCATCCTGTGTACTGGAGAAAGACAAGAGTAATCTCTCCTCCTGAATTTTATTAGATTGTACTCTGTCCTTTGCCTTTCTTTCACTGTTGTGGATTGATTCCATTCTCTTTGGAATATATGTACGCTGGCGATTTTGGTTTGTCTTTCTTGGGGTGCTTGGCATACAGATGAGCCACAGTGCTGTTGGTCTGAACTTAGTTTTATGATTCTTCAGAGATACTTGATCTCTTTCAGAATTACAGAATTCAAAGTCAATTATTATAAAGATCTGCTCCACATCTTTCATTTCTAAGAAAGAAACTACTGTTTCATCGATTAAGAATTTAGAAGTAAAGCAATTAGCATTTCATGTTGGATTCTTAGGTCTTGCCACATCAAGCATTTCATTCATATGCAAATCCATGTTTTCATATCTTAGTCTCTTGTTACAGTACAGAAGTTCCTCAAAAGATGTATTTTTGAAATGGTGGATTTTTCATCATAAAGGTTAGAAAGATTCCTCAATACCCTCAACTAGTTCTAAATGACATTGAAAGTAGAATAATTCATTATCAACCATATTATTTGTGAGGCATCCTATGCTCTCTAATACTTTCCTCTATCCGTGAGTCTTTCCTCTTCTAGCATGTTTGCAAACCCTTGATCATTTTGACCAGACAAATCAGGTCCTTTCAGCTTTTATACAGACTATCTCAGGAAAAAATCTGCTGCTTTCCTTCCTAGTTTTTAGGTGCACAAAATGGTGAACAATTTCTTCATCTTTCTCTCAGTCGGGGAAAACGGCCGTCAGGACTGGGTAACTTCTCCTCGTTGGACCGAGTCTTTTAAATTGTTGTTTGTGGTCCCCGCCTCCTCCTATTTCCCTCCAGCTTTTTCAACTCGGTTTGCTAAGGACCAGCAGCGTTAATTGTTACCTCAGACTGGATTTTCTGGTTTGGAGGTTCTAAGTTTGTGGTTAGTTCAAAAATTTTTATTTTTATTTTTTCCTCTAGCGATACTTTTGAATTTTTTAATTTTATTTTTCTATTTTTATTATTTTTTTATTGGTTTGGAGCGGTGAGAAGGGACTGGCTCCTGAGCCCGCTGAGGGCCGCCCAGGCGATTTCGCCAGCTAGCCAACATTGAAAACAGCACTCACGGGCTTGCCCCCGAAGTGCGAAGAGCTGCCGGAACAATTTGAAGGGCTTCGGAGCGGCTCACGGGCTTGTCCCCGAAGCGCTCCTGATTGGCAGCTAATTTCGCTCTCTCTCTCTTCCTCCCCGTCTCGCTCCCGCTCGCGGCAAGGAAAACTCAACGGCCGCGCCAGAAGCCGCGAGGCGAGCAGCACACCCTGCCTTGCCTCAGAAGTTTTTTTCTGTGTCTCCTTCCTTTAAAAAAAAAAAAAAAAGGCTGCAGGCGGACGGAGGAGTTCAGTGGATTGCTTTTTAAGCAGTTGGAAAATAATCAGAAAAAAAAAAAGAAAAATAATAAAGAGAGAGAGAGAGAGAGAGAGAGAGAGAGAGAGAGAGAGAGAGAGAGAGAGAGGGGAGCTTGGAAGTTTGCCGCTGGAAACCTAGAAACAGCACCAACGAAGCAGCGGCAGCCCCTCAGGGAACCAGTGGATCAAAGGAAACTGTGAGTAGGCTGAAGCGGCCATAAATTGGCGGGAGATTTTCAAAATGGCGGACGCCTGTAATACCCAGCCAGCCTTGCCTGCTTCCACCCAGGAGGACTTAAGTCTGGAGGACCCAGGGGAGGGTCCATCTACAGCCCCTCAAGTTTCCCCTTCCAGGGGGCAAAAAGTATCCAGGGCCAAGGCCAAGAAGGGGGCACGGGCTGAAGAGAGGTGCCATAGGGTGCTAGAAAGGGTCTTCACTAAGGCCTCCAAGAGGGCTCACCGGTCCCCTTCGCCAAAACAAAGGGGGAAGCAAAATGCTGGGGCCCTTCCTGATCCCCAAGGCCCAGATCTATTCTCCCAGCCAATGCAGGGGTCTGGATCCTGATCTCCAGACAGGTCTTCCCCCTTGCCTACGGGTCAGGCTGGAGCTACCCCATTTTTCCGCACTCTTTCTGAGATGGAACTTCAGAATTATCCTGGTTCCCTACCGGCTCAGCCAGCTAATGTGTCCCAAGGAGTTGGAGTTCCTTTGCACCAAGCTGATACCAGATTGCCCCAACTACCAGTGTTTCAGCTTCCTGACTCCTTTAGTCTAATGATCCAACAGGCTATACGTCAGGAGTTAGCTCAATCCTTTCAACGAAGAACTATGTCCTCTTCTTCTTCCAAATCCTGTAGGGGGGAAAAGAGGAGAGACACTTCTAATTCAGCATCAGCTATGTTTAGCTCTCAATGAGAAAAATCACTTGAGGAGGACAGCCAGGCCTCAGTATCCGAAGAAGAGGATACTGGAGAGGCCTTGTCAGAGGACGAGGGTCTTGGGCCGGACCAGCCTTCATTTGTGGGGCTCTTTAAACCCCACTTGTTTCGTTCACTCCTGTTCAAAGCCCTGGCAACCACGGGTTTAGGTGGTGTTCCGGCCTCCCCAGCTAATCCTCCAGCCCTGCCTAGCACTTCATCTAACCTGTTCGTGGAACCCACGGTGGCTGCAGAGACTATCCCTGCACCTAAAATGTTTGTTGATGTGATCCAGCGTCAGTGGTCGCATCCGGGTTCGGGTTCTAACCCCAATGCCACAGACAAAAAGTTCTATAATTGTGCTCCAGATCTTGAGAACATCTTGCAGGTCCCCACCATGGATGCTCCGGTAGTGGCACTAACAACAACCTCGCACGTCACGGGTCCAGAGAATGAGGCTCTTTGTCCAGAGGATAAAAGGGCTGACCAATCTTTGGTCAAATCCCATCAGGCCTCGGCCTGGTCAGTCAGGTCCTCCATCGCATCTTCATTTTTTAATAGAGCATCTATTATGTGGCTCAAGCAGCTTCAGGGCCGTTTACCAGCATCAGACGTGAGGGCTCATCAGGACCTTAACAAGGTGATTGCAGCCTTAGAGTTCTCCGCCGATTCGACACTGAACGCAGCCCGTTTTTCAGCCAAAGCAATCGGGTCTACGGTCACATCCCGCAGACTCTTATGGCTTCGCCACTGGCGAGCGGACACCAGAAATAAATGGCGCCTAGCTTCCTCCCCCTATGCGGGCACACACTTATTCGGCGCCTCTCTAGACCCGATCCTAGTAGAAACCAAGGACAAGAAGAAGGTGTTGCCCTCTCTATCTCAACGAGGGGAACTACGACAACAGCCCTATTTTCGCCCCTCGGCCTCCCCGGCTTCTTCTTCCTTTTCCTTTCGTGGCCAGGAATTCGGAGGGTCGGGGTTTCGACGAAGATTTTCATTGTACAGAGGAAACTCCCAACGGGCCGATCAGGTTAGAACAGGGGCCAAATTCACGGCCCGTAAACCATTCCGAGGGGGGCGGGGTAAACAGTACAACCGTTTCAAATAGTCCCGCAGCAGATCTCCCCATTGGAGGCCGGCTGGCTTATTTCTCTTCCCAATGGGATCTTTCCACTTCAGACCGTTGGGTCCGGGATACCATTCGACAGGGTTTGGCCCTGGAGTTCCTTTCCACCCCCCCGACGGTTTTCGTTCGTTGTCCTGTTTCCTATCGCAGCTCTAGTGCTTCCCTGGTGGAGTCTGCGGTCAAACATCTGCTGGCTATCCGAGCCATTCAATTGGTCCCTATCGATCAACATAAACAGGGCTTCTATTCCAGGCTCTTTGTAGTAAGCAAACCGTCGGGGGGCTGGAGGGCTATTCTAGACCTTAAGGCCCTTAACAAATACATTGTGTACCACCTTTTTAAAATGCACTCGTTACGTTCCATCTTGGAGTGCATTAGGCAGGGAGATTACATGGCCTCTATTGATTTAACGGAAACCTACTTACATATCCCCATTAGACGAGATCACCGTAGATTCCTCCGGTTTTGCTTCAATGGCTCTCACTATCAATACCGGGCCTTACCCTTCGAGTTGTCCTCGGCCCCCAGGGTCTTTACGAAAGTCATGGCGGTGCTAATGGCCCACATTCGGGGGATTCCGGTTAGGCTTCAGGCCTACCTAGACGATATTCTCATTCTGTCAACTGCTAAGGAAACGGCAAATAGAGATATCTCTTTGACCATTGAAGCACTACAATCACACGGGTTCTCGATTAACTGGGAGAAGAGCCACCTTATCCCCTCCACCTCCATTGTCCACTTGGGTGCACAAATTGATTCACAAAGGTCGATGGTCTATCTGTCGGCGGAACGTCAGTTTAGTTTAGCCGAGTTAGCTAGCATCTCTAGGGTATCACGGTCTGTTCCCTTGAACCAACTCTCCCAACTCCTGGGGAAAATGGTGTCGTCATACGATATTATTCCATGGTCTCGCCTCCACAGTCGGCCTCTTCAGTGGTTCCTCTTGCCACACCAGAGGAAACGGTGCAGTTCATCCAAACGATGGGTGAGTCTTCCACGGGAGGTGGCCGACTCTTTGGCTTGGTGGAATCCGGAGGTGGTGGCCAGAGGCTCGGTCTTCAGGGAACCAGTGAGGGACGTGATCACCACAGATGCCAGTCTATCGGGCTGGGGAGCACATTTGGATCAACACCTGGCCCAAGGCAAGTGGTCTCCCTCAGAAGTCCGTCACGGCATCAACTTTCTAGAATTGCGCGCCATCCGCCTGGCACTTCTAGCCTTCGAGGATCTCATCCGGGACAGGAATGTCCTTATCCTCACGGACAACGTGACGGCAAAGGCGCACATAAACAGGTGGGGTGGCACTCACTCTCGCTCGTTAATGACGGAAACTCTCACCCTCGGTCATTGGGCCGAATCCCACCTGCGCTCATTGAAGGCGGAACATATTGCGGGGACGGACAATTGTACAGCGGACTCCCTCAGCCGCCAGACTATCGACCAATCGGAATGGTCCTTGTCCCCGGCAAATTTCCACGAGTTGTCATCCCGCTTCGGACTTCCTCTGGTGGACTTATTCTCCTCCGAGACCAACAATCAAGTACTTCGGTTTTTTTCGAGGTTTCCCTCTCGGGGAGCGGAGTCAGTGGACGCCCTGCGCAGCAGATGGCCTCCGGGCCTTCTCTATGCCTTCCCACCAATCCCACTGATTCCCAGGGTAATACGGAAGCTCCTCACGGAGAAGGCAGAGTTAATATTGGTCGCCCCCTTCTGGCCCAGGAGACCCTGGTTTGCGGACCTGATGACCCTATCAATCCGAGAACCGTGGAGGATCCCGGACAACCAGGTGTCTCTCTGCCAGGGACCAGTTCTACATCCAGAACCGCAGTGGCTATGCCTAGCAGAGATTGAGCGGAGCATCTTAGCTAAGGCAAGGGTTCCTGATCAGGTTATCCCCAC
Organism: Ahaetulla prasina; assembly: GCF_028640845.1. Classification (NCBI taxonomy): domain Eukaryota; kingdom Metazoa; phylum Chordata; class Lepidosauria; order Squamata; family Colubridae; genus Ahaetulla; species Ahaetulla prasina. Next base: position 84,830,336 of record NC_080545.1, on the reverse strand, counting down.
CATGCTGGCATCTCGCCGTGACTCTACCAAAAGGATTTATGAGGCCACGTGGCGCACATTTGAGGGGTGGTGCTCATCTCAAGGTATAATAGCCTCTTCGGCTTCGGTCTTGGACATTCTGGCTTTTCTCCAGCACGGTCTAGATTCTGGGCTGGCGACCAATACTCTCAAGAGACAAATAGCGGCGCTTTCCTCAGTGCTAAGATGTGGTTCTCTTGTATCCCTTTCAAAAGAACCTCTCATTCAACAGTTCCTCCGGGGGGCTACTAATGTCAACCCACCTGTTGTCCACCGCTTCCCATCTTGGCGATTGAACGCGGTTCTCAATGCTCTTACTAAGTCGCCGTTTGAACCACTTAGAGACTCCTCTCTTCGGTTTTTGTCACTAAAAATCTCCTTTCTGATAGCCATCACCTCGGCACGCAGGATTTTGGAATTGTCGGCCCTATCAATTCGTCACGACCTCTGCACCTTCTTCAACGATAGGGTAGTGCTCCGTCTGGACTCTACTTTCCTCCCGAAAGTTAACAGTCAATTCCATAGGGCACAAGAAATCGTACTGCCTAATTTCTGCCCTAATCCCAGACACCACTTAGAAAGGGTGTGGCACACTCTAGACGCGCAGAGAGCATTGAAAATTTACATTGAACGGACTTCGGCCTTCCGTAAAACAGAGGCCCTATTCGTATTGTTCCAACCACTTTCTCTGGGTCAGAAGGTGACCAAATCGGTTCTGACCAGGTGGATTAGAGCTGCAATTGCCACAGCATATGAGAGTCAGTCTCTCCCGGTGCCGCGAAAGATTACGGCACACTCTACCAGGAGCGCAGCCTCTTCTGCCGCTTGGGGAGCCCAGGCTTCAATCGAGGAGATCTGCAGAGCGGCGACGTGGTCCACTCCCTCTTCGTTCATTCGACACTATCGGGTGGACTCCTATGTGTCGGCTGACGCTGCGTTTGGCAGACGTGTCCTGCAGATGGTTTTTTCTCAACAATGACAAGCCACCATCAACCCTCCCGCTAAGACATTGGGACTTTGGTATGTCCCAGTCCTGACGGCCGTTTTCCCCGACTGAGAGAAGGGAACGTTGTCTTACCTGAACGTCCCTTCTTGGAGAGGGGAAAACGGCCGTCAGCCCCACCCAAGGCAACTGTCTATTCTGGGTTCAGGGGCGGGAGGGCACTAATTCTCTCTCATTTCAGTCAGACACGACGGCCTACAGTCGGATCCTCGCCGAAAAAGCTGGAGGGAAATAGGAGGAGGCAGGGACCACAAACAACAATTTAAAAGACTCGGTCCAATCAGCAACGAGGAGAAGTTACCCAGTCCTGACGGCCGTTTTCCCCTCTCCAAGAAGGGATGTTCAGGTAAGACAACGTTCCCTTTACAGGAATTTTTACTTTTTCTGTGCTGATCTTACGTAATTCTATTTGGAGGAAGCTCTTTATGTTCCCGAAAAATACCTTCCTGAAAAATGAGATTCACTTAGAGTAAAGACTATGGAGGTAGATTGTCTACCTACAACTAGAAGGAGATTTGTTTGTATTAAATACAAAACCTAAGCAGACCAGCCTAGCACCTGGCTAGCTACATCCTACCAGAGGAGAGTCAAGGGAAGAATACTCCATGTGTGAATAACTAGGGAACAAAAGTAGAAAAGAAAATCCTGAGATTAGCAAGAAAGAGCAAACAGAATAACAAATAAAGATAGAAATCCTAATTCTACCCATACCTCACTGCCACTTATGGTCAGTAGGTTATGAGATGCTGAGAAAGGGTGCATTTGAAGTCATGTTGTCAAGAGAAATAAGCATTATTACTAGATGAAGCAGATTTGAATCCCTTGGATCCTGGTTAAAAAACAGCATGCAATCACTTCTTTACTAACATTTCGCACATTCTGACTCATTAGTCTAAATCAAATACATGAGTTCTATGGAATATTACTAAGTATCAACAGCAACTGACATCAAGCAAAGATAATGCATGCTTTATTAAAGTCACGAGACAATTTAGCCATGGCAATAGATATGAAATTAGCATTGCCAAATGGAAGAAAGGAGAAAAAAAATCTTCAAAGCTAAAGCTACCTGGGGATCATAGCAGACTGTTAGAAAAGCACAGTCTATACACAATATTTATTAGTTTCCATATTACAGGGTTTTTTTTTAAAGTCAGCTGCTGCAATTTGACTACCTTATGCTCTTCTGAAGGGATGACTCAGGAAATGAAAAATGCTCTACAATATTCAATTCACTATTTAGTAAGGAAAAGACACAACTCCCATCTTTGAAATCAGTCTCAAAGCATATTTTTCACTTCTCCCAAAGGCGGGGTCCCCCCCCACCCGGAAAAAAAATCAGCCAAATTTTTTCACCATGATATAGAACTACAATTCCACTTGGAACAGTTTGTTTATTCCTATCCAGTTCTTTAGTTCTGAGATTACTTTTGGTGGGTCTCTTAAGTATTGTAAATGTATTATAATAAAACAAGAGTACTGGTATGGCTGATTACATTGATGAAGCCTCAGTCCATATCTCTGTATAATCAACAATTTCTCGTACAAGTTATTTGGGAAAAAATATAGGTTCAATTCTAAGAGCATTAGTACCAGGAGGACAATAGATGATGGGAAGGAGCCTTTATTCACCATCAAACAGAAGTATCTAGTGAGGTACCACTACACGTGGTAGTAGTCTAGTATTCTTCAATAATCAAAATAATTTTAGAAATGGAGAGGGGGGACACCAAGGGAGGGTTATTCTTAAATATTTTTATTAGTGACTTAGTTGGTGAGATAGTGGGATGTTTACTATATTTGTTAATATCACAAGATGCATTTATAATTTATAATTTAAATTCTGATAGTCTCTTCTACTTTTAAGGTAGTGTGGATAGAATTTTTACTATTTCTATATTAGAGGCTGAATTAACAAAGGTAGTCCTTAATTTGCAGCCACAAATGAAGCCAGAATTTTTGTTACTAAACAAGGTGGTTGTTAAGTGAGTCATGCCCACGATGGGGTTTTTTGGGCCACATTTGTTAAGCGAATCACTGCAGTTGTTAAATGAATCATGTGGTTACTAACGGAATTTGGCTTCCCCTATTAACTTTTGTCAGAAGCTGGTTGGGAAGGATGGAATCTGATGCCACAAGTGCTGAAAATGCATGCCATGATCACATGGCCATGAGGATGTTGGGACAGTCATAAATGAGAGGACTGGTCATAAGTCATTTTTTTCATTGCTGTTGTAACCGTCAAACCGTCTCTAAACAAATGGTTGTAAGTTGAGGACTACCTGTATTTTAAAATTAAATTGATAAATTAGAAAAGACTGATTTCAAAAATAATATTTATTGATCACATTTTTCAACTGCCTCCCACTCTGGTGGCTTTACAGACTAAAACCAGAATGAAACAATACAGAACTAAGCATAAAACATAACTAGAGGGAAACCTCTGAAGGATACAACCTAACTTCATTGCATTCAGTATTAAAAAGGGACCTGCCTAATCATCTCTATCCGGGTTTCCAAAGGCAGGCAAGGTGGAAGCATGCAGACCTCCGGAAGGATGCTGTTGCAAAGGGCCGGAGCTATTTCAAAGAAAGCCTCCTTTCTGGGTCCCTTTAACTGATGGGTCTCAGAGCAGGTTGACCCTACTGGAGCGAATAGGACTGCCAGTTACTAGAGAGGGCATGGGGTCCCTCAAATATCTAGGCTTTATATCACTGTAGGGCTTTACAGGTGATAACCAGTATCTTGGATTGTATATAGAAACCTGTGGGGCTCACACAACAGGCATAAGGGCACTGCATTCTGGACCAGCTGTAGCTTCTTGGAGACTTCCAAGGACAGATGAACATCACACTGCAGGAGCCCAATCATGCGGCATGAATGACTATGAGGAGGGGGCCTCTTGGTCTAGGAAAGGGTTCAACCTGAGCCTATGCAAAGGCCTTCCCTGACCACAGCTGCCACTAGACAGGTGAATAGACAGCTTTTCCAGACAGAGGAAGAGTCGGTTCTCGTAATAATCTAGCTGTGAATATACAAGTCACTAGTCTTATGTGGGGAAAGCTGGAGTATTCTCAGAACTCACTCAAGGTTTTGTTCTCCTCTTTGATGCATTTGTAGCAAAGCGAGAGCAAGTTCTGACAGAGGTCCAGCTTTGGATATACGAGTTTCATGTGTATATCATAGCTAAATCACTGTTAGGTCTATCCAGGCAGAGTGGAAGCGCAGTCTAGCAGCATCAAGCTATGTGCAGTATGTGCAAGCCAAACATACAGAATCGAAGTTAGATGGCTATAGGAAATAAGTTTTTAATACTGCCTGAATGACAATCCCTTGCTATTTATTCCAAAAGAAGCTTTGCAGCACAACAATTTAAGTATCTAAACTCTACAGCCAACCAATATTGAGGAATATTCAACAAGACTAATTGAATAACTTACATTACTATAAATCTTATAAATAAAGCTATATCTGACACCCATTGCTAGATTTTCCTTGCCAAAGAGAAGCATACCTGCTTAGGTATAAAAGTGGAAGTATTAATGAAAAACCTGGCTGAATAATGGCTGCTATGAAAAGGCAAATGAAATTTTGTAAGGTTATTAGAAAATGAACAGAAAAATATGCCTATATTTGTACAGATTGTTATTGCGATTTTGCAAATCCAATGAAAGAGGTCCATTGGAACTCATGGAATATATCTTTTTCTAGTTCCTGTTCCTGTTCCTGGCTATGCCTGCATGTAAGACTCGAGAAAAATGTGACTGTTTTGAGGGGCGTGCATAAGCGCACAAATGTGCCTGCCGTTCCTGTCCTATTGTTTTTCTTTTCTTCTTCCTATATATGTTTATATGTTTATATACTATATAATCTTTTTGTATGATGTTGTGACAAAAATAAATAAATAAATAAAATATGTTTCCTGAAGAATCTCTTTCAAAGAACAGCCCTATTGCTAAGCCCACCTTAAAGTTACAAAGCACATTTGTAACACTTCCATTTTCCTCGGTTCTGTAATGACATTTATATTGTCCTTGTATCTTCCTTTTTTTATTATAACTTTCATTTCCCCCAGCTTTCATTCTTCTGTCTAGGAAATTTTCTATTTCATTCAATATATTTAACAATACTTTTCTTCCTTTAAAGATGCTGTACAACTTACCTCTAGTCTTCATATAATTGTTTATATTATATATAATTGTTTATTTCTGTTGTTTTCTTTACTCCTTTTTATGACATTTAATTTAATTATTTTACTTTCTCTGTATAATGCCCTATTTTCAGGGTCTCAGCTGGATATTTTAAATCACTGTGATAATGAGCTCAAATACATATAAGTGTTGCCTTGTAAACTGATCACTAGAATCAACAAAGCAATTAATAAATGCCATTTTCTATATCCTAAAAGAAGCGCATTTAAAAAGAGTGGGTATCTTTGTTTTCATAGCCATGAAATTTTTTGTGTGGAATCTTCTAAGGAAGAAATTTTGGCAGGCTTCAACACTGTCACTGTGCATCCCTGAAAGAATCTTGCTGTTTACCTTGATTTGCTGCTTTGCTAACCTTGTGGGCAATGCAGAACAATGAGACTGCCATGGGAAGCAGGATCAGTTATGCGGATGCAGATGATCAAAGAAAAAGGTGAGAAAGAGGAAAGCAACCTATCCTGCTTCATGGTCTCTCTGCATCACAGATATGGGTGACTGGCAAGCTAAACTTACTGGAGATAACTTTGTTTGACTCTAGAATAGAATAGAATGAAATGGAATAGAATAGGAATAGAATAGAATAGGAATAGAAATAGAATAGAATAGAATAGAATAGAATAGAATAGAATAGAATGGAATGGAATGGAATGGAATGGAATGGAATGGAAAGGATAGGATAGGATAGGATAGGATAGGAATAGAATAGGAATAGGAATGGAATAGAAATGGAATAGAAGTAGAACAGGAATGGAATAGGGATAGGATAGGATAGGATCGGATCGGATCGGATCGGATAGGATCAAATGCTGCATTAGCAAGTCCCCTGGGATCCAAAGAATAAAGCCTGATGAAAGCAGAAGATTGGTTTAAGATGGTACTTCTGTGTTTCTCAAGTATGGATTTGCCCTTCACAAGAACTGTAGAAGGAAATGGAAATGACCCTGGAGATTTTCATGAAGAAGAAGTTGAGATACAGGTATTCCTGAACTTATGATCACAACTGGGACCAGAGTTTCCCTTGCTAAAGCAAGGCAGTTGTTAAGTGAGTTGATCTTATGACCTTTTAAGCAAACCACTGCAATTGTTAAGTGAATCATGCAGTCATGAACCGAACCCGCTTTCCCCCACTTTTTTCCAGGGCTGTAAGATTAAGAAGAGTGAGAGATTCCTTTCTTTGTTCAAATTAACTACAATGTTTGGAATATAAGGGCTCTGATATGGAGGCTCAACTCTGAACCATGTAATTTCCTTTGATGCCCTTTCTAGCCCACCATCAAAGCATTGGTCATCACAAGAGAAGGATTAAAAAAAATAGATCTATGATGCAAAAGAGAGAGCTTTTCAGGTTGGGGCTCTGCAAACTTAATTTACTGCTTTGTAAACAGCATCATTTCAATTGATGGTCATGTAATGATAGGGCAGAGCATGCTACCTGTGAAATGATAGAAAACACTTTCATGTCAGTCAGAAAAGATGCATCAAGAAGATGGCAGATTACATGAAGCCTTGCTATGTTTTTTCAGTCTCAAATCAAGTGCAGAGATACAATGGTCACTGGACTGGCCATGCAGGGGGCAATAATAAGAACAGCTAAAGAGAAAAAGGCTAAGAGTAGCAAAACTCTCTGAGGACCACCTACCCTTGTGAGATAGTTGTAGATGTGAGCATACGGTCACTTTTCATGTTTTCCTTTTTGAAAGTGACCTCAAGAAGATATTAGTACTTGTAGACAGTTGAATAGTTTGGACTAAAGAAGCCAATTTTAAAATTGAATTTTGAAAAAACTGGTACTGAAAACACTGTCCATGAGCTCAAAAACCAAACCATTGTAGGCAGCACTGAACTTGTCCTGGTTGATGCTTAACCTTCTTCTTTTCTTAATGATCCACTGAGTCCAATGGATGCTTACTTGGCAGGAATTTATTTATTATTATTATCATCTTTTATTTATTTATTTATTTATTTATTTATTTATTTAATTTGTATACCACCTAGTGCAACTAAGTTCCTGGCAGCTTACACCAACAAAATGTATAGTATAATGAACATCCAGAGTAATAATCTGCTCACTAACTCCCAAACAATATAGTATGATATATAATATTCATAGAAATCAAATCAAGTAAGTACCAATCACAATTTACACACTATCCAAATATACTGCTGGCAAACAATCAAATCCCTCTAAAAACTATTGCTGGAGGGCCTACTCAGGCTTCTAGAACTGCAGCTGTTTCGGCCTCAACTCTTCCCTCACAAAGCTGGTGAGCCAGTACTATCTAGGAAGGCTTTTTCAAATGAGTCTGTATAGACCTTGAGTCAATAATGATAATGAGTCAATAACCTGTTTCTCCCAAAATACGACATTCCCTGATAATAAGCCCACTCGAGCTTTTGAGCGCATGGCAATAAGGCCAAGTGCTTATTTCAGGGTTCAAAAAAATACAAGACAGGGTCTTATTTTCGGAGAAACACGGTAGCAGTATTTTGAATTGCACTTGGAAAACTGTTGGCAACTCATACACAGCTTGCAAAATAAGTGTAACATGATGTGGCAATGAGCAATAGTCAGCAAGTGAGCCATGGAATTTACCCTTTTTGCAGTTACCGCTCTGGAGTGATGTTTATTTTGAACCATCCACCATAAAACCAAGTTCCATTTCACGTTCAGTCACAATTCAGATGATGTACTTAGAATATTTGTTGATCTAATGTGCATCACTTGACTCTTACTGCCCTTGGGCAAAATTGCTAGAAAGAGCAGCTTTGCTTTGTAGAAAATACTGAACGTAAGATCAGACCTAAGAATAGAAGAATAGATTTCCTAGATCAAGCCATGGTCCAGCTTGGTCCAGCATTTTGTTTCATTATGGCCAAACAGATATCCCTTTTGTGCTTCTAAGCAGATGGAGACAGTTTCCCATTCCTGTCAACATTTCCTGCAAGTGATATTTGGAGACATGCTGGCTCCAAACCTGCGCAAATTGCCCTTGTGAAACTTGTTCTCCATCCATTTATCCAGTCGACTTTTAAAGCCATCCAAGTTAGCAGCTGTCACAATGTCTTCTTGCAATAATTCCATAGGTTACTTATGTGCTGTGTGAAGATATGCTTTCCTTCATTCTAAATCTCTCCAGCTAGTTTCATGGGCTGATGTTTCTCCTAGTGTTTTAAAAAAGGTAGATAAATTCTTTCTTCCCTGTTCTCCATGCCATCCACAATTTTGTATGTTTTAATCATGTCTCTCTTCAGTTACCATTTTTCCATATTAGAGTGTTCCAAATATTCTGGATTTTGCTTGTAGGTTACTGTAGGTTTTCAAACTTCCTGTTAATTCTGCTTGTCTTCTTCTGCACTTTTCCCAATTGTATGACATTTTTTTAAAAAAATGATGAACAGAGCTGCATATAGTATTCCAGATATGGATATACTAAACCCTGGTATATGGATGTTACAATGGGAGTTTTATTTGCAATAGTTTTTATATTTAAACTGAATTTGTCTTTTCTAAAACTGCTGAAAACTGAGTTTTTCAAGATCTTTTTGGGGAGGGAGGGTGTCTCTGAACTCTCTGTAACTAACACGTAAATGTTAGGGAAAAATATGTATTTTAACATTTTTGTGTTAAAAAGCATTCCTGCTGTTAGAAAATATATAAATAACCTATAGAAAATTCACTTTTTATATATTGCACGATTTCATTTTACACATAGTCCTTGTTTAGCAACTGCCTCATTTAGTGACTATTTGCAGTTATGGCAGTGATGAAAAAGGAATTTTGTGACCAGTCCCCACATTTAGAACCATTGCAGGTCTATAAAATAAAAGAAAGCTGGAGGAAGATAATAAGTACAGTCATAATTTCACTTAGCGATCACGTCACTTAATGACCCAGTTGCTGGTCCCAGTTGTGGTTATTAAATGTGGATCACTTGTGCTACTATTGTTAGAAGACCATTTAAACTGTGTGAGTTTGTACTCATTTTATACTAGCCTTCTGCCTCAAAGTCTGCCTCATTATGAATTTAAAGCAATGAATGATATACAGGGTGTATCAATGGTCAGGTTCCCAAGACAATCAGAATATTACTTTTTTCCCAGAGAAAATGCTATAATATTTAGAAGTGTTCAAAGGTCATGTGTCAAATGATTAAGGAAGTGTTTACAAGAAAATGGCAACCAATCCAAACATTTAATGTAATGTATATTGCCCATGGGGCCTGACTTTTTTGGTACATCCTGTATATTAGGGGCTGCTTTTCAATCTTTTGGGCTCATGGATGCATGTGGACTATGGGGAATTATTGTGGCTGCAATTCACAAAATGATTACCACAATGTTTTATTTATTTCAGCAATACAACTTTTTTAAAGGCTAGGTACTGGTTCCAGATGAATATGTACTTCTAAGAGTTTGTGATGAAATTGTTGGAAGGAACATTTCTCTCTACTCAGCTACTGTATACTGCTTTGCTTCCTTTGTGTTCTGGAGGAGGAGGATACAGGGAATAGACAAAGCAAGACCAATTTCCTTACTGTCTCAGTTGCGGCCTCCAATTGGGGGCATTTGGGGGGCAAGTTTACAAATGGGGGGGGCACTTCATCTCTGCTGGGCTTTGAGGAAATGCTCCTAGCTTTGTCAGTTCAATGCCCATTATTCCTTGTCAATACCCTAGCATTATACCAAGCCAAAGTGACCCTGGAGGCTAGGTGCCGTACCCACTGAGTAGTCCAGGCCACCTTCTCAACGCCTTATTACTTATGGTTAAGTGGAGAATATTCTTGCTTTTTCTACAGGCATCCCATCTCCATTGAACACTATTGTCGGGCAAGCAGGGTAGGTTTAATTCCTTCAGCCCCCTAGCCTTCTCCGGTGCAGCCTGCGCACCCAGCATTGCTGAATAAATAGAAAACCTTGTTTCCCTTTCCAACTTCATCAATAAGCCTAATACTTGATGAAAACTTTCTCCTTTCTTCCTGCCTTCTCTTTGTGGGAGAAGCGGCCACATTTTCCTTCTCCACCATCCCAACACAGCTGTTACTCTTTCTCTTTTTATTTCAACCCTCTTTTTTTGAATCGTACAAGCCTTCCTGGTGCAACTTCCTAACTCTTCTCTCTTTGGTGTTCACCTTACATCACAGCAGTCTTTGCTTTTCAAAAAGAGCTGAATAGATCGTGTTCAAGAGAGTAATTTTCAGCACCAGGAGCAAATATCCTAGTTATGCCCTCAAATTAGTAGTTACAAGTTGGTGCTGAGACAATTCTCGTGTTCCCATGGGTGTCCATTGGGGTGCGTGACATTTTACAACTTGTATATTCTGAAGAATGAGAGAAATGCTGTATTTTTAAAAGACATGATTCTGTCTGTATGCTCAATTTAAAAATGGAAGGCTATTCCAAGCACAGATTGAGATTCCAGTCTAGACAGCAACTGCTCGAGACCATTTCCTTTAGATTGTGGAGGAGTATGGGAGATAAAGCTGACTTTATTACCTTTTTAAAAATCTCCTCCAGTCTGCTTTTTGACCCCCTAGGAGCACAGAGAGAAACTTTGATCGACAACATACCTTGGGTTTGAAGGCAATTAACTTCAGAACCATCTCAACGGTGAAAAGGCCAGTGAACAGCATGTTGAGGATGTTCATTGCTTGTTTGAAGAGGATACTTTGACCATAGTGCTGAAAACAAATCCCCAACAACTCATTATTCCAATTTGCATTGTGAAAAGTGGATTGTTTTCTCCTTTTACCAGTTCTCTGTCCCCTCTTCTACTCCACTTCTATTTCCTTCTGATTTCTTTATAATTTAATGAATGAATCATTAAAAACATATTTCATTTCAAAACCAGCTATGATACAGAGAACATAGTTTTCTAACACAATATTATGGGTTATCTAGTTGAAATATGATAATACGATTTTATCCTAGATCTAATTAATTAAAAAAGAAAGGCCATGTCCTCAGAGCAGGCAATGCTTGACTTATGACTGGCTGCTTGGCGACTGTTCAAAATTAGGATGGATCCAAAAAACGGGACTTTCAACCCAGGTCTGTAGTAGCAACAGTTAGACTTCCATTACAATCATGTATCCAAAATTTGGGGACTTGTCAACATGACCACATTTATGGCCATTTGTAGTGTATTGTGGTCACATGACTGCATTATATGATGTTTTTTCTTCTGTTTTTTAGCAAAATGCACATATAACAAACAGTTCGCTTAACAGCTATAGCATTCACTTTACAACTGCTGGGGTTGTTTAATGACTGCAAACAAACAACATAAAAACAAGTTGGTTATGTTACCAACCCGTTTTATGACTATCATGATATAGGACTATAATGGACAGGCTCTGTTACGGTCATATATAGAGGAGTACTATTATACTTGTGACCTATACTTGTCCTCAAAGTTATGACTGCTGCTTCCCCCATCACATGACTGGTTTTCAGGCATTTGTCAACCAGCTCACATTTACTATTGGTTGCAACATTCTGTGGTCATGTTACTGCAATTTGTAACTTTTTTTGCTGTTTTCCAACTGAAAAATGGCAAAAAAAATGGCCACTGGATTCATTTAACAACATGATTTGCTTAATGACCCCATGATTCGCTTATAACATAGTGACTTACTTTATGATTATTGTAAAAAAATTCAGTGTGTGAGTATGTATGTACACACAATTTAATTTTTTTTAAAAATAACATTTTTATTGTTTTTGTATGTTGTACTTAGGAAATACAGTTGCTTTAAAAAAAGGTATGCAGTTGATACAATTTAATCTGCTTTTGTAGAATGGGATAAATTAATACTTTCAGATAATTTTAGTTCTCTCACAGTAAAAAATTCTTCTTGGTTTTAATAATGTACTTATTTTCCCTTGATGATTAAAGAAACTACAGGAACTGTGCAATTTCTAGATCATGAATATTGCAGTGAATTCAATATTAGCTATGATATCATAAGACTTTCTTGGGCTGTATGCTGTCTTGAATTCCATTCCAAAAAACTGTTTCAGAAAGCATGAGATAAAGACACTTATCTTCAACTGTTTAAACTTTAAAGCAAGCAATGCCATTTCCCAAGATAACATGGCAGCTGCAGTAGTTAGCTAGGTGAAGATACATCTGTTTTAAAGATTTCTTTGAAGTAAATTATTTCTGAAGCTTTGCATAGCCCTAGCATTTTTTAACTTCCCACCTACCTGCATGGCCAGGCAAATAGTGTTCAGCAAGATGAGGACGAACATCAGGTATTCAAAATAGGTGGAGTTCACCACATACCATACTTTATATTGGTATTGGTTTTTGGGGATATATCTTCGTAGGGGCCGGGCTTTCAGGGCATATTCTACACATTGACGCTATTAAAAGAAAGCAGTAGATTAGAAAAATAAATTCTACAATTATAGAATTTAGCTTGGTCAGATATAATTATAAAAATTCTTGCTTTAGGAGAAATCATTTTCTAATGGTAAGTCTTGTGGTCCCTTAATGACCAACACATTGTTTTGGGCCCAACATTTTATGTAGCATAGACCAATTTGTGAGAAACAACTGGTAGAGCAATTGTACCTCATGAAAGTTCATGGAATTTTGAGAATTCCATCCAGTATGATCTTTGATGACTGGAAATTCTAGATGTTGTAGTCTTACTAAATCTAATAACCTTTAATATTGCAATATTGTAATTATTTACTTTGGAATAAACCACTGATCTCAGGATTACTGGTCTTTTAATGTGTATTAAAATACAATACGGATACTCCAAAGTATACCAGTGCAACAGGAACAAAAAACTTGCTATCTTCCAAGAGGTCTCTGTGGAATCTGACAGTTTTATTTCAGTGATGAAATTTACCTTATACAAGCACTGTCACAATGCACATATAACAGAAGAGGAGCTTGCATTGTGATGCTTGTTTTATCATGCGTAGCCCTATATCTTTCTTTTATTTTTCTATGAAGATAATGAAATATTCTAATAGTGCATGGGTAAGTGATGTTTTTCAGCAGGCCTAGCACAATTCCGTAAGATTTATAGTAGGGGAGTACCACCTTCACCTTACATTCTAATAAATATTTAGTTGGATGTTTGAATTGTATCTTGCAGGATTTTAAGAACCACATAATGGAATTACCTGGTTCTTGTCAAGCTCACAGTTCTTATATTCCTGTTCTCCTTGCTCTTGAAATGTGACGATCACGAAACCAACAAAGATGTTCATCATGAAGAAAGCAATGATGATGATATAAATAATGAAGAAAATTGAGATCTCCACCCTGTGGTTATAGATAGGCCCCACATCTTCCATATGGGAATCAATAGATCGATACAGCAGTCTGGAAACAAAAAAAAGGAAACAGAAACTAAATACTTTCAGACAACCTAATTGGTAGGCCTTTTTTAAAGATCCTTTCTAAGCACGAAAGCACAAGAAAATAGCCTTCCGAATGTGCCATTTCAAAGTTTCCAGATTTCCAGATATTGAGTCTTGTGACTATGTCAGAAATGAGACAGTAAAATGAAATGAAACATTATTTTCTAAAGAACTTTTGAAACAGGTAGTGAGTTAGCACATCATAACACACTGAAATACTGACTGACAAGTCAAACAAACGCTGAAAAAGGCAAATTATTTTGCATCCATAAAATATAAAGAAATAATGCCTTATATACTCACTCTGGCCAGCCTTCAAAGGTTGAAACAGTGAAAAGGGCCATCATAGCTGTTAGGACATTGTCAAAATCAAATTTGCTATTCTCCCAGCTTCGGGGCTGGATCATTGGTTGAGACACTTCTCCATCCTTGTAAGTGATAAAATTGCCCCTATGAGGAGAAGGAAAGTAAGGGGGATTGGGGGAAATAGACACAAAAGAAAATTCCTTGACAGCGGTTGACATGGAAAAGAGGTCAGACAAACGATCATGAACTTACTTGCATTCTGCTTCTGT